>NC_088385.1:90061000-90410500 GCF_037993035.2 Macaca fascicularis | reverse complement strand
GTAGAAAGAAGTTATAGAATATGCCCAAGACATCAATGAAAGGTCTGCTACCCACTAGGGAAGGAAAATTTGACATTGCACAGTTGGGGACATTGATTAGAAAAAAAGAAATCTTTTTCAAGTTTGTACTTTACAAAGTTCAGACTCTCCAATAACCTTGTTATAGTATATATAGCTATTAAAGGCTCTGACATATGAGAGGCACGCTGTGACACTCAAATAAATGGCTCTGGTTGGAAAAACTTCCTGCAAAATTTAAAATATTTTTGTCAAGTCAAAAAAGTTAATAACATTTGATGAAAACCAGCAGCCATTCAAAATGGCTTATACTATACCTGATTTTATTGCAATAACAATAGAAGTCTAATATTAAAAATGATTCTTTTTTGCTTGATATAAATATTTTCATTAAACTCAGGAATTTCTATAGGCAGATATGCTTTTCTTTATACACACACAGAAGCCCACATACAAATACTAATTTGGAAATTTAGGTCTAAATAAAAATTAGTTTTATTTTAGCAAAACAAAAATTATGTTCTTAATTGCTCCCTTAATTCAACATAACTTGTATTATATAAGAAGGATACAAATAAAAGTGTAAACAAGGCAGACAAAAGAGTAGATAACCATGTACGTGGTGCTGTTTAAAGGATACTAACATGATGATCAAATTCAGAATTCTCTGTTTCCTATTCTATTCATTGACTAATGAATCAATTCTCTCATCCTTAAAGCTAGCTATTAAAGCCACTCTAGGGTAGAGTAATAAATCTGGGATAGGATGGCTTTTAAAAAGACAAATTAAATCAGTTGATTAACACATAAAACACAGGACTGACACAATCACCTAGCAAGCATTAAATATGTGTAGGCTTTTGGTTTTTAATCTTAATCCCTAAGGAGTTTTTACATCGCCATCAAAGTCTATGAGTTTATTAGATTTGATAGTTGAGATTTTATGCCTGACTAAATAGTTGTGATTGAGAATTACAAACTCTTCATTTTATATTACTGAAGGGATGAATAACATAGAAAAGACAGATGCAACAATATAAGGATGATGAGACAATATAAGGACGTTAACAAATATATTATAATTGATCATTTGCAAGGAGGAAGTCTTTTGGATCAAAAGGAAAAAGCCATTTAGTTCCTTTTCCATGGAATGCTATGCAACCATAAAAAAAGAACAAGATCACATCTTTTGTGAGAACATGAATGGAGCTAGAGGCTATTATCCTTTGCAATCTAATGTAGGAACAGAAAACTAAATACCGCATGTTCTCACTCATGAGTGGGAGCTAACTGATGAGAACTCATGAAAACAAAGACGGAAACAATAGACACGGGGGTCTACTTGAGGGGAGTGAGGGAGGAGAGAGAAGAGCAGAAAAGATAACTATTGGGTACTGCGTTTAATACTTGGGTGATGAAATAACATGTACAACAAACTTCTGTGACATGAGTTTGCCTATGTAACAAACCTTCACATGTACGCTCAAACCTAAAATAGTTTTAAATAAAATATCTTACCAAAATTGCTTCACTTTTAAATTTAACTTTCATAATAACAGCAATAGAAGACACAGAAATATCATGAACCTGGAGGGAAGCAATTGCAAGCCAAGAGCACCAAGGATTGTGGGCAATTATGAGAATCTTGGAAAAGACAAGGAAGAGTCCCCCCGTACAGTCTTAAGAGACAACATGGCTTTGCCAACACCTTAATTTGGGAATTATAGCCTAAAGATATGTGATAGAATACATTTCTGTTGTTTAACCCACCAAGTTTACAGTACATTATTATAACAACCCTAAGAAACTAATGCATTTTTTTTGTTGTTGTTATAGAGGTCTGCTATCTTATGAAAGTCTCTGAACAATATGGAAATGGAAGATCTGTGGGTTAGCTTCTTGACTCTCTCATACCCCAAGTAATCCTTTCTAAATATCCATCAACAAATACCATAGAAAAATTTGCTGCTAACACTAGCTTCACCAGGTCAGCTACAGCTGGTTCCTTCAGGCATTTCAGGTATTCCCTATACTGTTAGAAAGTATGTATTAGTCCTGAAAACTCTTAAGGACATTTACTCTAAGAACTGCTCAGCTTACTTCACCAGCTGGGATATACAACTAAGCCTGACCTCAGAACCTATTCCTCATCCTATTTTATAGAATTCTTCCACCCCAGTTGCCCCAGGTACCTCTGGAAGGAAGTCAAAAGAGAAGATGGCCATCATCCAGACAATCTATAGATATGTGGTTCTCAAATTTTGCTTCCAGGATTCGCAGAATCAGTTAAACATGAAGACTAGTTAGAAAGACAAATTTTCTACTCCTACTCCAGACCTACTCTGGGCTGAAACTCTGCCATTTTTGTTTTGCTAGGCTCTGTAGGCAATTCTGATGAATGTTAAAATTTAAAAATTGGGGGGCGTTCCAAGTTGGCTGAATAGGAACAACTCCGGTCTGCAGCTCCCAGCATGATCAAAACAGAAGATGGTGACTTCTGCATTTCCAACTGAGATACCTGGCTCATCTTACTGGGACTGTTTGGACAGTGGGTACAGCACATGGTGGGTGAGCTGAAGCAGGGTGGGGCGTTGCCTCACCAAGCAAGCGCAAGGGGTTGGGGGATATCCTTTTCCTAGCCAAGGGGAGCTGTGACAGACTACCTGGAAAAATGGGACTCTCTGTCCAAATACTGTGCTTTTCCCAAGGTCTTAGCAACTGACAGACAAGGTGATTCTCTCCCATGCCTGGCTTGGTGGGTCCCACACCCACAGAGCCTTGCTCACTGCTAGCATAGCAGTCTAAGATTGAACTGCGAGGCAGCAGCCTGGCTGGGGTAGGGATGTCCGACATTGCTGAGGCTTGAGTAGGTAAATAAAGTGGCCAGAAAGTTTGAACTGGGTGGAGCCTACCACAGCTCAGCAAGGCCTCTAGACTCCACCTCTGTGGGCAGGGCATAGCTGAACAAAAGGCAGCAGACAACTTCTGCAGACTTAAACATCCCTGACTTGCAGATCTGAAGAGAGCAGTGGTTCTCCCAGCATGGCGTTTGAGCTCAGAGAGTGTACAGACTGCCCCCTCAAGTGGGTCCCTGATTGCTGTGTAGCGTAACTGGGAGACATCTCCCAGTAGTGGCCGACAGACACCTCATAAAGGTAGCTGATCCTCTGGGACAAAGCTTCCAGAGGAAAGATCAGGCAGCAATATTTGCTGTTCTGCAATATTTGCTGTTCTACAGTCTCTGCTGGTGATACCCAGGCAGAGAGGATCTGGAGTGGACCTTCAGCAAAACCCAATAGACCTGCAGCTGAGGGACAGGAGTGTTAGAAGGAAAACTAACAAACAGAAAGGAATAGCATCAACATCAACAAAAAGGCATTCACCAAAACCCCATCTGTAAGTCATCAACATCAAAGACCAAAAGTAGATAAAACCACAAAGATGGGTAGAAACCAGAGCAGAAAAGATGAAAATTCTAAAAATCACAGCGCCTCTCCTCCTCCAAAGGATCACAGATCCTCACCAGCAACGGAACAAAGCTGGAGAATGACTTTGACAAGCTGACAGAAGTAGGCTTCAGAAGGTCAGTAATAAGAAACATCTCCAAGATAAAGGAGGATGTTCGAACCTGTCGCAAGGAAGCTAAAAACATTGAAAAAAGATTAGACAAATGGTTAACTAGAATAAACATTATAGCAAAGACCTTAAATGACATGCTGGAGCTGAAAACCGTGGCATGAGAACTACATGATGCATACAAAAGCTTCAGTAGCCAATTCAATCAACTGGAAGAAAGGGTATCAGTGATTGAAGATCAAATTAATGAAATAAAGTGCGAAGACAAGGTTAGGGAAAAAAAAGAGTAAAAAGAAACAAAGACTCCAAGAAATATGGGACTATGTAAAAAGACAAAATCTACATTTGATTGGTGTACCTGAAAGTGATGGGGAGAATGGAACCAAATTGGAAAATACTCTTCAGGATATTATCCAGGAGAACTTCCCCAACCTAGCAAGGCAGGCCAACATTCAAATTCAGGAAATACAGAGAACACTACAAAGATACTACTCGAGAAGTGCAGCCACAAGACATACAATTGTCAGATTCACCAAGGTTAAAATGAAGGAAAAAATGTTAAGGGCAGCCAGAGAGAAAGGTCAAGTTACCCACAAAGGGAAGCCCATCAGACTAACAACAGATCTCTCCACAGAAACACTTCAAGCCAAAAGAGAGTAGGAGCCAATATTAAGCATCCTTAAAGAAAAGAATTTTCAACCCAGAATTTCATAACCAGCCAAACTAAGCTTCATAAGCGAAGGAGAAATAAAATCCTTTACAGACAGGTAAATGCTCAGAGATTTTGTCACCACCTTACAAGAGATACTAAAGGAAGCACTAAACATGGAAAGGAAAAACTGGTACCAACCACCGTAAAAACATGCCAAATTGTAAAGACCATGGATGCTATGAAGAAACTGCATCAATGAAAGGGCAAAACAACCAGCTAACATCATAATGACAGGATCAAATTCACACATGACAATATTGACCTTAAATGTAAAGGGGCTAAATGCCCCAATTAAAAGACATAGACTAGCAAATTGGATAAAGAGCCAAGACCCACCAGTGTGCTGTATTCAGGAGACCCATCTCATGTGCAAAGACGCATATAGGCTCAAAATAAAGGGATGGAGGAAGATCTACCAAGCAAACAGAAAGCAAAAAAAAAAAAAGCAGGGATTGCAATCCTAGTATCTGAGAAAATAGATTTTAAGCCAATAAATAACAAAAGAGACAAAGAAGGCCATTACATAATGGTAAAGAGATCAATTCAACAAGAAGAGTGAACTATCCTAAATATATAAGCACCCCATACAAGAACACCCAGATTCATAAAGCAAGTCCTTAGAGACCTACAAAGAAACTTAGACTCCCACACAATAATAATGGGAGACTTTAACACCCCACTGTCAATATTAGACAGATCAACAAGACAAAGTTATAAAGGATATCCAGTACCTGAACTCAGCTCTGCAACAAGCAGACCTAACAGACATCTACAGAACTCACCACTGCAAATCAATAGAATATACATCCTTCTCAGCAACACATTACACTTATTCTAAAATTGACCACATAATTGGAAGTAAAGCAAATGTAAAAGAACATAAATCACAACAAACTGTCTCTCAGAACACAGTGCAATCAAATTAGAACTCAGGATTAAGAAACTCAATCAAAACTGCATAACTACATGGAAACTGAACAACCTGCTCCTGAATGACTACTGGGTACATAATGAAATGAAGGCAGAAATAAAGATGTTCTTTGAAACCAATGAGAACAAAGACACAACGTACCAGAATCTCTGGGATACATTTAAAGCAGTGTGTAGAGGGAAATTTATAGTGCTGTTTCTCCACATCCTCTTCAGCACCTGTTGTTTCCTGACTTTTTAATGATTGCCATTCTAACTGGTGTGAGATGGTATCTCATTGAGGTTTTGATTTGCATTTCTCTGATGGCCTAGTTCAACCATTATGGAAAACAGTATGGCGATTCCTCAAGGATCTAGAACTAGAAGTACCATATGACCCAGCCATCCCATTCATTACTGGATTTATACCCAAAGAATTATAAATCATGCTGCTATAAAGACACATGCACATGTATGTTCATTGCAGCACTATTCACAATAGCACAGACTTGGAGTCAACCCAAATGTCCATCAGTGACAGACTGGATTAAGAAAATGTGGCACATATACACCATGGAATACAATGCAGCCATAAAAAAAGGATGAATTTGTGTCCTTTGTAGGGACATAGATGCAGCCGGAAACTATCATTCTCAGCAAACCATCGCAAGAACAGATAACCAAGCACCGCATGTTCTCACTCATAGGTGGGAACTGAACAATGAGATCACTTGGTCTTGGGAAGGGGAACATCACACACCGGGGCCTATTATGGGGAGGGGGGAGGGGAAAGGGATTGCATTGGGAGTTATACCTAATGTAAATGATGAGTTGATGGGTGCTGACAAGTTGATGGGTGCAGCACACCAACATGGCACAAGTATACATATGTAACAAACCTGCACGTTATGCACATGTACCCTAGAACTTAAAGTATAATAAGGAAAAAAACGGGGGGGAAGAAAAAAGAAATTTATAGTGCTAAATGCCCACAAGAAATCAGGAAAGATCTAAAATCGACACCCTAGCATCACAATTAAAAGAACTAGAGAAGCAAGAGCAAACACATTCAAAAGTTAGGAGAAGGCAAGAAATAACTAAGATCAGAGCAGAACTGAAAGAGATAGAGACACAAAAAAGCCTTCAAAAAATCAATGAATCCAGGAGCTGGTTTTTTTAAAAGATCAACAAAATTGATAGACTGCTAGCAAGATTAATAAAGAAGAGAGAAGAATCAAATAGAAGCAACAAAATGATAAAGGGGATACCACCACTAATCCCAAAGAAATATAAACTACCATCAGAGAATACCATAAACACCTCTATGCAAATAGAAAATTTAGATGAAATTCCTGGACACATACACTCTCCTAAGACTAAACCAGAAAGAAGTCAGATCCCTGAATAGACCAATAACAAGTTCTGAAATTGAGGCAGAAATTAATAGCCTATGAACCAAAAAAAGTCCAGGACCAGATGGATTCACAGCCAAATTCTACCAGACGTACAAAGAGGAGCTGGTACCATACCTTCTGAAACTATTCCAATCAATAGAAAAAGAGGGACTCCTCCCTACTCATTTTATAAGGCCAACATCATCCTGATACCAAAGCCTGGCAGAGATACAATGAAAAAATGGAATTCTGAAACTATTCCAATCAATAGAAAAAGAGGGACTCCTCCCTACTCATTTTATAAGGCCAACATCATCCTGATACCAAAGCCTGGCAGAGATACAATGAAAAAATGGAATTTTAGACCAACATCCCTGATTAACATCGATGCGAAAATCCTCAATAAAATACTGGCAAACCGAATCCAGCAGCACATCAAAAAGTTTCTCCATCAAGATCAAATCAGTTTCATCCCTGGGATGCAAGGCTGGTTCAAACTATGCAAATCAATAAACATAACCCATCACATAAACAGAACAAATGACAAAAACCACATGATTATCTCAATAGACGCAGAAAAGGCCTTCGACAAAATTCAACAGCCCTTCATGCTAAAAACTCTCAATAAACTAGGTATTGATGTGATGTATCTCAAAATAATAAGAGCTGTTTATGACAAACCCACAGCCGATATCATACTGAATGGGCAAAAACTAGAAACATTCCCTTTGAAAACCAGCACAATACAAGGATGCCCTCTCTTACCACTGCCATTCAACATAGTATTGTAAGTTCTGGCCAGGACAATCAGGCAAGAGAAAGAAATAAAGGGTATTAAATTAGGAAATGAGGAAGTCAAATTGTCCCTGTTTGCAGATGACATGATTGTATATTTAGAAAACCCCATCGTTGGCCGGGCGCGGTGGCTCAAGCCTGTAATCCCAGCACTTTGGGAGGCTGAGGCGGGTGGATCACGAGGTCAGGAGATCAAGACCATCCTGGCTAACACGGTGAAACCTCATCTCTACTAAAAATGCAAAAAATTAGCTGGGCGTGGCGGCGGGCGCCTGTAGTCCCAGCTACTCAGGAGGCTGAGGCAGGAGAATGCCGTGAACGTGGGAGGTGGAGCTTGCAGTGAGCCGAGATCGTGCCACAGCACTCCAGCCTGGGTGACAGAGTGAGACTCTGTCTCAAAAATAAAAAAAAAAAAGTAAAAAGAAAAAAAAAAAGAAAACCCCATCGTCTCAGCCCAAAATCTCCTTAAGCTGATAAGCAACTTCAGCAAAGTCTCAGGATACAAAATCAGTGTGCAAAAATCACAAGCATTCCTATACACCGTCAACAGACAGCCAAATCATGAGTAAACTCCCATTCACAATTGCTACAAAGAGAATAAAATACCTAGGAATCCAACTTACAATGTCAGCCATCGCATTACTGGGTATACACGCAAGGGATTATAAATCATGCTACTATAAAGACACATGCACATGTATGTTTATTGAGGCACTGTTCACAATAGCAAAGATTTGGAACCAACCCACATGTCCATCACTGATAGACTAGATTAAGAAAATGTGGCCCATATATACCATGGAATACTATGCAGCCATAAAAAAGGATGAGTTCACGTCCTTTGCAGGGACATGGATGAAGCCGGAAACCATCATTCTCAGCAAACTATCACAATGTCAGAGAACTAAACACCGCATGTTCTCATTCAGAGGTAGGAATTGCATAATGTGAAGGACCTTTTCAAGGAGAACTACAAATCACTGCTCAACTAAATAAAAGAGGACACAAACAAATGGAAGAATATTCCATGCTCATGGACAGGAAGAATCAATATTGTGAAAATGACCATACTTCCCAAAGTAATTTATAGATTCAATGCCATCTCCATCAAGCTACCAAGGTCTTTCATTACAGAATTGGAAGAAAAAAAAAAAAAAAAAAACCTACTATGCAACCAAAAAAGAGCTTGCATTGCCACGACAATCCTAAGCAAAAAGAACAAAGCTGGAGGCATCACACTACCTGATTTCAAACTATGCTAAAAGTCTACAGTAACCAAAACAGCATGGTATTGGTACCAAAACAGAGATATAGATCAATGGAACAGAACAGAGTCCTCAGCAATAATACCACACATCTACAACCAGGTGATCTTTGACAAACCTGACAAAAACAAGGAACGGGGAAAGGATTCCCTATTTAATAAATGGTGCTGGGAAAACTGACTAGCCATATGTAGAAAGCTGAAACTGGATCCCTTCCTTACACCTTATATGAAAATTAATTCAAGATGGATTAAAGACTTAAATGTTAGACCTAAAACAATAAAATCCCTAGAAGAAAACTTGGGCAATACCATTCAGGTCATGGGCATTGACAAGGACTTCATGACTAAAACACCAAAAGCAATGACAACAAAAGCCAAAATTGACAAATGGGATCTAATTAAACAAAAGAGCTTCTGCACAGCAAAAGAAACTATCATCAGAGTGAACAGGCAACCTACAGAATGGGAGAAAATTTTTGCAACCTACCCATCTGACAAAGGGCTAATATCCAGAATCTACAAAGAACTCAAACAAATTTACAAGAAAAAAACAACCCCATCAAAAAGTAGGTGAAGGATATGAACAGACACTTCTCAAAAGAAGATATTTATGCCGCCAACAGACACATGAAAAAATGCTCATCATCGCTAGTCATCAGAGAAATGCAAATCAAAACCACAATGAGATACCATCTCACACAAATTACAATGTCAATCATTAAAAAGTCAGGAAACAACAGATGCTGGAGAAGATGTGGAGAAATAGGAACACTTTTACACTGTTGGTGGGACTGTAAATTAGTTCAACCATTGTGGAAGACAGTGTGGCAACTCCTCAAGGATCTAGAACTAGAATTGCCATTTGACCCAGCCATCCCTTACTGGTTATATACCCAAAGGATTATAAATCATGCTACTATAAAGACACATGCACATGTATGTTTATTGAGGCACTGTTCACAATATCAAAGACTTGGAACCAACCCAAATGTCCATCAATGATAAACTGGATTAAGAAAATGTGGCCCATATACACCATGGAATACTATATGCAGTCATAAAAAAGGATGAGTTCACATCCTTTGCAGGGACATGGATGAAGCTGGAAACCATCATTCTCAGCAAATTATCACAATGTCAGAGAACCAAACACCGCATATTCTCACTCATAGGTGGCAATTAAATAATGAGATTACTTGGACACAGAGTGGGGAACATCACACACCAGGTGCTGGAGGGCTGGGGGAAGGATAGCATTAGGAGAAATACCTAATGTAAATGTTGAGTTGATAGGTGCAGCAAACCAACATTGCACATGTATACCTATGTATGAAACCTGCACGTTGTATACATGTACCCTAGAACCAAAGTTTAATAAAAAAAATTAAAAATTACTGCTATAGATGATGCTCTGCCAAGTTACTCTCCCATGTAAGAAAGCTAGTTAGTAGCCAAGTCAGAGGGCGAGCTGGAAGCAGGTCAACATGGTTAATTAGAGAAACTGAAAAAGCTGGTCTTGTGTACCATAGTGTTCTGCTGATGTTTATTCAAAAGGCTAATGAGGTGGTAGTAAAAGAAATTGTATTTAATCAGATTATATAAATGCTCATTACCAAGTTAAATCTGATATGATTTAATCGTTTATTCAGCAAATTTTTTTTGGAACTTTTCCAGACAATGAGCATACTACAGTTAACAAGACAGAGATCCTGTCTCATAGAGTTAAATTCTGGTAGAAAAGACAGAATACAAAGTAAATATATAACTTTAAGCAGTGGTAAGAGCTATTAAGAAAAGCTTTGTAAGGGATGAGGTAACAACTGGTGCTGGTTGATAGGATGAGCAGAAAAGACCATTATAAAGTAGAAATATCTCAACAACAACAAAAAAATTTTCAAGGAAGCCTTCAATGTGGAGATTTGGAGACAATATATTCTGGCAGAGAAAACAAAAATGCAAACGTTAAAGCCTTTGGGCGGACTATACTTGAACATTTAAACAAATAGCAAGAAGGCTGGCATGGCTGCAGCAGAGTTAGCAAAAGAAGAGTCACGTAGGAGGTAGGAGTAGAGGCAAGGGCCAAATGGTGTAGATTTTTGAGGACATATCCAGGGTGTCAGATTGTATTCCAAATACTTAGGTCAACTCATTGAAAATTTTTTCACTGGGGAAAAATGACATGATTTTTTGCAGTTGCTGCTGCATAAAGAGGCTGTAAGTGGGACAAAAGTAGAAAAGGTAAGATCATTTAGGAGTCTGTGGAGACGTCCAAATCATAGAAAATAGTAATATGGGCAAAAGTGACAATAAAGGAAATAAAAGGGGTCATCAGACTATGGACACATTTTAAAGTGACAGCTAACAAAATCTGTGGGCAAAGTAAGAAGGAACAAGCACACAAGGATGACTTCTAGGACTGAAAAACTGAGTACCTGATGATGCTGTTACTGAGATGGGGATCAGTGTGGGAAAAGCAGGCTTGGAGGGGGCCATTAATCTCACCTGTGGTTTGTTAAATTCGTCTATACATGGTGGAGATGTTTAGTAGAGGGTTGGCTATATCATGCATGAACTGAGTGGAAAGGCAAGACTGGTGGAAAAAAATAGGAACTCATGACTTAAGAAGTGGAATATTCTAAAAAACAAAAACAAAAAATGCTACCATTCATAGGAAAAGGAGAGGATGTGTTTGCAGGTGAGGTGTGAGATACTTTACTTTCTTGGTGTGAAATGGAATGTACACCAAGAAATTAAATGGCAAGATTGGTGGTAAGCATCCACAGCAAATATTTCATAATAGTTATTGAGTTTAAAACTATTCACAAATGTGTCTGGCTAGTTGGACAGATTACCAGATCAATAGCACCCCAAGTTCTCTTACCATGATCAACCCTTAGTAAAGTACAAAATACAGAAGGAAGACTGCCTCAAATGAAAAGTACAATTCAAATTTTTAGATGTGTTTTTCTTATGTAAAAATAGACTAGAATATTTATAGAAAATCTACTGATAAAAAACACATTATAATAACAGTAGATCCACAATGAAACTTTAATGATTTATTTAATGTATTATATATTGTCAAGAGAGTTTAATTAATGTGGTCTATTGCCCATTAATGTAGTATGCCGAAACAAAATGATTTAATACATTTTCTAAAAATATTCTATGTCTTCTTGGCCAAAATATTAAAATAACTTGTAACTCTAAATATTTCTTCTGTTACAGCCTAAAGCCACAGAATCTGTTTTTGCAAACTTGTTAATATATGCAAATTAAGCAATTCTAATACTTATATTTAAGAAATAAATATTATATATGTTAAACATTGTAACTTTAAACAGCTGACTTTTGCAGCTTATACATAACAATTTTATAGTGAACAAAGAGAAATGCAGAAAAAAATAAATTATAGTTAAATAAGAAAACAAAATACTAACAGTAAAATAGTGGGTAGTCCAATTAATGTCAAGGATTTTAACAACAATACTAGTGGAATATATAAATCAGTTTAAATAAACTTGGAGGGGAAAAAATCTTTTGTAAACAATACATTTTGGTTATAAATTCACACTAGTAATTTCATAGCAAATGTATAACACATGTACCACCATGAAGTCAAGGCATGCTGTAATCAGACTGCTTTGTGAATTTACTATAACAGAATGATTAGACACTGGATTTAATCATGCCAGGTCTGGGATTTGGCATTCTATCAACTGTGGCCCAGCTGCCAGTCCTGCCACTGTGATAGAAATGTACCACTTTTTTTGTAACAAGGCATGTCTGCAGCTATGTCTTTTGTTATGACACACAGAGAGAGACAGAGGTAGGGAGAGAGAAACAATTATGTACATCATCTGCATTTGCAGAGATGGTATGACTCTCATGATTAGAAGCTTTTCTTACATACCTTACTACCCAGTGGCATCTATTTTAGTAAGCACCATGAACCCAAGAAATGGGTGTCCATATAGTTTTTATGATCATACTAATTCTAATAAATTTGGATGAGGATGCACTTATGCTCAAAAAGTTCAAATTGTGTTATACTTCAGTATACAGTTGCTTGCTATATCATTATCTACTCAACTTTCCAAGTTCTCAAGTTGTGTGTGTGTATATATATATACACACACGTATATACATATGTGTCTGTGTGTGTGTGTGATTATAGAAATACACTTCATTATAACAAATTTTATTTTGCAGCCAAATAATATACATTGAAATATACCAATTGCATACCTTCAATGTCTACAGAAGAATTAATTCTTCTAGGGTAAGATGTTAATATGCCTGTTTTCAATCTCACCAAAATCCCAAACTGGGTAAGTTGCATCATATTTTCTTTCTGACAACTAACTTCTAGAATAATGATGCCATTAATAGGATAACAGAAATGTTGCAAAGGAAAACTGAGTGGAAAGGAATATAATTCTGTTTGGAAATTTTAGAATTTCCAATGACATTACATTATACATGTGAAGGTTGAGATGATAATGTGATTATCTTACTGGTATTCCTAAATAGGACAAACAATGCAAGCTGCTGTAATAAGAAATCTGAGAATTTTAATAGCTTTATATTTTTAAAAATGTATTGTTTCAATGCAGTAATTCTTGTTGGCAAGTACTTCATGTAATTTAGGAGGTATGCTCTTTACATCTGTGGCTCTGACCTTATCCAGTATTTCCATTCAGATGATGAATAAAGATTAGGATATTTAAATACTGTAGGGAAGACTTTTAGAAGTTGGATTTGAAATGACATATAATCACTCTTGCCTACATTCTATTGTGCAAAACTCTAGGGAGACTGGGAAATATCATCTACTTTTATGCCCATGAGTAAAAGGTGAACACATAGCTATCTGTGTTGTATTTGTTTGGTTGAGATGTAAAGAACTGTAATGTGAACTTGGGCATAGAAGACCACCAAAGTAATAATGGGTATTTTGAAAAAATGTGTGCACATGAAAAAGGCAGAGTTTAAAATTGTATCTTATGATGCTGTGGTACTCGTGTGACAAGACCAGATGTAATTTTTAAGTATATTAGTATTAACCATTTAAAATATTAATCATATTGACTGGGCACAGTGGCTCATGCCTGTAATCTCAGCACTTTGGGAGGCCAAGGCAGGCGGATCATGAGGTCAGGGGTTCGAGACCAGACTGACCAACATGATGAAACCCCATCTCTACTAAAAATACAAAAATTCACCAGGTTTGGTGGCACATACCTGTAATCCCAGCTACTCAGGAGGCTGAGGCAGGAGAATTGCTTGAACCCAGGAGGCGGAGGTTGCAGTGAGCCAAGATCATGCCATTGCACTCCAGCCTGGGCGACAGAGTGAGACTCCACCTCTCTCTCTCTGTATGTATGTATGTGTGTGTGTGTGTATATATATATATATATATACACACACACATATTTATATATATATATATTTTTTTAATCATATTAGCTAAGTATTTTTGCTAAGTAAATGAAATCAATACACTGAACTGGTTGAGATTCAAGTTCTTTTCTTTCATTTTGTTCTATCAGTTACTCCTACTTCAAAGAAAACATCCCATTTGAAAAAAATTAAGTTTATTTTTTCTAGTTTGGACATCTCTGGAGATGTAGTTCCCTATTATATTTTCAGGAAAGGGCTATTCAATTTAACATTGTGGAAAGGAAGATTTAAATAATTGTGCTATAACTTATTCATAAATTATTCTTTGTTAGAGTAAATCAAACTATGCAAAATAAGAAGCAAGCCATATTGTTTGGCAAGGCGTACAAACAGAATTCATAAAACTATATATTCAGTATTTCAAATTAAGTATCACAAAAAGTAGCTACTGCATATAACAAATATGTGGGGCAATTCTCTATATAAAACATTTCACAGTAAATATTGTTAACTGAGATTTATACTTGAAATTGTACCTCAAAGTCTGTTTCACAAATTTTTTTTCAGTAAATGAGTGTATTTTTTAATTGGCACATTTTAATATCCTCAATGATCACTTCAATTATAGACATGTTACTTTGACAGATGTTTCCAAGGGAAATGTTTATTTCAGTATTAGCAGAGGAACATCTGCTGCTGTAAAGAAAGAGATGGGACATTTTATTTCCCCAATTCTTAAATAGATCAGTGGTCCATCACCAAAACTGTCTACCATCCATTTCAGACAAACATTTTTATATTATTAGGAATGGACAACCATTTTTTAAATGTTTCCTGAAATTCCAACTGCATTCCATTCAAATACATGAACTTAATTTTTTTTTTTTTTACAATTCTACAATCTTTGTCCTGTATCCATACAATTCAGAAATAATGAAGATGAGACAGAAGACTTATAACTCATTTTATAATGATTTTAAACATAAATGTAAAAAGAACATCCACAATTGAATATACAATCAACCTTTTTACTTATCTATTGGAAAAGACTTTTCTCCTTATGAATTAAAGGTCAGCAATACAGCTGCTGTTGTCTTAAGTTCTGTGATTGCACAGAGAAGTTTTATTTTGACCTAGTTTTTATCTTCCAAAGAGTTTTAAAAGAAATTACATTGCATAATCCATGGCATTTACACCTTTCTATCACTTTTTATTAGGAAAACCTCACTTAAACATGAGCTCTCGTGTAGTGAAAACCTTAGAAGTAATGAACATTTTCTAATAATTAAAGTCTAACGCTTCCAATGTAAAGACAGTGAAATACGATTTCTAACGAACTGTGCCATAAAACTAAAAAGGAAAACAGTCTAAATTCACCATTACTTCCAGCACCAGAATATCTAAACATAGCAGAAATAAAACTGTATTGATTTGAGTCCATGTGTTTTTGTCTATGCCAAATAATAGTAGCATTGTTTTTCCAAAGCAAAAATGATTTTTCCACCCAAAGTAAATATTACATCTTTTTACTCCATATATTTTTTCACCTCTGAGTTATGACTAGTTCCCAAGAAGCCTAGAAGGCAAAACGTGTTTAGAACTTAGAGAGACAGTGATTCCTTCAAGGACTTTAAGCACTTCATAGAAACAACTGCTTTTACACAGGTAAAATGATCATTGCAGCAGGAAGATTAACAACTGAAAGGGCTCTCAATTCTGTTTACATAAATTCAAATCCCACTCAATAACTTAACAGCTATGTGACTTGGATAAGTTATTTAACCTCTACATTCTTCAACTTTCTTATCTGTAAAATGTAAATAATTATAATACCTAAATCATAGTGATAGCAATAGGAGGCAGAAACATTCCTAGGCAGACAGGGATGGATCTCCGGTGAAACTTGACCTTCAAGCCAAGGCCAGACTGAAGCCTTAACACCAAACTACCAGTTCCAGGTAGAGTCCACTGACCCGAGTGAGAACTTCCATTCCCCTTCGGTGTGCTCAGCCCATGATTGGACCTGGGCCAAGCCTTCACTTCACCCCCCAATTGGCTCTTTACACTACCATACCTCTTTCTGAGTGGTGCTTTTTCTAAGCCTAACCATAACCAATCAGCACGTACTTCCCAACTCAGCCTCACAATTGACAACCCACTTACAGGTACCTGCTTGCTGCTGAGAGCTTTCTTTCTGTTGCTAAATAAAATTCTACTCTGCCTTGCTTTCTATCTGGTGTCCACATAGCCCATTCCTCTTGGTTATGAGACAAAAACTTGAAACTCGCAAACTGTGGGAGTGAAAGAGCAGTAACGGCTCCCTCCCACTCACTGAGCTATGGCGGTAAAGAAACCACAACAATAGTATTTTGTAAAGTTCTCAGAACAGTACCAGACACGTAAACTCTTGTTACCAATTTACTATTTATCAAATAAGAGAAAAAAGGTTTGCAGGAGAATACAAAAGAAATAAGCCTAACATCATCCACTTTTTAGATCATTGAAAGTAAGCTATATTACACATTCATTTTCTTGTTCATTCAGTAATATTTTAACTCATAGTCTGTATCAAGCAATTTGTTGGGGACTGTGACCATAGCAGTGAAAAAGACAGAAATGGTCCACCTGTCAGAAAAATGACCACCATTAGAAAGTATTACACAACTGTATACAATCAAAAGTTAAAATTGCATTGAAGCAACCCCTATGTGCTATAAACCTTTACAGCTAGTAACGATAGTAATAAGTGTCTATTTTAATCAACAGTTGCCTTATATTTGTTATGTCTAACCTTCACAGCAATCCATAGGATACACACAATACCCATGTTGTAAGTAAGGACCTTGAGATTGCACAAAATTTAATGGCTTCCCTGAGTTCACATATCTGGTACTGTAAGAGAAAAAAATCACATTTCATTCTTTATTCTACTAGCTGTTACAAAGCAAAGGGCAATTTTGTGGAGATGCCTCACTTCTGTACTCAGCATACATTTTTCTTTCTGGGTGCTTTCTTCTGTCTCAGGGAAACATTCTCTATTTTCACCCTAAGTCAACAACATAAATTCGTCAACTAAGTCATTGGTTCTCAAACTTGCTTCACTCTTAAATATTACTAATGCTTTGGTCAGAGATTCTAACTTAGACATTGTATGGTGTCACCAGGGTATTAAAACATTTTTATCACCTCTCCAGGTGATTTTAACATATTGTGCAGGTTGAAAACCAAGGAACTGAGATGTAAATGACTGCTTGAGTGGTGCTTAAAATAGGAATCAGATTTAAATAAAGGGGATTAAGTTATAAATAATCTCTCAAAGTAGCAGATGGCTGGAAAGAAAAAAATGTAAGAGAAAACAGACAGAATATCATAGAGATTTAAAAATCGGCAGTTATGCTAGAGAAGAGAAGAAAAGATAGACTGAGGGCTGGGTGGCAGGAAGGAAAGGGATGAGATTCAGGGGGTTAGAAGTCAATGTTGACATGTTGTGAGAAGGGCCTGAGAATGGAGTTTCCTCATTGGTAAAACTTGTTATAATTCGCATTTGTAAAATGTGAGATTTACCTGTAAGATCTTTAAAAACACCTAGCATGTAAAAGTACTGGTTACATGTTAGCCTGGGTGGAGCAGGTATTGGTGGGGGCCGGAAGTTTATATGATTTGGGAGACTATGATGAAAAATAAAAGAAAAAAATTACAAATTCATAAATATATACATTTCTGTTATTTGTATAAAACATGAAAAATCACTACAAAGTTTGAAAACCTGACAAATACCACAAACAAAATCTAGAAAATATATTGTGTGTTGATTAATCGCCTGATAAACTCTAACGTGTTTCTACGTGTTTGGCTACATACACTTTAACGGTCCTTTCACATAAATTATTTTCTAATAGTTACTATTAAGAATAACAAGATAATTCATTAAATCTATTTTGTTAATATCAATAGTTTTAACAAGGTATTGATACGATACAAATTTCCCCATATGATTTTATAGGTTTATGATTAGAAGAATTTCCACAAACTAGTTTCTGGCCTCACACATTTCAAACTTACATTTCCTTTACTACACACATATTTTGGTGCTGGGAGCCATAGGACAAATGCACCTTTCAGTACAGTTTCTAGCCCTGTCATAATGCCTTGGTAGATTTGCACAGTGAGCAGAAGTATTCCTGAAAGCTATTCATAACTGGGACAGCTCACAATTCTTTAGCTGTACACCAAAGTTCCCACGAACCATTTAACTACATTCTTCTAAACCCAAACTACGTCTCTCTCAAACTCAACTTTACCTTCAGTAGATCCCAATAATGCCTGTGACCAATCCACAGGAATTTTACTAGGAGAAGTATGATGATGGAAAGGCGAGTCATACAGGAAAGCAACAGTCTCAAATGATGGCAGTTCTTATACTACTTCTTAAAATGTGACCAAAAACACATGACTTGTAAGAGACCTATATAAGCAAGGGATCCTAAATATTAAGCTTTATTATATTCATGGCAAATCTATTTCTGAATATTAGCCATTTTTTCAGTAGCAGTTCTATAATTTCAATAAGGGGTAGGTAATTTTGTCAGAACAGATGCATAAGTGACCCATATTAGTAAATGCCATTCTAAGCATTTTACACATATTAATAAATTTGTTTTAGAGCAACTATGAGGAAAGTGAGGCCCACAGAGGTCAATGGACCTAAATCACATAGACAGTAAATGGCAGAGGTGCAAACTCTCTATTATGTTACGTTTATGCAGCCAACCTCTCAGATTATTCTTGAGACTAAAAATTGCATTCCCTTTTACCTAAGTTTAAGGAACTGTCAAATATTTCAAATATCGAAACAGGGAGATGATGAATATTATAGAAATCTGCTTGCTGGAAATGAAAGACAAGGTAAATCTACAGAGTCAGTGTGGGAGTCTACCACATACTATTCAAGCAGCTCAAACAAATAAAGTTTTAAGGTAAGCCTGACAAGTAAAAAGGAAACAACTAAAAGAAATGGCAAGCAAAATGAAAACTGAGTCAATTTTTTACCATGTTTCGAAGCAGGAATGCATTTTTAATGTGACTTACTAAAATATATAGGATCAACTAGCAAGGCAAATTCCGTTTCTGCTATTTAGGATGAACATACAATAATGTAAAAAAATAAATAAATGCAATCAAAGACGTTAGAAATGATGAAATGTAATATCAATTATGGTATGTCCAACTGGAAGTTAAAATGTGAAGTATGATTATTGTGGACAGTTGTATACATTCAACACAAGATGTGTAATGGTTATGCTGAGGACGTGGTTTGAGAGGATAAGAGGAAAATTTGAATTGAATTTAGTATGAACAGTACTCTGCGAGATAAATTTTGCAAAGTAATTCCTATTTATCCTAACTCAGCTCAGAAGTTGGGAGACAAAATCCAATGCATCAGACACTGATACATTGGATGTGCACATGTATACACATAAAAACAACATTCATACAACCTATGGTAGCATTTATTATTATCTATTTTAATTGCTTCTTTATTTCTCTATTGCACCCAATCCATGGTGACCTTGTAAATGGCAGATCTTATTTTGTTGGTGCTATGATCCTGTCACATTGAAGAAGTTCAGTAAAATACTGAATGATGAATGAACAAACGGATAAGGTGAAGACATGTAAAATTTTATCTCCTACTTCATCTTAATTACAGGTTTTAAGGCCAGCATCACTGAACACTGCACTAAACAATAGCCACAAATGTGACTCATAAATCATTCTTAAATATATCGTATGCTATTACCTACCTTTTCAACATCTAGAACACTTTTACACTCATAATATTTATCATACCCTTTCATACAACAAGTATATATTGAGTGCCTACTAAGTGATAGACATTTTTTCAGGCAACAGCAAAAATTGTCCAACGAAATCGCTGTAATTTTTTGTTATATTTATAGACATATTATTCCTGTCTAATCTCTTATATTAACAACTTCGTATGGCCTACTCAACACTCTATCACTTAAGGTCTACTAACTCATCTTAAATATAGCAAGTTCACTTGTCAATTGGTAAATGAATTTTATTTTATTTTTTATTATTATTATTATTATTTTTTTTTGAGACGGAGTCTTGCTCTGTCACCCAGGCTGGAGTGCAGTGGCCGGATCTCAGCTCACTGCAAGCTCCGCCTCCCGGGTTTACGCCATTCTCCTGCCTCAGCCTCCCGAGTAGCTGGGACTACAGGCGCCCGCCACCTCGCCGGCTATTTTTTTTTTTTTTGTATTTTTTAGTAGAGACGGGGTTTCACCGTGTTAGCCGGGATCGTCTCTCGATCTCCTGACCTCGTGATCCGCCCGTCTCGGCCTCCCAAAGTGCTGGGATTACAGGCTTGAGCCACCGCGCCCGGCCGGTAAATGAATTTTAATTGAACAAAATGTAGATTATATATTGAGACCTTGTAACCCAAATTCATAGAGAATGCATATATTTATGCCAACATTGGCCCTATGAGGACTATATTTCCCCCAAGGAATAGTCCTTCCTGAGAAATTTTTTTGTGTACATTGCTGCTACAGAAATAGGAGCCTGTGTTTTAACAAAGGATGTGATCTTATAGAAACTTTCTCCTGAGATATCATACCACAGATATACAAGGATCTATGATTTGCAGATACTGAGGTAACCAAGCATCAAATAATGTCATTTAATTTTTGAGCATCTGCAGGTATCAATAGCTTCCTCATTTAAGTCTCTGGGAATCAGAATACATTATCTCCTGTTATTTATGAGATTTGAAATTCTGATTTCTCCATCAGCTTAAGTAGCTCATTTCTAAGCTATGAAAAAATACCCTGACATTACTTCTAAAATCCTTCTTTGGTTTGTTTCAATAGAGGTTTTTACATTTTTCTGAATTTTTTTATTTCAAAATTACTATGATTTAAAACATGTACTTTCGAACATTAAAATTCTTAATTTACTAGCTCTGTCTTAAAGGTCCTGCCATTCAAGTCTTGCCAAATGGCCTTGTGTTTGCTATTTTTAAAATGGATGTTGTCTTTTCTAACAGTACCAAAAAAAACTGGGGTGGAGGTTGTGTTTCTTTCATTGTTTTGATTTTACCTCCCCACTTTGCCCTAAATCAAACAGTTTTATAATTTTATTGATATTTACAGTTTAGTTTGTTCCTTCTAGGAATAATACATGGAAAAAACAAGTTAAAAAGAAAATTGTAGTCTTTAAAACTAACATTGCTAGCAATTTAGAATATTGAGAAACAAACTCATTTTAATTCTTACCACCCTTCCTATTTTGAAGGACATATGACGTATTTTGCAACGTATAATTCTGTTGAGAAAAGTGTTGTCATTTTGTGTAAAACTCTTTATGTTAATAAACTCCTTATACATCTATAGATAGAACTTTGAGTAACTTTATAGGAAATCGGACAACTTGATTCTAAAAATTAGGTGTTTTACAATACTTTATCTACTTCAAATTGCTTTATTCTTCTCCAAGTAGCTGCCAAATTATTATTTTGAGGGAAGTAAATGAAGAAATTTGAATATGCAACTTTGGGCAAGTTGGTAAACTTTTCAAAGTCACATTAAAACATTTTCTCATCTTCCATTTCTATGTTCTTACATGTCCAAGAAATGAGGGCTACATATTCACTAAGATTAAAGTATATCTGTTGATATCTGTTTATCTTTATTAATTCCAGTATTTTTACCTAATGAAAGGATTACTGTAATAGTTTTGATAATGTTAAAATAATTTAGACCCTGGATTACATTATGGAAACCGTACTCATTCCTTAAAAGGACTTAATTATCCATTAGTAGCAAGGGTAAATTTTATTTGTCCTGTATGAGTAAAGACAAGAAGTTCATTTTTTTTCATATTTCATTGCCTGAATCAAAGATGCTAATGAGATACCTTAAGGCAATTCTACAAGTAAGAAAATTCCTAGAATTTAACAAAATATTTAACATTATGTGAAAAAAGGTGGTCAAAAAACAAGCCAAAACTCAAGTGACATCGTAAAGTGGTACCTTGCAGAAATCACTTGTACTTTAATAATTTAGAAAGGTCTATCTCATTCACAGTAAGTAAAAGTAAAAATGAACTTTCATGCTGTGCTCAAGAATAGCTCAAAAAACATTTTACACAGCATAGTATGATAAATTACACTTAATTTCAGAGTTAATATGTGACCTTTCAAACTAGAAAATATAAGAACAAAAGTGCAAAATTAAAATATTGTGTTGCTGAGTGCCTTCATTAGCAAATTATTTTGCTAACTACAAACACTGAGTACCTTATTTAGAAAATTGACTCCAACAAAGGAGAAAAAAAAACTGGTAATGTGTGTGTTCTGTGTGTGATTTCTTTAAAATTTCTTCTTAACATTTTTAGCTACTTTACGAGTACTACTAAAGTATAAAGAACTAGATACTACTAAGGCTACTGCTGTAATGGTACTAAAGGAAGATAAAGTAATATATAGGTATTAGGTATAAAGTATTATTTTCTACTTATATTTGGGAGTCACCAACTAAGGATATATTCATTAAAAGCGAATGTAGATTCTTACTTACACATTGAAAAGAACAAGACAAGAGGTGAAAGGAGAAATCTGTGGAACACTACTATTTAGGTTAAACACAACAACAGACAGAAATGGTGACCAAAGAGGCAAATACCAAGGAGGACTGAGTTACAAGATAGTAGTAATGTAATCCAAGGGAAATTAAGAGTGTGACAGCCTGAGTGGTTAGAGTCTCAAATGTTTTAGAACAATCAAATAAAAAAGAAATTAACAGGTGGAAAGAGTTGTTAGTGCCTTGGGTGAAAAGTGTTCTCTGTAGAGCTATAGGTTGCATTGACTTGAACTCATGATAGAACCAACTCAATCATGTCATTCAAGAGGCTTCTCAGGGAGGCCTTTTCTGACTTTTCCATTTAAAAGAGCCCCTAAACAGAACTTAAGTCCTTTCCCTGCTTTCGTTTTTCTCCGTGGTACCTTTAACATATTACGTTTTACTTGTTTATTATCATCTGCTCTTACAAGTATAACAGCTCCTTGAAGATGTTAATTTGTTCACTATTTATCCCTAGTGCTTAAAACAGTATTTGACACACAGTAGATAATAAACATCTACTGAAGGAATGAATCAAATTTAAAAAGAAAATAACTGCAAGTGAAATGGTTATTTTATAAAGACTTTCATAGCCCAGCACAGTGGCTCTCGCCTGTAATCTCATCACTTTGGGAGGCCAAGGCGGGCAAATCACAAAGTCAGGAGTTCAAGACCAGCATGGCCGGTATGGTGAAACTGTCTCTTCTAAAAATACAAAAAATCAGCTGAGTGTAGTCATGGGCACCTTTATTCCCAGCTACTTGGGAGCCTGAGTCAGGAGAATTGCTTGAACCCAGGTGGCAGAGGTGGCAGTGAGCCAAGCTCATGCCACTGCATTGCAGCCTGGCAACGGAGTGATACTCGGTCTCAAAAAAAAAAAAAAAAAAAAAAAAAAACCTCATTTTTAAGCAAAAGCCAAAGAGCCAATAAAAAGGACTAGTGAGTTTGAACATAGAAGAAAAAAAAAATCAGTTGATGTCAGAATATCCAGGAGATGGAGAGGAGAGAATACTGGTCATGGGAGTCTTAGAATAAGTGTCAAAATTAACCTTGACTAGAAGGAGAAACACTTCGCATAGCAGGGAACATTCAGTATGGATGAATTTGAATGTGGATGTTTCTTAGCAAAAATCGTGGTTAAAAATGTCAGAAAATTGTTATGCATATTATATCTGTGATGGTTTAAAATATCTGTGGCAAGTTTAAAAAAAAAAAAAAAGATTTCTAGTGCCATGCAGAAAACATAAGAAGACTGAAGACTGTAGCCAATAAGTAGACTTCTATTTTCAAATATTTGGAATGTAGGAAAGGAAATGAAAAGGTTAATGTCTTCATTGGTTAAAAAAGTTGAAAGACATGGCTTATCAGCTTAAGGAGATTTTGGGCTGAGACAATGGGGTTTTCTAAATATACAATCATGTCATCTGCAAACAGGCATGGTACTGGTACCAAAACAGAGATATAGACCAATGGAACAGAACAGAGCCCTCACAAATAATACCACACATCTACAGCCATCTGATCTTTGATAAACCTGACAAAAACAAGAAATGGGGAAGGATTCACTATTTAATAAATGGTGCTGGGAAAATTGGCTAGCCATAAGTAGAAAGTTGAAACTGGATCCTTTCCTTACTCCTTATATGAAAATTAATTCAAGATGGATTAGAGACTTAAATGTTAGACCTAAAGCCATAAAACACTAGAAGAAAACCTAGGTAATCCCATTCAGGACATAGGCATGGGCAAGGACTTCATGTCTAAAACACCAAAAGCAATGGCAACAAAAACCAAAAGTGAGAAATTGGATCTAATTAAACTAAAAAGCTTCTGCACAGCAAAAGAAACTACCATCAGAGTGAACAGGCAACCTACAGAATGGGAGAAAATTTTTGCAATCTCCTCATCTGACAAAGGGCTAATATCCAGAACCTATAAAGAACTCAATGAAATTTACAAGAAAAAACAAACAACCCCATCAAAAAGTGGGCAAAGGATATGAACAGACACTTCTCCAAGGAAGACATTCATACAGCCAACAGACACATGAAAAAATGCTTATCATCACTCGCCATCAGAGAAATGCAAATCAAAACCACAATGAGATACCATCTCACACCAGTTAGAATGGCAATCATTAAAAAGTCAGGAAACAACAGGTGCTGGAGAGGATGTGGAGAAATAGGAACACTTTTACACTGTTGGTGGCACTGTAAACTAGTTCAACCATTGTGGAAAACAGTGTGGCCATTCCTCAAGGATCTAGAACTAGAAATACCATTTGACCCAGCCATCCCACTACTGGGGATATACACAAAGAATTATAAGTCATGCTCCTATAAAGACACATGCACATGTATGTTTGTTGTGGCACTATTCACAATAGCAAAGACTTTGAATCAACCCAAATGTTGACAGACTGGATTAAGGAAATGTGGCACATATACACCATGGAATACTATGCAGCCATGAAAAAGGATGAGTTCATGTCCTTTGTAGGGACATGGATGCAGCTGGAAACCATCATTCTCAGCAAACTATCACAAGAACAGAAAACCAAATACTGCGTGTTCTCACTCATAGGTGGGAATTGAACAATGAGATCACTTGGACACAGGAAGGGGAACATCACACACTGGGTCCTATTGTGGGGAGGGGGTAGCGGGGAGGGATAGCATTAGGAGAAATACCTAATGTAAATGATGAGTTAATGGGTGCAGCACACCAACATGGCACATGTATACATATGTAACAAACCTGCACGTTGTGCACATGTACCCTAGAACTTAAAGTATATATATATTTAAAAAAAAAAAGTTGAAAGAGTTGTATTTGTTGTCATTGTTGTTGGGCATTTAAGAGGAATGCTTAGAGCACGAACAGATGAAGAATGCAATGAATAGAAGCAGCAGAGGTGCAATTTTAGATACACAATATTTTTTAATAAATTAGCATGCTTTTCTTGTGCACAAAAACGTGTGCATAAACTTCCCCCTTTTCCCCTGCAAGTACCATTACCTTGGAGGGAATTAAGATTGCTAGAGCTGAAATGAAAAGCAAAGGAAAGAGTTAATAAACAATTTTGCCTTCCAAGTAGGCTTCTTAAGCCAATTTCATTGCTAGCCAGCCAAAGCTTTTGATTTGCGTGGATAGAACTAGTCAAGAAAGAAAAACAGGAGAAAGATCAAGGATCAACAACCAAAACCTTAAAGAAAGGAAACACTGGATTTATTCGTAAACATAGTTTTATGAGATAGACAAACAATATTTAAAATTAGAGAAAGAAGAGACCCCCAACCTAAGTGGACCATTCTTGATAGGTAAAAGAAATATCAATAAGAGTACCCCACTTCTTTTAAGAACAAGTACTGTCTACACTAGTAGCAGGATGAAGGAGACTCTGCCTGTGCTGAGGAGCTACTGAAGCAATCCGTATTGCGCACGAGGAAGGTGAAGGTACCTCTGCAGATGCTTGCACAATGCTTGCCAATTTTCAGCAGGATAAATTCCCTTCATAAATCCCTACTAAATAATGTCTTCTTTAGTACTCTACGATATTCACATTCTCTCCAAATAGGGTAAGGTCCTGGATAACCAGAGGGGACACTTGAAAGTGGAGGGAAGTGGAACGTTCTTACCATAAGCCACTGAATTTGGATGGAAATAAACGGAGCCAGTTCCAGAGACCTCACACCCCAGGACCTCACACCCCAGTTGAGGCCTATTCCAATTATACTTTTTAAAAAGAAGACAATTATTATAAAAATATCATACAAGGACCTATGAAATCAAGAGCAAAGATATGTATGCTGAATCACATACAAGAAAGTAGAAATACTTCCTCAAAGGTGAGAAGGAATCAAAAGCAATTGAAATACAGAGGAGAAAATTCTAAAAATAAGCGAACCAGCTAGATTGTAATGATATTCACTCAAGTAAGAGACTAGAAAGCTAGTGCTGGGTAGAATAATGGGTCTATTCTTTGGGATTGGAAACATACATAGAATCTTTGAAACAAATCTGCGTGTGATACGACATGCTGTAAATAGGACATCATTAAAAAGGTCTAGCTGATGTTAGGTAGTACAAATTTTCAGTTTAAAATATCAATTAATTACCAAATTATAGCAACATTCACTATGGTTCCATTTATTTTGGTTTAATTTATTTTCCCAGTAACAGATGTCCATGTAATTTGCTCGTTGCCAAGCCACATGAATCTGTTTTGATAATAATTGTGGGGCTTATTTAAAAATATGGTTTGTTTTATTGGACATAAACTGAATATTTAAATGTTGCTAAATGAACATTTTTTTTAATGAGGCTACAATATTCCAGTGAAATTACTCATACTTCTCCCATCTGTTATGCAAAAAATTTCAGGCTTACAAAATTTTAGTATGTATAAATACTTGACTTCTAACATTTGCCTATATACCATGATTTACTAGATTGTTACTTTAAATGAAAAGAAAGAATAAAATGAAAACAGAACCAGCAGGAATTGACAAGTTTTATTATCCCAGAGAGACATTATACAGAAATGTCAAACTGACCACCTACTGAAAACGGCTGGAACTTTCACTCCTCTCTAAATGTCACCAGCTTGCTCAAGTAAACACTAAGGATTGATGTAGCTAGCAGCCTTATATGATGTTCTTTTAAAGTTATCCATATTTCATTCACTCTTTCTTCCTCCAAACTTCAAGTCACACTGCATTTTATTTTACTTTTTCCCTAGCGGTATGTAATAAAGCTCCTGCTTTCTTCTCGCAGATAAACTTCCTCTTGATCAAGGCCTTCACTACACTCTTCCAATACTTCAGGGCCTGCTTCAATTCAACATGACAAGACACATGATTTGAAGCAGAGTTTTAGATCAGAGATTTATCTTGGCTAGATATGTAGCACTTGAGCGAGTCTCAGTTTATCTGGACTACAGTTTTCACTTCTGGAAAACAGAAGGATTCTAAGAGTCTTTTTCTTTAACCTTTAAAATTCTATGATTCAAACATATACTAAAAAGCACACACAAGTACCAATAGTAGACTAAACGATCAAACTAGGTAAAAAATGATGCCAAGCCTATATCAAAAGATCTCATGTACTATGTACCCACAAAAATTTAAAATAAAAATAAATGATGGCAAAATCTTCATAGAATGAGAACCCAGACTACTACCCTCAATATTTTTTTGCTAAATTTCCACAGATTTGTTATTTGGGTTTGAATTTTCATGTATGTGAGAGGATATCCTATATCAGTGATAGCAAAGAAGAGGTTTCAACTGTATATATGCGTACATGTGTATATTATTCCAGTGAAATTACTCATCTTCTCCCATCTGTTATGCAAAAAATTTCAGGCTTACAAAATTTTAGCATGTATAAATACTTGACTTCTAACATTTGCCTATATATGATGATTTACTAGATTGTTACTTTAAATAAGAATAAAGTGAAAATGGAACCAGCAGAAATTGACTATATAAATGTATACATAAACATTATATGTAGATAGATTTCTAGACTATATTCTTTTATAGAAACAATCTTACAATGTATTCAAGTCAAAACATTTTCACAGGGTCCTGTTGGGTATGTTAAGGATTGCTTACTAGGTACATACTATCCAACTTTGTGATTGCTAGGAAAGCAATCATCATATAAAAAACATTGAATATGTTGTATTAAAAATATACTTTAAATCACAAGAAAAAAACTAGTGCCAAGAACCTGTTATGATTCCTAAATATTTAAAATTATTTTTATGAAACCACATGACTTTTAGGAAATCACAATAAATGTGAATTTACATTCAGTGTTTGTATTTTTAATCTCTGAAACAGAACTAAGTAATTTTGCTAGCATCAAGAGAAAACAGCATCTTTTTCCAAAATAACTAAGCTCAGTGAATTTGCCATTCATTTTCTGTAAAAAGAACCATTTACATACTTACATACATAGGTAAAATAAGTGATAACACCATAATGTTTTCAAACTCCAGTAATTTCTTGATATTTCATCAATTAATATTTCCATGTACCGTGAATGTACTTGATAACAAAAATCAGAAGTTGAAGCAAATATTTTCTTAAAATTTACTGCTTTTGTAGCTTATAAATGCGTAAAAGCTATGTGCCTTTATCCGAGGCCACAGAGTAAATTATAAAGATTACTAAAATAAAATTAAACCAATTCCAAGAGTCAATTTTTGCTAGTAAGATATTAACTAAACCATTGTCTCAAAATTGTAGAAACTTGTTAAATCATCTCCTGATTGACTTCAGGTGTGTGTTAAGGTTTTGAAGGACTTTATATAAAGACAACTTTGTTACATTGCATGATAATAATCTAAACCTTTATGGCTTAAGTAAAATTTACTCAGAATTGAGTGATGGATTAGATTTTTAAAGTGACAATAATTGCAGAATATCTCCATGAAGAGCCTTTACACAAGAGTATACATTTTACAAATGCCATGTCAAAAACCAAGTTCAATTTTTCCATCACTCAATCAGGTCAGATTAAGGATCCATCTGTTTAAATTATTAATATCGGAAGGAAGAATGTTACCCCTAAGTGCAGGCAGTTACAATACCAGGTCCAGCTGCTTATGATTCCAGTAGCCTGCCTGCAATAGCAAACGTATACTATTTTCCTTTTATTTCAAAGTTCTAATATCCAAGACAGGTTCAGACCTCTGAACACCAATTCCTAACTTTCCAGCTCAATTACTGTAATCATTAGCCCCACTCCAGTAACTCTTCAACCCATTGAGAACACTAATTCATTGATACTACCATTTTTTGGTGGCCTTCAGCCCCTTCATTTTCTCATTGACTTTTTATCCAGTTCAGATTTCTGGTCCATACTTTCATCTATTCTTTGAATAAAATTTGAACTCCCTTGTAGTTTGTCCTTCACCAACTTAAACAAAAAATGATTAAACCTCTCTTACCACATCACACTTGCACCTATGCTGCTCAGAATGACTCTAGAAAATATATACAACCATTCTGGCTAAGTTTCCTTTCATTTGTGACTATTATCTCCACTGGGACCTCAGCAGTACTCCTATCATATCATATCCTTATGATATGGTATCCATATCATATTGGATATGATTCCAATACATATCCTCAGGGACTTCACTCAATCCCAAAGAGGATACTCCTCAAATTTCCAGCACCCACCTCTCCTCACCCTTGGGTGAAAACCGCATTCTTAATTCACTGAGCAATTTGAAATAGTCAAAATAGAATTTTCTTCTCATCCCTCATGTCTGATATCATGTTTCCAGCTACATCTATGTATCCTAAATATCCATCCTGTTAAAATGGGCTGAAAAGTCACTACATTCACCTAAGGTCAACCCATCCACTTACATGCATTTCATTTTCCTCTCCAGCTCAAGGATTTTGTTCCTTCAGTTAACTCCTCACTTTCAAGCATAATTTTATTTTTTCTCTCATTATTGGATCACTTCTATTTTCATACAGACATTCTATAATAACTCTCACTAAAGAAAAAAGAGAACCTTTTAATATTCTGTGTACCATCTAGTTATTGCTCAATTTCTCTATTTGCATTTTGGCAAAATTTCTGAAAAGGTTTATGTTTACTGTCTCCATTTCATCTCTGAGGGCTTTGATCACAACTATTTCACTAAAATTGATTTATTCAAGGATATTGATAATCTTTATGTGGTAATTCTATGACTTTGTGGTCTATATTTGGTCCTAACATTACTTCTCAGCAGCAATTTAACACAGACATTTCTTTCTCCTTGGAACATTTTATTTTCAATTCCAATACATTATACTCTCCAAGTTTTTATCTTCCTATTCTTCTGACTCATTTTCTTTGTTTTCTTTCTTTTCCTGACTCTGGAGTGCTAGAATAACCCAAAGCTCAATCTTTTTCTCTCTGCTTTCTCTGTCAACCCTCACTTCCTAGAGGTGCTATTTAGTCTTAGGGCTTTGGAAACTGTCTATACAATTTGATAACTCTTAAATTTATCTCTCTATTCAGAACTTCCTCATTCTGTCTTGACTTGTACATCTGACTGCCAAATCTCAGTATGCTGACTTGAATCTTTAATAGACCTCTCACATTTAATGTTTCTAAAATAGAAACTGAATTCTCTCTGTCCTCTCTAAACCTGGCACTACCACTCTTCTAATTGCTCAAGCCAAAAACTTTGGAGCCATATTTTCTTTGCCTTGTATCCAAAACTGAAATCCTGCATTATGAGCAACTATACTGTGCTCTCCCCTTAGAATGTATCTGAGCCTGACTACTAGTCTTTACCTCCACTGCTAGTCTTTCAGTCTAAGGCATTAACTCCATGGTAGCTGGAGCAGTTTTTTGTTTTTTGTTTTTTAATCCAATTATGACGTTTCTCTCATAAAACCTCCCCAAATGGCTACCTATCTAGTTCACCATGACAGCCTTAAACTATGGTCTAGTAAGACCTCCATGATCTCCCTTTTATCTCTTTAACCATACCTCCTAAAACTCATCTCCTCGTTTTCTGAAGTCAATGTATTTGTATTTATTGTGTACTCTTCCTTAAATTATCTTCCTCCATGTATTTGGAAACCTTGTTCATTCACTTCATTTAGGTCTTTTTTCAAATTTACCTACCCAGGAAGTCCTTTCTTGAACACTCTTTCCCCAACTTGCACACACAATTTATCACCTATTATTATTACACATAAATTTCAGTAAGTCTCTCCTGCTTTGTCCCTGACTTAACGAAAGGTAAAATATGTCTAGGGAAATTGACTTCCTTCTCACTATAAATTATTTCACGGTACACCTAGGTGAGGCTGAAAAATGAGAAAGCAGTAGTATTAGAATTAGAAATTGCCAACCCTATTGGTTATGATATTGCTCTTGAATATCTCCTCTCAAATTCTGAATTCTGTTAGCCTTCCTAGAATTGGGGGATCTGCCAACCTCTATTTAGGAATCCTTCCGGGACTTGCCTATCTTCTTTCATCCCCTAACTGCTTACCGGATAGTATAACAACACCTGTGCCACTTGCCAGATCTCTATACATATTAAGTCTAGTACTTTTATCTGTAACACTCAGACTTTATAAATCATATTGCTGGTTGCTATTGCCTGATTTTGATGCATTTTAAACTATATTCTATTACAAGCTTGCATATTTATTCTAACAGGTTAATATACCACACTTTTTAGAATAATTCCTGTTTGGGGGACTTAGCAGTAAATTCAGTCTCATGTCAACATCTACATTTGTTACAGTTTACATTATTTATTTTTATTTTTCAGAGGACCTTTTCTTCTTTATATGCATTTGTTCCCATATATATCACTAAAACTAATGTTCCTAAAGTGCATACTGGATAATGCACATGATTAAATCAAGAGGATTTTTCTATTAAAATGAGTTTCATTTGGTTTTAAAAAAAATATTTTGAGAGGGCAGTTATTCTCAGAAGCTAACTAGTTTCTCCCAAAATATAGTAGGAACTATTATGTTGTATTATACTGCTTGATTTAAACTGAGTTAGAATTAAAGCAAATAAAATAGTTACATGTTATTTAATAAATTAAAAATGCAATATTAAAGTATAAATTTATATTGCTATACTTCAAGAATTCTCTTAGTGAATTCATTTGAAATATTCAGTTAGAACAATGTAGTAAGAGGCAATACTCTATTATTTCCATGTTTGAATATATTACTTGAAAATAATATATATATAAAAAAACCTTGACATAGTCCACATTAATGTATACACTACCCACTGATGCCTATCTCCAACTTTTAAATTTGTTTACATATATATAAATTTGAAGGTCAAAAAAAGGTAACATAAGTGCTAAGAATGAAAGAGTAAGATTAAAATTAACTACACATTTTATACTACAGTTTATTACCCTCATAATGCTAAATTATAGTGTGAAAATGCAGATCTTTTGTAATTTAACTGGGTTAGCAAATATGAAATAAATAGCAGAAATGAAAGTGAGTATCAAATGCAATATTCAAGCAAATAATTAAAGTAAATGCTGTATTGTAAGTCTCTCCAAAGATACTGAAGTCCTGAAGGTCATGCTGATTAACATGCTAAAGAAATATAAATCAGTGGTATGAGTCTATTAAAGCTAATGAGTTACTAAGGTGTTTTTATACATAGTAGAATAGCAGCATAGATGGAAAATGAAGCTTTCTAAATTACCGAAGTGAAGAAAAAACATACAAGAGTTAGGAAATACTAAAAGCAAAGGTCTAGAATAAATTTGAGGCACTAGAAAGACTTAATAATATATATCAGAGAATGATGAATGATTATTCCCAAAGTATATTCAAAATTGGACAAAATAATGGATTAAGGAACAATGAAAAATTCTTAAACATATACTAAAATATTTTGACAGTAAGGATAAGTAAACACCGGACTGACTTTCAGTTGTACAGTGCAATTGCCTAGAGAGATTTGAACATAGCTGTTATATTTTAACACAGCTTTATTTGATGATACAGCTGGTATACAGTTTCAGAAACATTAAGATGTTCACCAGACTGTTGTAGGTATCTTCCAAGCCTATGATTATTAATTAAAAAAAAACTGGCAAATCACTTGGCATTTAATAAAAACTATTTGGCTTGGCATATATTTCAAACTGTGCTTGACTATTCTTAATGAGCTTAAAATATGTTTTGGAATCAAAGTGCATGATTCTGATTTCCAGCTGAACCAGTCTGTGCACTTTTGCACTCACCACGGCCGTAGTGTGAAAAAATAAAGTTAATAGTTAGAAAAAAAAAAAACTAGACATGCACACTCATATTAAGGAGAGAGACATATATTCAACAAGCTACGGCCATGACTACTAATTAAAAATAAATATATGTGTCTCGTGAACTACACGGGTTCACTTATACGTGGGGTTATTTTTTAACTAAACTCGGAAGGAAAATGCAGTATCCACAGTATGTGAAACCCACCTACAAGCCCAGTTTTTCAAATATAAGGGTTCTGCAGAGCCAATGCAGGACTTCAGTATGAGTGGATTTTGGTATAAGCTGGGGTTCAGGAACCAACTTCTGAGGATAATGAGGGATGACTGCACATGTAAACTTAAAATTTTTTCCTTAAAAAAGCAAGCTTCCAGCCTTTGTGAGATAATATTGATAGAAGAGACACAAATTATTCTATATAAATCAAAAAAATCTAATTTTTTAAAATGTGTTTTCAACAAATACATAAGATAATGCATTTAACATGATTGATAATGGTCTAAGTTCAAAAGCAGATAGCTCAGGAAAATCATTGTCATAAAACTCAGAAGAGGAAAAGCAGAATTTAGATAAAGACTCCCAATCATCAGAAGAGACCTTAGTCCTTAGTTCCAAGGTTAACAATTACAAGTACTTTCCATGTCAGAGAAAGTAGAAATTGATATCAGAAACCCAGTCTATAGATGCACAGTTGTTCATCATTATGCCTGAGTACAAAACATACATATCTCTCATTCCTTAATAGGTTCAGTTATTGCCAACAAATCTTTTTGTCATCTCCAATAAATCCTAAGTTTAAAAAGAAAAAAAGTCATACTCTCCAGGTGTTGCTATCCAAAGCTGCATGTGCTAGATTGTCCATTCCCAAATACGACAGACTGAATTGAAAAAAACAGGTAAGCAATGCCCTTTAAGAAGCCTAGCTGATGGAGGTTTAATTTTGTTTTAATGAGCCACAATTAAGATTAGTAGTAAAGTTTTGAAGATAGTCAAAGATCCTGGAAAACTTTATTTATATTTACTGAGATTATATCTCAAAATGGAGTTCTTTAGTGTCTATTGCATAGTTCCCATTTTTTTGTGATATAAAATGATATCTATAGATATATTTAAAATCAAAGTCACAATAGGGAATTACTTTAGGATTAAATATTTACTAGTCTGTTCAAATATTAAATTAGACTATGAGAAATTGTCATTTTTATATGTTAGAAATAGTTAAATATTGACAATTTCATATTGTTCAACTTAATATTCATCAAATCACTTCTGTGTTTAAGAATTAGTTATAGTCAATGAAGATATAATGTTAGTGAAACTAAAGTCTGATGTGTAAGTAATTTTTGCAGTTTGGGGAGCCGTTTAGTATCTCTATCACTGCACTGAATGACTGTTGTCAATCCATCTATCCATTGGTTCATCCATACATTCATTCTACAAATACTGATTTGATACTTAATATATGCCAAGTGTTTGCCTAGGTATTGAGCATACATTCATTATCAAAATAAACATAATCCCTGCCCAAGTGAAACTTAAACCTCAGGCAGAAAAAGAGACATAGAAAAAAGTTCACACATTTTAAGTATATGTATTATGAAAAGCACATTAAAGAATAAATTCAAGAGGCTTTAGAAGAGACGACCAGAAAGATCTTGTCTAGTTTCTGAGATTTCACATTTTGTAAGCTGGAGTGCAAACTTTTTGACACCTCCCAAGACTGCAATGAAGGAACCAGTATATAATAGTGGTTAATATCCAATATAGCTTAGTCTAAGTGTTTTACTAATCTTATATCAAAGCAGATAATATTCCAAATCTACATTTACTGATTAGGATCTGAATATTAGTGGGTTACATAATTTGCTCAAGAGCACAAAGCTAGTAAGCGGTGGTATCAGAATTTTGATCAGCAGTCTTCCTCCATTACCTACCTCATTAGCTTTTGCTTATGTCACCTCCTATAGCTCAACCCTAATCTATCTGCCTGACCTAAAACCCCAGGGCTAATATCCATAACTCTATGGCATAACTCTCCTAAAAAGTATCCCCAGAATTTTTCAACTAAGCCTTTCTCATTGCAAGCAGAGATGAAATTGGGAAAAGCAGGACAGGAGAATGTTGACAATTAATGGCATGGTCAGTCATCTCAGGGGCAATTGAGGCTAATGTGATTCAAGTAGTTAACATCTCCACTCACATTATCCTGCAAAATGTCATTTGAAGTTCCCTTTCAGTTTAGAACTGATATCTGAGATTCAATGCTTATTCATTAGAACAATCTTTATTCAAGACCATAAATGCATGCTCCAAAGAGCTGAAGCTTACAAACAGCTATTAAGCAAGGGCATCACAGTCTCATGATTCCTGTTTGTGGACAAACTGATTGTTAAAAAGTCAATTCCAAATACTAGTAGACAAGTTTAAAATTTAAGAATTAAGTAAAACGCACTCTGTTAAATCTCTAAGCAGATCTAATGTAATCTGACCAGGTGAAACACACATCAGGATACTTGACAGAAATTCTTCCCAAGCTATTAATTTCATGGCAAATGACCATTTACTTATTTATTGTCCTTATCACTCCCGATAAAACGTAATATTATGAACACTACCATTTAATGTACTTAATCTGAAATTTAAAGTAATATTTATAAATAGCATATGATATTTATAGTCAGTAAACATCAACTATAGAGGCAAAATTTCCTTTACTGCCAAATTTTCTCTCCTTTAATATTTACCTCTTAGTGTGGCTAAGGAAGAGAGGCATAATCCTGGCCATTTTTCCTCCAGGCCTTATTTATAGAAAGCATAAATACATACTTTTTATAGATGTCCTCATCTCTATGTAGCTGCCAGTGTTATTTCAGAATCCATCACATTCTTTATGAGATGGGAGAGTTCCCTGAACCCCTTCTGGGACTTGCAACAGTGGTGTAGCTCGCTTGCTTGGCTGACATGCTCAAAACCCTTATGGGAGGGGAAGCACACAGAGCCTGGGCAAGTGCTTTAGTGCTCCAGCCCCATGGTAGTATGTAGGGATATGTTACAATTAATGCTCCTTTAGCAGTTGCCGTCCACACATAGATAAGTGTTGAACCAGCTCAGTGGAGAGTCAGGGTGACAGCCTTTTATACCCTACCCTCTTGGTTCCTGGGGTCCTTGTCCAGTGATCAGGAGAAACCAGGACACACGGACTTAAAGGGTGGTGAATGAGGGGATTCTATTGAGTGATGGAGGTGGCTCTCAGTGAGATGAATGGGAAATTGAAAAGGAGATGGAGTGAGAAGATGACCTTTCCCTGGAGTTCAGCCATCCCACAGCCTCTCCTCTCCCACCATCCCCAGCCGAATTCCTCTTGACGTTCAGACACTCCTTCTCTTCTCTCCTTCTCAGCTGCACCACTCTGCTGCTCTTCTGCTCTGGGAGCCTGGGGTTTGGGGTTTATATGAGTACAGGGTAGGGGGGGCATGTTGAGTCAAAAGGCAACATTGGGCATGAAAACAGGAATTCCTGTTCCCACTTACGCCCACAGGTTTCCAAGTTTGAGGGTGGGGCCTTTGCTGGGGAGCCATCCTCTTCTACCCTGCATTCCCCTACCTCCTGTCCATATCATTCAGAGTATAGTGAAATTGGCAATTATTTGTAGCATACCAAAAGAAAAGTTGTCATTGATATGTAGTGGATGAGGTTATGTATGACATAGGTTTCTTTGGTTACAGGCAACAAAAACCAATATGGATATTTTTTAATGGAATATATGTTTGGAAGGATATAGGAGTTCACAGGGTCGGGGAAGGCAAAAACAAACAAAAAACACCAGGCTTAAAACTGACAAGAAGCAGACAACAACAAATCTTACCAGACTTTAAGTTACCGCTGCTCCTACTAGGATCAAATGCCAACCATTTGTTCTGTTTTGAATTATTTTATTCACTATTCACATTCCTCCCGAAAAAGAATCTTATTGAAAAAGCTTTGATCATAGACTTCTATATTTTTCCTAAGAATCCTAGTAAAGTTCTGGTAAAAGAAGCCTCCAAGGACCCCTTTTGCTTCTGGAGTAGGAAAATTTGATTTATTGCATTAAGGAGATTGCATGTCATGGTCAGTCTTTCCCTCAAAGGAAATTTGGATGCAGGTCCAAAGGACGAATGAACATTGCTTGACAGAGGATAAGAAAACTAAATTTTTTTCCACTGAACTAGAGATATGCATCCCCTACAACCCAATAATGCCACCCCTAGATAATCACCAAACAAGAAATGCATACATAAATTCCCAAAACATATCTACAAGAACATTTGGGGAAATATTTTTGGTAGTAGATAAAAACTGGTAATTATGGCAATGTCCATTAACAGTAGAATGGATAAGCACTGTGTGCATAGATGAATTTCGTAAATATAATGTTAAGCAGCAACAACCAAGTACTGAAGAGTACCCAATGCACGACTTTGCTATCAAATGTAGGATATGCCAAACTAATCTGTGATGTTAGAAGTCAATGTAAGAGTGACTCTTGGGTAGGTCAGAACTGGTGGGGTACAGGAGAAAATTTCTGGGGTGCTTCTGATGACCCGTTTCTTGATCTGGGTGTTGCTAAATGGCTGTTTGGTTAATAAAAATTTGTCCACCTCTGTACCCCTATGATTTGAGCATTTTTCTGTATGTTTGTGTGTGTGTACATGTATCTATATACAAAATTATGTAAAAGAAATATGGCGGTATAAATTATAAAAAAAAATCTAAAAGAGCTAAAGGAATACGAATCTACCTTGGAATGCAGATTGGAACACAGAAGCATCCAAAAACAAAATAAAAACAACACAATATTCTTATTAGCTTTAATGTAATATTAAATGTGAATCATATACATGTTATTGTGTTTGCATGTGTGCTCTATGGGGTTAGCCAACCAGGGTTCAAATCTCAGCACTGCCATTTACTAATCATTTAACCTCTAGTAAATTATAAACTTTCATTTCCTCATCATTAAAATGTAGATACTAATACCTACATGATAAGATTGTAGATATTATGCAACAAAATAATATATGTAAATGGCTTAGCATAGGTTCTGACACAGTTAGCGATTACTGCTAATGTTGTTGAAGTGTTTTAACATATATTTTCTGAAACTCACTATAATCCTAAGAGGTGATCACGCAGGGTGAGATGTTATGCAGTATTCTCCACAATGTGGGACAAATACCCACTGGTAGCACACAAATTGATTTCAGATGGCATACAGGCATGGCCTTAAATTATACTGAATTGCACAGTGAGAAAATTGTCCTCTTCCAAAGCCTTTGATTACATTAGGAAAAGTTCACAGTTTGGTGCCAGTATGTCTTCAGTCTCCTTCTATGGCTGGCTAAGCTCCCATTTGAACAAAGAAAGGGCAAGATTTAGGTTAAAATTTGATGACATTGACTTAGTTTTGGTCTTGTGCTGTGCATGTGTTTTATGGACACCTCCCATTTATGGTAAAAGATACTGATTATTCATTTGTGTTAATTATAATTTACTTAAATAAATTTATCTAGATTAAAAGTGAATCAAAATATATTTAGGATATAGTAGAATATTTGGTAAACAGATATAAGTGGTAATTTGTGATACTTGAACTGAAATAAAGTAAACTTATGATGAAGGTCTTAAGATAATGTAATCACACTGTTTAGTTATAAAGACATCTTGGTCAGAACACAGTATATTCTCCCAGTTAAAATTCACATATTACCTAGAAATATCTCCAGATGACTGAAATTTCTCTTGGAAATGCAAATTCTAAGTCAGAAATTATAGTCGTCCAGGCCACAATGCAGGAAACAGTTGACTACCAAACCACACCAAAAGAAGGTTTATTTTGTCCTAGCCCCTGATCAATCCTTCCTCCACCTTGTTGAGCTCAAAACAGCATTATTAGGGGAATGTAGAAGGAAAAGTCAGTATTTCTTTCTACCCCTTTCGCCTCTATTCCTGTAATTTCCATTCTAAAACAGATCCCTGCACCTAGGTGTAGCTAATAGAAGGAGAAAAGATTTGATAGATGCAAATTCAAAGCTTAATTACAGATGGAAGATATTCTAATTTCTGAGCTGAGATTGTATGCAATTTGGAGGGGGTACTGGTCTGAGCAGAAAATACAAAGATTTAATGGCATTTTCATACAGAAGAAAATTAGTGCACTGGCAAAGGTTTACAGGGATGGTGGAAGTAAGAAACAATTATGTCTTGATGAAATCACGAGTTGTGCTCATTAGGCATATTGGTTTATATTAAACAAGAAATAAAATAAATTACAATGAACCTCTCATGGGCTAATCACATGAATATGTAGATAACATTTGCTAATTTACCTAAATAATATTTTCTTTTGAAGAACCAGAAGGACACACAATAGAATTTCCACAAACAGAAGAGCCACTACCAGAAATCCTACATTAAAGTTTTAAAAAATAAAATTGTGATTGTTAGAGGTAGAAATACTCACAATCAGAAATCGCAACCTCAATTCAATAGCTTATCTTTTATGTGAAGTTATAAAATATAGGTCATAAATCAAATAATAAATGTGTTTCAAAAGATTTAGTAAGTCTTTGTATCATAAAATAAACACAAGGTAATTCAGAATGGAAACTTCATTTCCTGTTCACCTGTAAACTACAGTGAGAAGCATAACCACATATTTCAAGCCCACAGCTTGAGTGACTCAGAGCATTTTTATCGTCTATTTGTCTGCAATCAAAGCCACTGTGCTTATGTATATATGATCTGCTCAAATAATGTTTCACATTCATTAATTCATTCTACAAATACTCTAAATACTCACATTTCAGACATTTTTCTTGCTAATGGCAGAAAAACAACTAGACACAAATGTTCACTGCTCCCAGGAAACACTGAACAATTAATAACAACTATGACCACTGTCACAAAATGGTAGAAAGCATGAAAGTGCTTCCAGCAGTAATATATAGTCCCATAAGAGAATGAGGGAGGGTAAAAGATTGCTTGTTATTTTTGTGAACAATTAGAAATTTGCTCATTGCAACAATTTTAATATGCTCTTAATAAAACATAATTTTAGTACTGATAAAAAATATGTTTATATGACACTAAATGATTTCAAATCTATTTTGGCATTATTTTAAAATGTTCTGCTCTTTTTTATAGTTAAAAAAATTGTTTTTCATTCTATGTAATGTCACAGAAAGTTTAGTAAGAGAAATGTATACCTTTATCTCAGTAGAGTACACCCAGGCTATTATACTCATCCTCATTCCAACTTTTCCAAGTGCTCCTGTGTTATTTTTGTTTCATCTTGTTTTTTTTTCTTGAATCTCCTAAGCATATGACTGTGATCTGCACAAGTCTCCCCATCCATTTCAGTTACAGTCAGGAGATAAATAAAGAACTAGACAACCAAATAAGCATCGACTGAAAATATCTCACAGGAGGTATACCTTTAAAAGGTACCCTGAGGCACACGGGAGATTAATTTTGGATTTGAAAATACTACTCCAGAAAAGCAACAGTGTTTATTTAGAAGAAAAAAATGAAATAAAAGAACAATGGGTTAGGCGTAGAGCAAAATAATCAGCAAGAAAAATAAGCATGAAGGGAAAAGTAAAAATATGCCATGTGGAAAAACATATTTCCCCAATCTATTACAAAAAGTAACAAATATTACTGAATCTTGCTAAGGAAGAAGTATTTCTTCATAGTGATTTTCTGCAGATGTCAGCTGTGGCAGGCCACTAATTTATATTCAGAGAAATAAATAAGAATAGATGGATTTATTTGAAGAATTTCTAGGCTTGATGTTTATACTTTCTTGGAAAGATTCCTGATTGTTTTGTATGCATGAAGAGTACTTCCAAACACATACTCAAAGTAATCTTATTTGTAATAGGAAGGCAGTAATGATCTGTAAAAGGTGTATGCATTACTACGGTAATAACAAAAACAATCAACCTGGACCACTCTTCTCATCCTCCCACCACGCTCCCCCAACACAGTCAGCACACGCTTTTCTGTTTCTCTTAATGGTATCACTCTTCTCCCAGCCTCCAAAGTTGAAAACAGGTGTTAAGATCACAGATTTGAAATTATAAAACTACCTGGGGTCTATTATCACCAGCTGTTTAACCTGAGCAAACTACTTAACCTAACTCACCATCCATTCTCTTCTCTGTACCATAGGGATAATATCTGCCTCACACATATTTTTTTTTAAATCATGGTAATATAAGTAGCATTGACTATATAGTAGGCATTCATTATTTGCCCTTATTTATTCTTATCTCTTCCTTCTTTTTCTTCATTCTATCACAGAGACATGAGGAAGTAAGGATCAATAACCTTAAGCTCCATTCCTTTGTTTCTACTCCCTAGTGTTCTATCTTTCCTGGTCACAGACTGTATGTCAGGGTTCTCTAGAGGGACAGAACTAATGGGATAGATGTATATATGAAGGGGAGTTTATTAAGCAATATTGACTCACACAATCACAAGGTGAGGTCCCACGATAGGCCATCTGCAGGCTGAGGAGGAAGGAAGCCAGTCCAAGTCTCAAAACCTCAAAAGTTGGGAACCCGACAGTGCAGCCTTCGGTTTGTAGTTGAAGGTTTAAGAGTCCCAGAGCTGAAGATCTTGGAGTCCGATGTTTGAAGCATCCAGCACAGGAGAAAGACGAAGGCCGGAAGACAAAGCCACTCTAATCTTTTCACATTCCTCTGCCTGCTTTTATCAGAGCCCTGCTGGCAGCTAATTAGATGGTGCCCACCCAGATTGAGGGTGGGTCTGCATCTCCCAGTCCACTGACTCAAACGTTAATCTCCTTTGCCAACACTCTCACTGACACACCCAGGAACAATACTTTGCATCCTTCAATCCAATTAAGTTGATACTCAATATTAAGCATCACATACACCTACACTCTACTCATAAAAAAAAAGTTCCCTTTTTGTACACCTCATTTCTGCTGTCAGTACACCTGTCCCTTCTCTCCTCTGCCAAACCCACCCAAATGTGACACCCCAGCTGCAAGAAATCATAGACAAATAGACTATCCAGTGCAAAATGTTTTCAGCTGGGGAAACCTGGAATTACTAACCTATCTGGTAAGCAGCATCGTGTTCAATTTGAACAAGATGACTCTCTCTCCCTAACCTAAGGAATTTAACTTCTCTTAGTACCTTTCATTAGAGGTTCCATCAGACTTTCACCCATAGAAGCCCTGGTGCTTATTTTAAAGAAGAAAATCTGAGCAAAGACAGAGATGGCCAGGCTTCAAGGAAAGATCACCTTATTCCTGCACCAACCCCCTTTCAGCTCTCCTTCCTCTAAGAGCCACTTCCACAGCTTAATAAAACCTCTGCATTCACCATCCTTCGAGTCCGTGTGACGTGATTCTTCCCAGATGCTGGACAAGGACCCAGGTACCAAAAGGACAGGGTGTAAAAGGCTATCATTCTGACTCTCCACTGAGCTGGGTAAAGGCAGGGTGTAAAAGGCTATCACATTGACTGTCCACTTAGCTGTCACTCTGACTCTCCAGTTAGCCATCATGGACAACAACTGCTAAAAGAGCATTAATTGTAACACACCCATAGATATATCCATGGGGCCAGACCCCAAAAGCGCTTGCTCCAGCCCCAGTACCTGCTTATCTGCTACCCCTCCCACAGGAGTTTGACTGCCACAGCCAAATAAGTGAGTCACACCCCTGTCACAAGTCCCGCAAAGGAGACCAGAGAATTCTGCCTTCTCACTACGGGTGATGGTGAGTGGTACCACTTCCACTTTTGCCCCTTGATTCCTGGGCCCACAAATCCTGGCTATGGAAGAAATAGTACCATATATTGGATGCTGATTCAGAGCACGCACAGCCTTCTGGGAAACTTTGCCCCAGACCTGCAAAGCATTGTCACCTAGTTGGCATTGTAATTGTTACTTCAAAAGGCCATTCCAACATTCTGTTGATCTAGCTGCTTCAGGATCATAGGGAACATGTTAAGACAAGTGAATTCCGTGAGCATGAGCCCACTGCTGCACTTCTTTAGCTGTAAAGTGAGTATTTGGTCAGAGGCATTGCCATGTGGGATACCATGATGGTGGATAAGGCATTCTGTGAATCCATGGATGGTAGTCTCGGCAGAAGCATTGTGTATAGGATAGGCAAATCCATATCTGGAGTAAATGTCTATTCCAGTGAGGACAAACTGCTGCCCTTTCCATGACGAAAGAAGTCCAATATAATAAACCTGCCACCAAGTAGTTGGTTGATCATCCCAAAGAATGTTGCTATATTGAGAGCTCAGTGTTGGTTTCCACTGCTGGCAAATTGGGCCCTCAGCAGTCACTGTAGGCAGGTCAGTCTTGGTGAATGGAAGTTCACATTGCTGAGCCCATTCATAACCTCCATCCCTGCCAATGTGGCCACTTTGCTCATAGGCCCACTGGGCAATGACAGGGGTGGCTGGGGAAAGAGGCTGAATGGTGTTCACAGAATGAGTCATATTATCTACTTGATTAAAATCCTCCTCTGCTGAGGTCACCCATTGGTGAGCACTCACATAGGATACAAATATCTTCACAGTTTTTGACCAAAGGGGTCCCTACACATGCCTCTTTTCCAAATTTGTCACCAGTTTTCCAATCATGCTTCTTCCAAGTCCCTGACCATCCAGCCAAACCATTGGCTACAGCCCACGAATGAGTATATAATCACACATCTGGCCATTTCTCCCTCCATGCAAAGAGCACAACCAGGTGCACTGCTTGAAGTTCTGCCTATTGGGAAAATTTCCCTTCACTGCTGTCCTTCAGGGAGGTCCTAGAAAGAAGCTGTAGTGCTGCAGCTGTCCACTTTCGGGTGGTGCCTGCATGTCATTCAGAGCCATCTGTAAACCAGACCCTTGTCTTCTGTTCCTGTCAACTGGTCATAGGGAACTCCCCACAAGGCCACTGATGCAGGCTAGGGGAGAAAAGGCAGGGAGGCAGGAATGGAGACCGTGGCCATTTGAGCCACTTCTTCATGTAACTTCCTCGTGCCTTCAGGACCTGCCCAAGCCTGATAATGTATATACAGCTTCCATTTGATGATGGAATGCTGCTGTGCATGCCCAATTTTATGGTTAGATGGGTCAGAAGGCAGCTAGTTCATGATCGGTGGTTTAGGTCTCGTGGTGACTTGATGTCCCATAGTCAAACATTCAGTTTCTACCAAAGCCCAGTTATAGGCCAAGAGCTGTTTCTCAAAATGAGACTAGATTTTTTGCGGAAGATGGCAGACCCTTGCTCCAAAATCCAAAAGGCTTCTGCTATGGTTCACCTATGGGGGCCTGCCAAAGGTTCCAAATAGCATCCTTATCTGCCACTGACACTTCAAGCACCATGGGATCTGCTAGGTCATGTGGACCAGGTGGCAGGACAACTTGCACAGGAGCCTGGGCCTGTTGCAGAGCCTTCTCTCCTAGACCCCACTCAAAACTGGTAGCCTTTTGATCACTCAATAAATAGCCTAGGGTAACACACCCAAATGAGGACTGTGTTGCCTCTAAAATCCAAATAGGCCCACTAGGCATTGTGCCTCTTTCTTGGTTGTAGGAGAAGTCAAAGGCCGTAACTTATCCTTCACCTTAGAAGGAATATCTCAACAGGCCTGACATCACTGGATCGCTAGAAAGTTTACCTAGGTGGCAGGTGTCCCTAAATTTTAGGCAGATTTATTTCCCATCCCCTGGCATGCAAATGTCTCACCAAAAGTCCAGTGTGTTTGCTATTTCTTGCTCACTGGATCCAATCAGCATAATGTCATCAATGTCATGGACCAGTGTGATATCTTGCAGAAACAAAAAGCGATCAAGATCTCTCTGAACAAGGTTATGTGGCTCACACCTGTAACCCCAGCACTTTGGGAGGCTGAGGTGGGTAGATCACAAGGTCAAGAGTTCAAGACCAGCCTGGCCAAGATGATGAAACCCTGTCTCTACAAATACAAAAATACAAAAAATTAGCCGGGCATGGTGGCACGCACCTGTAGTCCCAGCTACTTGGGAGGCTGAGGCAGAGAATTGCATAAACCTAGGAGGCAGAGGTTGCAGTGAGCTGAGATCACACCACTGTACTCCAGCCTGGGTAACACAGTGAGACTCCATCTCAAAAAAAAAAAAAAAAAAAAAAAAAGATTATGACACAAAGCCAGAGAGTTGATATACCCCTGAGGCAGAATGATAAAGATATATTGCTGGCCTTGCCAGCTGAAGACGAATTGCTTCTTGTAGGCCTTATGGACAGGAATGGAGAAAAAGGCATTTGCCAAAAACGCATCTGGTACAGCAGCTGCAACTGGAGTCACCACTTGGTTAAGCTTATGATAATCCACTGTCATTCTCCAAGATCCATCTGTCTTCTGCACAAGCCAAATAGGAGAGTTGAAGAGGGATGTGGTGGGAATTGCCACCCCTGCATCTTTCGAGTCCTCGATGGTGACACTAATCTCTGCAATCCCTCCAGGGAAGAGATATTGTTTTTGATTTACTATTTCTCTAGGTACAGGCACCTCTATTGGCTTCCATTTGACTTTTCCCATCATAATAGCTCTCACCCTGCCAGTCAAGGAGCCTATGTGGGGGGTTCTGCCAGCTGCTAAGTATGTCTATGCCAATTATGCATTCTGGCACTGGGAAAATGACTACAGGATGACTCTGGGGACCCACTGGACCCACTGTAATTCAGACCTGAGCTAAAACTCCATTAATTACCTAATGTCCATAAGCCCCTAGTTTAACTGGAGGACAACAACGACATTTTAGGTCCCCTGGAATCAACGTCAGCTCAGAGCCAGTGTCCAGTAGTCCCCAAAAAGTCTCATCATTCCCCTTTCCCCAGTATACAGTTACCCTGTTAAAAGTCCAGAGATCTCCCTGGGGAAGGATGGGAGAAAAATTAGCAGCATAAATTGTCAGTAATGTAGTAGGGTCCTTGCTCAAGGGGACCCCATATCCGTTCATTCAAAGGGTTCTTGGTCTGTAAACTGGTTCAAGTCTGCAAGTTGACTGAGGGGTCATGATTCTCTATTTTTATAATCCAACTCAGCCTGGAAGTTTTCTGCTTACATAAATTAAGTAAGAATTCAGTAGGCTTCCTATCAATTTCAATTCTAGGCACACTCTTACTAACTAGCCAGTGCCAGAGCTCTACAGAAGTCAGACTATTCTGATTGCTGCTTTGCCTGTGCTGTCCACTACAGTAGCTACAGTGTCTTTGCCCTTGACAGTTGAGTGCCACCACTTGGCCCCTGCCATCTTGGGATACAATTATTCCCATAGCCTTTAAGTTTCCCAACTAAGTGACTGTGGTTCCCAGTGTAAGATTTGGCATACAGAGAAGAGCAATCACAGAGCTCTTCAAGAATGCACATGCTCCCCTCACAAATCTGTTTCAGAAGGTATTGGTGAAGGGTATATCTTCTGCACCATCCCAGGTGGGATGAATAGATCTAAAGTGTCAACCAGCTGCTCTAGCATTCCAATCTCCATAAGCCTTTGGATCCCTTTCTCTACATCAAACCAAGGGAGATCAGGCATTTCCAGCTCACTCAGGATCCTCTTTTGATCCATGTTTCAGCTAACCAAGCAACTAAACTCTCAGAACCTTTTTTAACTCCCCAAGATACAACACTAAATGCAGAATCCCTGCTTAGTGGGCCCATATCAATAAATTCATCGCTGATCCAATTTTATGTTCGTTCTACCATTATCCCCCACCCTTTATATTAATTCCCATGGCTGTTTTCCAGATTTCTGCTAATGTAAATTAGAAAACTCTAGCATGTCTTTTGGAGTGTAGCATACCTCCTTGTGGGTCACATTATAAATCTCACCTCTTGAGGCTTCCTGTGACTTTAGTCTAATTATAGGGGGAACTATGAAACCAGTGCAAAGAAACTAAAAACCTTGAAAAAAGATTTGACAAATGGATAACTAGAATAACCAATGCAGAGAAGTCCATAAACGACCTGACAGAGATGAAAACCATGACACGAGAACTACGTGACAAATGCACAAGCTTCAGTAAACAACTTGATCACCTGGAAGAAAGAGTATCAAAGATTGAAGATCAAATGAATGAAATGAAGCAAGAAGAGAAGTTTAGAGAAAATAGAGTAACAAGAAATGAACACAGCCTCCAAGAAATAGGGATTATGTAAAAAGACCAAAACTATGTCTGACTGGTGTACCCAAAAGTGATGGGGAGAATGGAACCAAGTTGGAAAACACTCTGCAGGATATTAGCCAAGAAAACTTCCCCAACATAGCAAGGCAGGCCAACATTCAAATTCAGGAAATACAGAGAATGCCACAAAGATACTCCTCAAGAAGAGCAACTCCAAGACATGTAATTGTCAGATTCACCAAAGTTGAAATGAAGGAAAACATGTTAGGAGCAGCCAAAGAGAAAGGTCGGGTTACCCACAAAGGAAAGCACATCAGACTAACAGCAGATCTCTTGGAAGAAACTCTACAAGTCACAAGAGAGTAGGTGCTTATATTCAACATTCTTAAAGAAAAGAATTTTCAACCCAGAATTTCATATCCAGCCAAACTAAGTTTCATAAGTGAAGGAGAAATAAAATCCTTTACAGAGAAGCAAATGCTGAGAGATTTTGTCACCACCAGGCCTGACCTACAAGAGATCCAGAAGGAAGCACTAAACGTGGAAAGGAACAGCTGGTACCAGCCATTGCAAAAACATGCCAAATTGTAAAGACCATCAATGCTAGGAAGAAACTGCATCAACTAACGAGCAAAATAATCAGCTAAAATCATAATGACAGGATCAAGTTCACACATAACAATCTTAACCTTAAATGTAAATGGACTAAAGGGTCCAATTAAAAGACACAGACTGGCAAATTGGATAAAGAGTCAAGACCCATCAGTTTGCTGTATTCAGGAGACCCATCTCACGAGCAGAGACACACATAGGCTCAAAATAAAGGGATGGAGGAAGATCTACCAAGCAAATGGAAAACAAAAAAAGGCAGGGGTTGCAATCCTAGTCTGTGATAAAACAGACTTTAAACTAACAAAGATCAAAAGAGACAAAGAAGGCCATTACATAATGGTAAAGGGATCAATTCAACAAGAAGAGCTAACTATCCTAAATATATATACGCCCAATACAGGAGCATGCAGATTCATAAAGTAAGTCCTTAGAGACTTAAAAAGAGACTTAGACTCCAATACAATAATAATGGGAGACTTTAACACCCCACTGTCAACATTAGACAGATCAACGAGACAGATAGTTAACAAGGATATCCAGGAATTGAACTCAACTCTGCACCAAGCAGACCTAATAGACATCTACAGAACTCTCCACCCCAATATCAACAGAATATACATTCATCTCAGCACCACATCGCACTTATTCCAAAATTGACCACATAGTTGGAAGTAAAGCACTCCTCAGCAAATGTAAAAGAACAGAAATTATAACAAACTGTCTCTCAGACCACAGTGCAATCAAACTAGAACTCAGGACTAAGAAACTCCATCAAAACCACTCAACTACATGGAAACTGAACAATCTGATCCTGAATGACCACTGCGAACATAACGAAATGAAGGCATAAATGAAAATGTTCTTTGAAACCAATGAAAGCAAAGATAGAACATACCAGAATCTCTGGGACACATTTAAAGCAGTGTGTAGAGGGAAATTTATACTACTAAATGCCCACAAGAGAAAGCAGGAAAGATCTAAAATTGACACCCTAACATCACAATTAAAAGAACTAGAGAAGCAAGAGCAAACACATTCAAAAGCTAGCAGAAGGCAAGAAATAACTAAGATCAGAGCAGAACTGAAGGAGATAGAGACACAAAAAACCCTCCAAAAAACAAATGAATCCAGGAGCTGGTTCTTTGAAAAGATCAACAAAATTGATAAACCGCTAGCAAGACTAATACTGAAGAAAAGAGAGAAGAATCAAATAGACGCAATAAAAAATGATAAAGGGGATATCACCACTGACCTCACAGAAATACAAACTACCATCAGAGAATACTATAAACACCTCTATGCGAATAAACTAGAAAATCCAGAAGAAATGCATAATTTCCTGGACACATACACCCTCCCAAGACTAAACCAGGAAGAAGTTGAATCCCTGAATAGACCAATAGCAGGCACTGAAATTGAGGCAATAATTAATAGCCTACCAACCAAAAAAACTCCAGGTCCACACAGACTCAAAGCTGAATTCTACCAGAGGTACAAGGAGGAGCTGGTACCATTCCTTCTGAAACTATTCCAATCAGTAGAAAAAGAGGAATTCGTCCCTAACTCATTTTATGAAGCCAACATCATCCTGATACCAAAGCCAGGCAGAGACACAACAAAAAAAGAATTTCAGACCAATATCCCTGATGAACATCGATGCAAAAATCCTCAATAAAATTCTGGCAAACCGAATCCAGCAGCACATCAAAAAGCTTATCCACCATGATCAAGTGGACTTCATCCCTGGGATGCAAGGTTGGTTCAACATATGCAAATCAATAAATGTAATGCAGGATATAAACAGAACCAAAGACAAAAACCACATGATTATCTCAAGAGATGCAGAAAAGGCCTTTGACAAAATTCAAGAGCCCTTCATGCTAAAAACTCTCAATAAATTCGGTACTGATGGAACGTATCCCAAAATAATAAGAGCTATTTATGACAGACCCACAGCCAATATCATACTGAATGGGCAAAAACTGGGAATATTTCCCTTAAACATTGGCACAAGACAGGGATGCCCTCCCTCACCACTCCTATTCAACATAGTGTTGGAAGTTCTGGCCAGGGCAATCAGGCAAAAGAAAGAAAGAAAAGGTATTCAATTAGGAAAAGAAGAAGTCAAATTGTCCCAGTTTGCAGATGACATGATTGTCTATTTAGAAAACCTCATTTTCTCAGCCCAAAATCTCCACAAACTGATAAGCATCTTCAGCAAAGTTTCAGCATACAAAATCAATGTGCAAAAATCACAAGCATTCCTATACACCAATAACAGACAGAGAGTCAAATCATGAGTGAACTCACCTTCACAGTTGCTTCAAAGAGAATAAAATACCTAGGAATCCAACTTAGAAGGGATGTGAAGGACCTCTTCAAGAAGAACTACAAACCACTACTCAATGAAATAAAAGAGGACACAAACAAATGGAAGAACATTCCATGCTCATGGAGAGGAAGAATCAATATTTTGACAATGGCCATACTGCCCAAGGTAATTTATAGATTCAATAACATCCCCATTATGCTACCAATGACTTTCTTCACAGAACTGGGAAAAAACTACCTTAAAGTTCATATGGAACCCAAAAAGAGCCTGCATTGCCAATCCTAAGTCTAAAGAACAAAGCTGGAGACATCACGCTCCCTAACTTCAGACTATACTACAAGGCAACAGTAATCAAAACAGCATGGTACTGTTACCAAAACAGAGATATATACCAATGGAACAGAACAGAGCCCTCAGAAATAATACCACACATCTACAGCCATCTGATCTTTGACAAACCTGACAAAAACAAGAAATGGGGAAACGATTCCCAATTTAATAAATGATGCTGGGAAAACTGGCTAGCCATAGGTAGAAAGCTGAAACTGGATCCTTTCCTTACTCCTTATACAAAAATTAATTCAAGACGGATTAGAGACTTAAATGTTAGACCTAAAACCATAATAACTCTAGAAGAAAACCTAGGCAACACCATTCAGGACATAGACATGGGCCAGGACTTAATGTCTAAAACACCAAAAGCAATGGCAACAAAAGCCAAAATTGACAAATGGGATCTAATTAAATTAAAGAACTCCTGCACAGCAAAATAAACTACCATCAGAGTGAAAAGGCAACCTACAGAATGTGAGAAAATTTTTGCAATCTACTCATCTGACAAAGGGCTAATATCCAGAACATATAAAAAACTCAATCAAATTTACAAGAAAAAAACAAACAACCCCATCAAAATGTGGGCAAAGGATATGAACAGACACTTCTCAAAAGAAGACATTCATACAACCAACAGACACATGAAAAAATGCTCATCACCACTTGCCATCAGAGAAATGCAAATCAAAACCACAATGAGATACCATCTCACACCAGTTAGAATGGCAATCATTAAAAAGTCAGGAAACAACAGGTGCTGGAGAGGATGTGGAGAAATAGGAACACTTTTACACTGTTGGTGGACTGTAAACTAGTTCAACCATTGTGGAAGACAGTGTGGTGATTCCTTAAGGATCTAGAACTAGAAATATCATTTGACCCTGCCAATCCATGACTGGGTATATACCCAAAGAATTATAAATCATGCTGCAATAAAGACATGTGCACACGTATGTTTATTGCGGCACTATTCACAATAGCAAAGGCTTGGAACCAACCCAAATGTCCATCAGTGACAGAATGAATTAAGAAATGTGGCACATATACACCATGGAATACTATGCAGCCATAAAAATGGATGAGTTCATGTCCTTTGTAGGGACATGGATGAAGCTGGAAACCATCATTCTCAGCAAACTATTGCAAGAACAGAAAACCAAACACTACATGTTCTCACTTATAGGTGGGAATTGAACAATGAGATCACTTGGACACAGGAAGGGGAACATCACACACCAGGGCCTGTTGTGGGGTGGGGGAAGGGTGGAAGGATAGCATTAGGAGATATACCTAATGTAAATGACAAGTTAATGAGTGCAGCACACCAACATGGCACATGTATACATATGTAACAAACCTGCACGTTGCGCACATGTACCCTAGAACATAAAGTATAATTTAAAAAAAAAATGAACTGGGATATTGGGGTTGTGTCCTGAGGAGAATCGGCATTGAAGAAGTTACCTGGCAACTTCTTCAGGGGAGGAAATCACCGTTGCCTCAGGCTTGCAGTGTTAATATCCTCAGACAAAGGTGGAAAGGCTGATGGCAGCATGGGTAGGGGAAGAGATGTTGCCAACACTGGGGCGGTGTGGGGAGGCTATTTTTTCTGGCAAAAAAGGCTCATCAGAATTTAGGAGTTCAGTACCCCCAGCCTCATCAGGGTCCTCCCACATGTCCCCATTCCAAGTTGTGGGGTCCCATTCTTTTCCAATAAATGCCCTCACTTTAACAGTTGAGAATTGAGAGAGTCTTTGGGTCATTTTTGGATTCATCATCTTTGTCATGTTTTATCATCTATATTCCACTAACTCCTAATTTATATCTACAGTCCTATGTCTCTCCTTACTTTTTACTTAATGAAATAAATTATTTTAAGCCCCTTCTGTATATAATTTGCCATGTAACTATAAGGAAGTTATTTTACTACCCTAAGTAGTTTTGCACCTAAGATTGAAAATAATATCTACATTTAGGGTTGTCTTAAAGTTAAATTCCTTAAGTGAACATATTTTTAAGTATTAAAAATATGAGGGCTTAAAAATTAGAAAACAGCCTTAATGTTACTTCTAAAACATACCAAATACTAAACTTCTTATGGCTCAAAGAGAGTACTACTTTTCAAAATACATTCCACTATTTTATAATAATCTATCTTGTTAGAATATGCATTTCTTTAGCACTCCCTACAAGAGAATTTTATGTTAATTTTTTAAGCATGTCTGGCAAACATCTTTGTTTTTTTCTGAATTGGTCCTTGGAGAAAAACAAAAAATGTTGTTACCCAAACAGAAATCTGATAAAATACCATCAGACCAACTCAGTAAGAAAAGCTACTCACATTATAAAATTTTCTTTTAGTCTGTGTTGAAAGTTGCTTCCAGGGCAAAGTATAAAATAATTAATTAGAATATCAAGACAATTTTTAAAAATCTTAAAGTTTAAAAATAGTTGAATTAATTTTTTATACTTTTCACATAGTATTATGATGTGAAAAGATATGGGTACATTGGATGCTTCAAAATATTCTTGCTCTATAAGTCTAATTATACAAGTTTCTCTAAAGCACAGCATGAGGTCAGCAGGAAATACAACTGACTGATAAATGTTGATGGAATTAAAGCATACTGTACCAAACAAATACTATTTTTGCAACCTAATGATTTTTGAAAACTATTTGCTGGGTAATTATGATTAATCCAAAAGAAATCTGGAAACCCATGCTTTTAATTCAATTTATGGGTGATTAGGGCATTGAGAAAGGTAAGATAACAGCTCCCTTAATGGGACAGCTTTTAAGCACAAAATGCTTGAAGAAAAACATTTCAAGATTTGAAGAACCCTACAGTGATTATTAAAGCACTCTTTGTTCTCTAATAATCAAATGAAACAAAAGTCTTTGGCCCACTCAACTTCAACCCTTCAACACAGGTCAATCTACCCACATTCTCACATCTTCATTTTGCGTTTTTTGTAATCTCCAACTAATTTTCCCCTTTCTGAACGTAACGTCCTGTCTTTCCTCTTTATTAGTCCTTCAGTATTACAGAATCTTATCATCCTCATCCCCATTTTGATCTCCTGTGCCTCTCTGTATTTCTATTATCCTTAACTCGATTTAATCCAACTCCTTATTTCCCCAATCCCTCAGTCACGGACTATACCTCAATCAAATTCCCACCATATTTCTCTTGTGGATTATCTAAAGAAAATGTCTAACATATGCAGAGGAAACATACACAGCTTCATGGGTAGGGCAAAGATGGCAAAAAAAAAAGTACTTATTATTATAAAACAAGGAAAGACAGAAACAGATAATAGCAAGATAGAGAAAAAAAAAGAAAAAGAAAAACGGATAACTTGATCAATGAATAGCATTAAAAGCACTTCATGGCCGGGCGCGGTGGCTCAAGCCTGTAATCCCAGCACTTTGGGAGGCCGAGACAGGGGGATCACGAGGTCAGGAGATCGAGATCATCCTGGCTAACACGGTGAAACCCCGTCTCTACTAAAAAATACAAAAAACTAGCTGGGCGAGGTGGCGGATGCCTGTAGTCCCAGCTACTTGGGAGGCTGAGGCAGGAGAATGGTGTAAACCCGGGAGGCGGAGCTTGCAGTGAGCTGAGATCCGGCCACTGCACTCCAGCCTGGGCGACAGAGCGAGACTCTGTCTCAAAAAAAAAAAAAAAAAAAAAAAAAAAAAAAAAGCACTTCATTAGGAGGGAAATCTGAAATCTGGGAAGATCCCTGTGACCAGTGTGGGAAAGGTAGCTACATTTCAGTAGCCAAGGATTGAACAGATCCAATTACCCGCCAATGTATTAGTTTGTTTTCATGCTGCTGATAAAGACATACCTGAAACTGTGAACAAAAAGAGGTCTAATTGGGCTTATAGTTCCACATGGTTGGGAGGCCTCAGAATCATGGTGGGAGGCAAAAGGCACTTCTTACATGGTGGAGGCAAGAGAAAAATGAGGAGGAATCAAAAGCGGAAACACCTGAAAAACCCATCAGATCTCATGAGATTTATTAACTATCACAAGAATAGCACAGGAAAGAGCAGCCCCCACGATTCAATTACCTCCCCTGGGTGCCTCCCACAACATGTGGGAATTCTGGGAGATACAATTCGAGTTGAGATTTGGGTGGGGACACAGTCAAACCATATCATTACACCCCTGGTCCCTCCAAATCTCATGCCCTTATATTTCAAAACCAATCATGCCTTCTCAACAGTCCCCCAAATTCTTAACTCATTTTAGCATTAAACCAAAAGTCCACAGTCCAAAGTTTCACCTGAGACAAGGCAAGTTTCTTCCACCTAAGAACCTGTAAAATCAAAAGCAAGCTAGTTACTTCCTAGATACAATGGGCATACAGTTATTGGGTAAATATGGCCATTCCAAATGGGAGATATTGGCCAAAACAAAGGATTTACAGGGCCCATGAAAGTCCAAAATGCAGCAGGACATCAAATTTTAAAACTCCTAAAATGATCTTCTTTGACTCCAGGTCTCACATACAGGTCATGCTGATGAGAAAGGTAGGTTTCTATGGTCTTGGGCAGCTCTTTCCCTGTGGCTTTGCAGGGTACAGCCTCCCTCCTGGCTGCTTTCATGACTGGTATTGAGTGTCTGTGACTTTTCCAGGCACCATGGTGCAAGCTGCCAGTGGATCTACCATTCTGAGGTCTGGAGGGTGGTGGCCCTCTTCTCACAGCTCCACTAGCCAATGCCCCAGTAGGGACTCTGTGTGGGGTTTCCACCCCATATTTCCCTTCCACACTGCCCTAGCAGAGGTTCTCCATAAGGGCCCTGCCCCTGTAACAAACTTTTGCCTGGGCACCCAGGCACTTCCATACATCTGAAATCTAGGCGGAGGTTCCCAAACCTCAATTCTTGACTTCTGTGAACCTGTAGGCTGCCAAGGCTTGGGGCTTCCACCCTCTGAACCCACAGCCCAAGCTCTACATTGGCCCCTTTCAGCCATGGCTGGAGCAGCTGGGACACAGGGCACCAAGTCTCTAGACTGCACACAGCAGCGGGTCCCTGGACCTGACCCATAAAATCACTTTTTTCTCTTGGACCTCCAGGCCTGTGATGGGAGGGGCTGCTATGAAGATCTCTGAGAGGGCCTGGAGACATTTTCCCCATGGTCTTGGGAATTAATACTAGTCTCTTTGCTACTTATGCAAATTTCTGCAGCCAACTTGAATTTCTCCTGAAAAAAATGAGTTTTTCTTTTATACTGTATTGTCAGGCTGCAAATTTTCTGAAGTTTTATGCTCTGTTTTCCTTTTAAAAACAGAATGCTTTTAATAGCATCCAAGTCACCTTTTGAGTGCCTTGCTGGTTAGAAATTACTTCCACCAGATACCTTAAATCATCTCTCTCAAGTTCAAAGTTTCAACAATCTCTAGGGCAGAGGCAAAATGCCACCAATCTCTTCGCTAAAGCATAACAAGAGTCACCTTTGCTTCAGTTCCCAACAAGTTCCTCATCTCCATCCGAGACCACCTCAGCCTGGACTTTATTGTTCATATCACTACCAACATTTTTGTCAAAGCCATTCAACAAGTTTCTAGGAGGTTCCAAACTTTCCCACATTTTGCCATCTTCTTCTGAGCCCTCCAAACTGTTCCAACCTCTGCCTGATATCCAGTTCCAAAGTCACTTCCACATTTTCAGGAATCTTTTCAGCAATGCCCCACTCTATGACTACCAATTTACTGTATTAGTTTGTCTTCACACTGCTGATAAAGACATACTCAAAACTGGGAACAAAAAGAAGGTTAACTTGACTTACAGTTCCATATGGCTGGGGAGGCCTCAGAATCGTGGCAGGAGGTGAAAGGCACTTCTTACATGGTGGCAGCAAGAGAAAAATGAGGAGGAAGCAAAAGTGGAAACCCTTACTAAACCCATCAGATCTCATGAAACTTATTCACCATCACAAGAACAGCACACGAGGCCAGCCCCCATGATTCAATTACCTCCCCCTGGGTCCCTCCCACAACACGTGGGATTTCTGGGAGATACAATTCAAGTTGAGATTTGGGTGGGGACACAGCCAAACCATATCACCCCTTGAGCATCTATGTTCCTGATTTTACCTATTGAAAAGTTTTGGCATATGCTGCTACATTGCTCAGGTGAGTGTGGTCTCTCATGAGCTTTATTCTGATGTTGATGTATTACTGAATAAGTTATTGGAGACATTCATGGTGTTTACAAGAGTTGTAATTCTCTTCAGTGACACTCTCAGCTTTCATATTTCAGATCACTGAACTATTTCTTGGAGTAGAGAGTATCAGAAAATGTTTAACAAGACAATGTAAAAGACACTGCTTACACTTTAAAAAAGACAATCAGAGAATAGACAGGTAGGTAATCTGTTACATTGAAGAGGTCCAAGTTTTAATCTACCAATGTGTAGATTCAAAGTTCAGTCTATACAATGTGTACCAAATTGTAGTCTACCAATGTGTAGAGTGTCTATGTATTTTGTGGGTTTGTATGGTGTGTGTGTATATAGAGATGCATCTAGAATATCTGTAGCTCAATGCCCATCAACATACACTTTATTTACATCACTGCTAAACATGAGCAAATGCACTAGATATTCCCTTGGGCAGCCTTTACACAGCATCACAAAAGCCCATAATTGCTATTGAAAGGAGAAACTGCAGGTTGATGATAAAAATTAAAAATGTAAAACTCTTGCAGTTGATTCAGCTGTGGGTAGTAGGTCAAGGCTAAGATAATTCCTTTGGTCTTCAGTTTGTAGTGGGGATGGCCAGTGGATACGTGCCTTCAGTTGTGAAGATGAATCCCATCCTACTCTTATTTTGGTTCTGTTATGTGATTTACTTGGATTAATAGCACAGGTAAAAGCACAGCTGTGCAGTTCCAAGCTTCAAGAGGCCTCAGGTGCATTTCTTGCACTCTCTTGCACCTTTAACATTGCTATAAGAACATGCTGCACATACATACCAGTTTCAGTAGCAGAATGAGATACAAGGAGCAGAGTCAACCCATTGTCACACGAGTGAGAAAACAGTAAGCAGAGAAGTTCAGTATAGCTTAGCTGAATGCCACAGATATGAGAAATAAATGTTTACTGTTTTAAGGCATTGAGGTCTGGGGTGATCTGTTATGCAGTAAAAGTCCGCTGATAATACAACTTCCTTCTCAAGTCCCACCACTACCACCTTAAATGTAAGCATTTTTTTCATACCTTCTCTTGTGCCTCTTCTTAAATGCTGATTTATATTAACAGGAATGTAGTAATAAAGCGTCATCTTAGTCTGTTTAGGTTGCTATAACAAAATACCATAAACTGGGTATTAAACAACAAAGATGGATTTGGTTATAAACAACAGAAAAATATTGCTCACAATTCTAGAAGCTAGGAAGTCTAAGATGAAGAAACCACCAGATCTAGTATCTGGTGAGCACAAACTTTCCTGTTCACAGATCGTATCTTCCCACTGTGTCCTCACATGGCAGAAGGGAGCTTTGGGATGTCTTTTATAAGGGTGCTAATCTCCATCACCTCCCAAAGGCCCCACCTCCTAATATCATCACTTTGGAGGCTAAGATTTCACATATGGATTTCAGGGAGCACAAACATCGGACCATAGCAAATATTCTATTCTCAAAGAAAAAAATTTGTAGATAAAACCCAAATTAAATATTTCACTGGTATTAAAAAAGATTTTAATATGCAATTATCTATCAGTTTGTATCTGTCCAAAATTTATTTCTGTCATAATCCCTAGGACCTCAAAATATGAACTTATTTGGAAATAGGGTCATTGCAGATATAATTAGTGATGTTAGGATAAGGTTATGCTGGAGTACAAAGGGCCCCTAATCCAATATGACAAGTGCCCTTATAAGAAGGGGACATACGGACATAGACACACAAAAAGAAAGAACACTATGTGAAGACTGGAGTTATTCTCTCTTAAGCCAGGAATTACCAGAAGCTAGAAAAGAGGCCTAGAACAGATTCCCAAGTAACTTCAGAAGGATTATGCTGACATCTTGATTTGAGACTTCCAACCTCCAGAACTGTCAGACAAATTTCTTTATTCTAAGCCACCAAACTTGTGGTATATTGTTATAGCAATTCTAACACACATGCTAATGGGTATATGAATTGTCCGGAAATTACAGTATAGAACTTCCTGAACTTATTTTGTCTACTGTTTCCTTAACACAAGTTCTCTTATTAATATCTTTGAGAAAAGTGTTAAGCAGAATTCCAATTTAAGCAAAAATGGCCTAGATCTCCATTTCCAAGATTCATCTCAATGCTTGACAGTGTTTATAATTCCTTGTGATAGAATTCTTGAGTGATATTAATTGACAAAAACAATTATCTTAAAATGAAGACTAAGGAGTGGGTAAGAATGAAGCGTTCCTCCAAAACTCTTTCAATACTCAGTACAGACATATCTCGTTTTATTGCACTTCACTGTATAGTGTTTCACAGATAGAAAATGTTTAATTAGGAGATGTGAAAGGCACTACTTTTACTTAAAAAAGAAAAGTAGAATCAGAGAATAGATGGGTAGGTAATCTGTTACATTGAAAGGGTCAAAATTTTAGTCTACCAATGTGTATAGTGTCTATGTGTTTTGTGGTGTGTATGTGTATGGTGTGTGTGTATGTGTGTGTTGTATATGTGTACGGTGTGTGTGTGTGTATATAGAGATGCATCTAGAATACCTGCAGCTCAATGCCCATCAACCATGCACTTTTTTTAATGTCACTGCTAAACATGATATAATGCACTATAGATTCCTTTGGGCAGCCTGTAGACAGCATCACGAATGCCTATAATTGCTATTGGAAGGAGAAACTGCAGGTTGAGGATATAAATTAAAAACGTAAAAGTCCTGCAGTTGGTACAGCTTTGGGTAGTAGGTCAAGGCTAATATAATTCCTTTGGCCTTCAGTTTGGAGTGGTGATGGGGATGCTATTAAAAAAACAAAATTTGAACGTGTGTGGCAACCCTGCCTGGAGCAAGTCTATTGGTGCCATATCTCTAACAGCATGTTCTCACTTCATGTCACTGTGTCGTATTTCATTCTCATATTTCAGATTTTTAAATTATTATTATATCTGTTATGGTGATCTGTGGTCAAAAATCTTTGATGTTACTACTATAAATGCTTTGGAGTACAATGAATCTCAACTGTATGGGACAGTGAAGTTAATCGATAAATGTGTATATTCTGACTTCTCCACTAACCAGCCATTTCCCAATCTGTCACTCTCTCCTCGGGCCTTCTTATTCCCTGGGACAAACAGTATCACAACTGGGCCAGTTAATAGTCCTACAATAGCCTCTGAGTATTCAAGTGAAAGGAAGAGTCACATGTGTCTCATTTTACATCAAAATCTAGAAAAAAGTAAGCTTAGTGAAGAAGGTATGGCTAAGATAAGTGCAAGCTAAGTCGTTTGTGTGCCATAGCCAAGTTGCAAATGCAATGGAAAAGTTCTTCAGGAAAACTAAAAATGCTACTCCAGTGAACACACAAATCATATGAAAGCAAAATAGACTTAATGCTGATACTGAGAGAGTTTTAGTGGCCTGGAGAGAAGATCAAAACAGCCACAACATTCCTTTTAGCCAAAGCCTAATCCAGAGGAAAGTCCAAACTCTCTCCAATTCTCTGAAGCCTAAGAGAGGTGAGGAAGCTGCAAAAGAAAAGTTTGAAGCTGGCAGAGGTTGGTTCATGAGATTTAAGGTGTGAAGCCATCTCCATAATATAAAAGTGTAAGGTAAAGCAGCAATTGCTAATGTGGATGCCTCAGAAAGACATCCAGAAAGCCTAGCTGAGACAATTGATGAAGGTGGCTACACTAAACGACAGACTTTCAATGTTATAATGGAAGATGAACCCACCTAAGACTTTCACAGCTAGAGAGAAGTCAATGCCTGGCTTCAAAGCTTCAAAGGACAGGCTGACATTTTCTAAGGCTATTGCTGCCATAGATGGTGATTCTTGTGATGAACCTTGGCAAAGTAAATTGAAACACATCTGAAAATGATTCATTATTGTAGATGCCACTAAAACCATTTGTGATTCATGAAATGAGGTCAAAATATCAACATTAACAGGAGCTTGGAAGTGGTTGTTTTCAGCCCTTATGGATGGCTTTGAAGCGTTAAAGACTTCAGTAGAAAAAATAATTACAGAAGTGATGGAAAGAGCAAAACAACTAGAATAAGAAGTGGAGCCTAAAGATGTGACTGAGCTGCTACAAATTCATGATAAAATTGAATGTCTGAGGAGTTACTTCTTATGGGTGAGCAAAGAAAGTGGTTTCTGGAAATGGAATCTACGCCTAGTGAAGATGCTTGCAAACATTGTTGAAATGACAACAAAAGATTTAGAACATTACTTAAAGTCAGTCAATAAAGCAGTGGCAGGGCTTAACAGGATTGACTCCAACTTTGAAAGAAGTTTTACTTTGGATAAAATGTTATCAAATAGTATCACATGCTACAGTGAAATCTTTCATGAAAGGAAGAGTCAGTTAATGTGGCAAACTTCATTGTTGTCTTATTTTAAGAAATTGCCACAGCCACCCCAACCTTCAACCACCTCCACCCTGTTCAGTCAGCAGCCATCAACATTGTAGCAAGACCGTGCAGGAGCAAAAATATAATGAATTGCTAAAGGCTTAGATGATGGTTAGCATTTTTAGCAATAAATTATTTTTAAATTAAGATATATATTTTTAAACGTAATGTTATTGCACACCTAATAGACTACAAGTAAACACATAACTTTTACATGTGCTAGGAAAGTACAATTTTGTGCCTTGCTTTATTGTGATACTTGCTTTACTGTAGTAATCTAAAACCGTATCTGCAATATCTCCCAGGCAAACCTGTATAATTCATCCTTATACCTTTTATAACAACATAGTATTATTCATATTCACTAACTTTAAAATAAAACAAAATCCAAAGTCTTTCCCATATTTTTTTCATAGCAGTCTAAGAAAAGGAAATTATCTTTTACTTGAGCAAAGTTTTTCACCATCATTCCCCGTTGATACCTAAATGTAAGGAGTTTATTAGGAGACAGAAAATAAAATGATTCTGGACTTTTCCACAAAGGGAGAATGTTATTAGCTTTACCACTTCTTGGCTGAAACTGAACTCTAGAGAAAGAATGGGATAAAGTCCTCTCAAGTGCATTTTAACGACTTTTTAAATCAAACATGAAACCTACACTAATAGACTACTCAGAATTTGTACTGTCTTTTGTATTTAGAGAGACCCAATCTAGGTATAACAAATGATTGACTAACATTTTAAGCAATTATTGAACAGAAATTATTTGTATAACCCTAATATATTCTTGTTGAGCAAGCAGCATTTAGAGGAGATTGTATTTTACAATGCCCTGGTACACAATTGTTCCCAAGGCTGCTTCTCAGGTCTTAGATGGCTTCTTATACATCTTACAATATCCTGTAGCCCCACCACAGAGGAGGAATTCAATAATATCTTTCAAAGTTTCTTTTAAGGTCTTGGATATTTCATTTTGAGGACTTCACATTTGTTATTTAAAAAGAATAATGTCTGGAGGCAAAGTAAAAGAATTTTTAAAGTATTTAAAGTAAGCGGTAGCATAGTCTTATGGAAAGATAAATGGATTCTAAATTGAGAATACATATGCTACAATTCTGAGCAGGAGCAGATTTTGAACATCTTACACTTAACCTCTGAGCTTTCAGTTATCATACTGCAAAAAGATACAATGGATATAATTACCAGCTATAAGATAGTACAACTTGAGCCTAGACAGAGACTGTGGTTAAGTCTGAGGCATATCTGAGCATAACTAGCAAAGCGATCGTACAGACCTATCATGCATATATAGCATGAGCTAATTAAAAGGGGTGGGATAAGATCTATATAGAAAATGTTTGAATATAGGACTTTAGTAGAAAGACGGTGAATAGTGTACTATCTATTCTCATCTCAATCCAATGAACTGTTTTTCAATATTCCATGAGAAGTTGCACACAGAACTTAAAAGTGGCATTTTCTCAAAGTACTGCAGTATTTTCTTCAAACCAAGAAACCATTCTTTATCACATATGCCATTAACAAGTTTTCACAGAAAGCAACACAAAAGGATGGGATGTACTACATTAAATTTATGTATCAATTGATTCAGAAATCCTGCTTTCAGAAATCATAAAATATGAAAGAAACTTGTGACTCAGATTTAAAAAAAAATAAGGCTTTGAGATATGGGACCCAGGCTGTGTTATATCACTATGAAAAATTATGTCAAGTATTTATTATTTCACCTCTCACATAAATGTAAATGTCATTTTAGCAGGGAATTTTGCTATCTTGTTTATTTTTGTACTTTTACTATCTTCTTCATTGTTTGACGTCCAGGAACTTGAACAGTAGTTGGCATACAGAACATATTTAACATATATTTATTAACTGAATAAATGGAGTAATTGTGACAATGTCTATCATAGATTTGGACAGAAAACATGGTCCCCATTTGTACCTGAAAAACATAGCCTGTGAACAGTACTGACTAAAGGAACCTCATATTGTTTTCACAGCTTGAGGTTTTCCAACTTTGGGAAGTCCATACCCTAAGCAAAAAGATGGTATTGTGAATGGTATCCATGCATCCCAATAGTGCATGGCTTTCATCTCAAATAGTTTTATAGAGAGGGCAACACCAACACGGTTTATAAGGCCATATAAATCACCACTGCATGTATCCACAGACCAAAATAGTAAGTTGGAATTCCTGCAGTATGCAAGTAAATACAGCAAGCCAGTGACATTTGAGCTATGACTGTGAATGTTATCCCCTTGGGGGAAATCTAGGTTACAATTCTACCATTTCATTTATTCAACAAACATTCATTAGGTGCCTATTATATAAAATAACATGCTATGTACTGAGAATGCAAAGTAAGACATAATTTCTGCTCACACTGTTTTACCTGTCCCTGCCAAAAGCTCACAATTTTATTTGAGGGAGGGCAAATTATTTTTTGTAAATGATCTTTATAATAAATATAAATAAATTACAAGCAGTGTTCTATAAACAGAACATGGGGGCTTTACTTCTTATATATTTTAGGAAACAAATGGCAAGAAAAGTTGGCCATCCTGCTTGCATCTTACAAAAGTTAAGACCTAGTTCATCAACTGTAAGAAAACTAAGTAGTGAAACTCATGATCTTCAGAGAAAGCATTGATATCACATGTATCTACAAACAAAAGTGTGTTTTAATGAAAAGAGAAGTACCTTGACATCATTATAAAAAAGAACCCACAACTACAGAGGCACTCTTCCATAGGGGACCTATGAGCCAAAGCTTTTGGGTAGTCACCACCAGGAACTAGTACATTGAAATAATAGTGTTTGAAGATTTTATAAGTGCACGAGTACTGAGAACCAACCTGATGTGAGATAAAGCAAGGCAAATTTGAAAGGGAAACTTACATGCAAATAATTCTTTACACTAATAATTACCTTACTTTGATAGAAAAAATAGATCATTATCTCAAGGACCCATTAAATCTGAAAAGAAAAAAAAATGCATATTTTATTCCTGTTTCAAAATGTATTAGAAATGGCAATGCTCTCTATTCTTTAATTGATAGGATTTAAAGGTTGGTCCAAGTTCTAAAGCATTTATTTTCATCTAACTGAATAAAGAGGTGTCAAAATAAATAAATCATGATTACCTTAAACATTGAACAATGGAGATGAGATGAAAGAAGGAAGACATAATTGAATAAACTCTGGGAAATTTTTGTATGATTAGTTGTTATAGGAAGGCTTTGAATAGAACTGCAATCTTTTATAAATATCCTTACCTGGGAACCTTGAAAGAAAACAATAGTCACATTGAAAAGTAATGAAATAAAGAAGATCATCTGTTATTTTGAATTATCTACCTACTCACATCATTGTCTCTCTCCTCTCGATTTTACTGTTAATAGCACTTTTATTTTTTATAAAAGGTTAGATTTTCAATAATGTTAGTTATTAGTTATAAAATTTCTATAGATTACAACAAAATGTCAAATAATTCCTCACTTTAGTACTCCCAAAAGTGGGAAGAGGGAGAATTGATTACGGAACAGAATAAAATTAACATTTTATCCCATAGATTCTCTTTCTCTCAAGTAGAAACATTTAGGACACTTAAAGTGTTATGAATAAACATATGTTGTGCAGCCTACCTTCCTGTGTCCAAATATGTAAGTAAACAGGGTTTACCCATGCTATGGCTAGAGTTACTTAGACATACTATTTATTATTTATTATCTTTCACATAGAGTTAGACAAGCTCAACCTTCTCCATTTGTAAACGGGTTCAAGGGTTGACTACATAATTTGGAGGGTCTACTGCAAATTTAAAATGTAGAGCCCCTTATTTAAAAAGCAGGTGGGAAAAGCATCAATAATACTAAAATATAAAGGTTTTATTCCATTCTTTCTCCATCTATTGACTTGCCATGATGTTTTCTACTTGTTATACAATGTCATTCTAATAAAAATTAAACTTTTAATTATTAGCATAATTTCTGCTGTCTATATGATGTAATAAGAGTTTGAAATATAACTAAGAACATTTAACTTGTATGTAGAACCATTAAACTTATACAATTCTTATGTCACACACATGGAAAGACTACACAAAACTAACTCAATTGTTCTTATTTTATCCGTTGATATGTACACATTATACTCTCACACCCTACCTTTATCTCACTATGAGTAAAGATATAGTATAGGTTGTCCCATCTTTCCCTTTCTTTCCATGCCATTATTTCGACTGTAAGTGCTTGGCTACTACAGGGAAGTAACACAAATACAAAAGGATAGGATTTCTTGATAGTTCATGTATCTTACAATGTCACTGCCTCCTGTATGCATTTGAAGCAAGTTCTTGTTCTACAAAGTGTGGCATCTGAAGGTTGTCATGCCCTGCTTATCTGGTCACAGCTGTAACACATTTATCTTATATTCACTCTGAGTCTTGCAGACCTCCCACACATTGTGAGTTCACTCAAAACTCTGTGCTCATGGCATATTGTAAATGCTATATGCTAATGGGGTGACAAGGAACAGTGGTGGGACAGTGGCAATATTGTGCATTTCACTTCTGTTACATTACATGCTCCATTACCCTAGCAGTTTTCATTTGAAAAACATAAGTTCAAAGAAAAAGTTAAGAATTTAAGAAGGTAACAACCAAGTATTAAACCAAGTTGTGGCCCTTCTGAACATGGGACTCTGTGTGACTGCTCAGATCATAAACACATGAAGCCAACCCTGACTAGTTGCACATATTATTTTTGCTTAGAGAAAATGAGAGGCTTTATTTACATCTTAAGTCTACATTTGTTGTACCTATTTTATTTGTCATTATGTGAAATATAATCTTACTGTTTGCAGTGAACCGAATGTGTCTGTATCTCTCCAAAATTCTTACGTTGAAATTCTAACCTTCCTATAACAGTATTAGGGAGTGGGGCCTTGGAGAGGTGATTAGGTTATGAGAATGGAGCCCTCATGAACAGGATTAGTGCCCTTATAAAAGAGACACTCATAATGCTACCCCTCCCCCCTCCCCACAATATGCCCTGGTGTGTGATGTTCTCCTTCCTGTGTCCAAGTGATCTCATTGTTCAATTCTCACCTATGGCTGAGAACATGCGGTGTTTGGTTTTCTGTTCTTGCGATAGTTTGTGGAGAATGATGGATTCCAGCTGCATCCATGTCCCTACAAAGGACACGAACTCATCCTTTTTTATGGCTGCATAGTATTCCATGGTGTATATGTGCCACATTTTCTTAATCCAGTCTGTCAGTGATGGACATTTGGGTTGATTCCAAGTCTTTGCTATTGTGAATAGTGCCACAATAAACATATGTGTGCATGTGTCTTTATAGCAGCATGATTTATAATCCTTTGGGTATATAGCCAGTAATGGGATGGCTGGTTCAAATGGTATTTCTAGTTCTAGATCCTTGAGGAATTGCCACACTGTTTTCCACAATGGTTGAACAGTTTACAGTCCCACCAACAGTGAAAAAGTGTTCCTATTTCTCCACATCCTCTCCAGCACCTGTTGTTTCCTGATTTTTTAATGATTGCCATTCTAACTGGTGTTAGATGGTATCTCATTGTGGTTTTGATTTGCATTTCTCTGATGGCAAGTGATGATGAGCATTTTTCATGTGTCTGTTGGCTGTATGAATGTCTTCTTTTGAGAAGTGTCTGTTCATATCCTTTGCCCACTTTTTGATGGGGTTGTTTTTTTCCTATAAATTTGTTTGAGTTCTTTGTAGGTTCTGGATATTAGCCCTTTGTCAGATGAGTAGATTGCAGAAATTTTATCCCATTCTGTAGGTTGCCTTTTCACTCTGATGGTAGTTTCTTTTGCTGTGCAGAAGCTCTTTAGTTTAATGAGATCCCATTTGTCAATTTTGGCTTTTGTTGCCATTGTTTTTGGTGTTTTAGACATGAAGTCCTTGCCCATGCCTATGTCCTGAATGGGATTACCTAGGTTTTCTTTTAGGGTTTTTATGGTTTTAGGTCTAACATTTAAGTGTCTAATCCATCTTGAATTAATTTTCGTATAAGGAGTAAGGAAAGGATCCAGTTTCAGCTTTCTACTTATGGCTAGCCAATTTTCCCAGCACCATTTATTCAATAGGGAATCGTTTCCCCATTTCTTGTTTTTGTCAGGTTTGTCAAAGATCAGATGGCTGTAGATGTGTGGTATTATTTGTGAGGGCTCTGTTCTGTTCCATTGGTCTATATCTCTGTTTTGGTACCAGTACCATGCCGTTTTGGTTACTGTAGCCTTGTAGTATAGTTTGAAGTCAGGTAGCATGATGCATCCAGCTTTGTTCTTTTGGCTTAGGATTGTCTTGGCAATGCAGGGTCTTTTTTGGTTCCATATGAACTTTAAGCAGTTTTTTTCCAGTTCTGTGAAGAAAGTAATTGGTAGCATAATGGGGATGGCATTGAATCTATAAATAACCTCAGGCAGTATGGCCATTTTCACAATATTGATTCTTCCTCTCCATGAGCATGGTATGTTCTTCCATTTGTTTGTGTCCTCTTTTATTTCACTGAACAGTGGTTTGTAGTTCTCCTTGAAGAGGTTCTTTACATCCCTTGTAAGTTAGATTCCTAGGTATTTTATCCTATTTGAAGCTATTATGAATGGGAATTCATTCATGATTTGGCTCTGTTTGTCTGTTACTGGTGTATAAGGATGCTTGTGATTTTTGCACATTGATTTTGCATTAGGAGATATACCTAATTTAAATGACGAGTTAATGGGTGCAGCACACCAACATGGCACATGTATACATATGTAACAAACCTGCATGTTGTGCACATGTACCCTAGAACTTAAAGTATAATAATAAAAAAAAGAAAAAATAAAATAAAATAAAAGAGACCCTCAGAGAGCTTTCTCCATTCTTTCCTCCATGTGAGGATACAATGAAAGTCAGTTGTCTGCAACCAGAAAGAAGGCCCTCACCAGAACCCGACTATGCTCACACCCTGATATCAGATGTCCAGCCTCTAAAACTGAGAGAAATAAATGTCTATTGTTTATAAGCCACCCAGTCTATGAAACTTCGTTATAGCATCCCAAATTAAGATGTTACTGTGTCATGTAATGCTTTAAGGAAGAGGGGTGGCTTTCCAGCTTGTTTCATAAACCAAATGCCATTTAATAAGATACAAGTCCATATTGTCAATACTAGCCAGTTTGTAAATATAGTATTTTCACTTTATTACAATTAGTTATGACACAGAAATAAAAAATTCAATGCATAAAATATTAGGACATTTCAGTCATCTATTATTTACTGAACACCTATTGTGCATCAAGAATTGTTCTAACTCTGGGGGAGAAACCTTACACCACGAAAACTACTCATTTTGTAGATCTTATCATATTAAATATATTCAATCAGCTCTGACATAGGACAGGTTTCAATACATAACAAATTGAGATACTTGTTTATTCATCTAATATTTACTGAATTCCTACTATGTCTCATTCACTATTCTAGGCTCTAGGGATACCTGAGTGAACTCAACTTACATGCAAGTGTTTTTTACAGGCAAAAACAAGTAAACAAATATAAAAAATATTGCCAGGTTATAATAGGTGTCATGTAAGAAAATAAAAGCAGAATAAAAGGTAGACTGTGATAGATAGTTGCTATTTTAAAATAAGGCTACTCTGAACATGAGTGGGCAGCATCTGAACAAAAACAAAATTAAACAGGAAGAGACAAAGCCAAGAAATATCAGAGAAAGGACTCTAGCAGGCAGAGTTATCAGCAGATACAAAAGCCTGGAATTGGTAATATGTTTGAAACATTCAGGAATAGAAAGATCAGTGTGGCTATCAATGAGGTAACCTGCACTGAGATCAGATAGGGAAATTATTAGAGGCCTTGTCAAGATTGGAGACTGTATTCTAAGTGTCATGAAAAGCCATCGGATGGTTTTGAATAGGAAGGGGCAGGAATAGCAAATCCATCATTTTTGTTATTAATGCATGCTTTTACTATGTTTGCCAAAGCTCTACAATCCACAACCAATCAATCTTACCTTCCCAGACTTACCACAACTACATTCTTTCATAAACCCTAATTCTCTAAGGAAAAATCCCATCATAATTTCCAATTACATCTGTCACTGCATATCAAAATTTACTCATCTTTCCAGGCCTCCGAGATTCAAATGCCACCTCTTCCACAAAAGGGACATTTCTGATTAAAATAATTCATCTATCAAATCTCTTCGGTTCTGTCCATGAGAAGTCATTTCTATGTCATTCTCTGCAAGTCGTGCTATTCAACACAATTGTCCAGTAAACGAACAAGCAAAATGGTCTATGAAATGTGGAATTATTAACAAAGAAATTTTTACATCACAAATATTTAAATTAAAATATGTAACTGTACTTTTATATGTGAATATTTTAATGTAGGATTGAGGCCTTTTCTCTGAGGTTATATTGATTAGAGCTCTGTAAAATGCACCCCCCAAAATGAGTGTGCAAAACACTCATTTTACACATTTATCTCAACTTTAGTTATTTAATATTGAACAGCAATTTAAATGAATCTCTACATAAATCTGAGGGTAAAATTCTTGAATTTGTTTATTTTTCTGCCTTCCAGTATCCCCGGGAACATTGCTACTCAAAGTATAATCTGTGGACCAGCTTCCTCATTATCATATCTTGTAACTCATCAGAAATAGTATCAACTGGATATCCATACGCAGAAGAATGAAACTAGACCTATGTCTCTCACCGTGTACAAAGATCAACTCAAAATAGATTAAAAACTTAAATATAAGACCCAAGACTGAAAATACTAGAAAGAAAACATATAGAAAATGCTCCAGGTCAGTCTGGGCAAAAATTTTATGGCTAAGACCTCAAAAGTACAGTCAATAAAAATATAAATAGGCAAGGGGGACCATATTAAACTAAAAATATTCTGTGCTGCAAAGGAAACAACAGAGTGAAGAGACAACTTGTTCAATGGGAAAATTTATTTACAAACTATTCATCCAACTAGTGATTAATAAATATCAAGAATATACAAGGAACTCAAGCACTTTAACAGCAAAACAAACAATCCCATTAAAAAATGGGCAAATTCCCCAAATTTCTCAAAAGATGACATACAAACGGCCAACAGGTACATAAAAATATGCTCAACATCACTAATTATCAGGGAAATGCAAATCAAATCCACATGAGATATCATCTTACTCTGATTAAAATGGCTATTATTTAAAAAGATTTTTTAAAATAGCAGATGCTAGTGAGAATACAGAGAAAGGAACACTGTTGGTGGGAATGTAAATTAGTACAGCCATTATGAAAAACAGTATGTAGGTTTCTCAAAAAAACTAAAAGTAGAACTACTATAGGACCCAGTAATCCCATTACTGAGTATTTATTTAAAAGAGAGGAAATTACTGTATTAAAAAGATACCTGTACCCCCATGTTTATTGCAGCATTATTCACAATAGCTAAGATATAGAATCAACCTGTGTCCATCAATGGGTGAATGGATAAAGAAAATATGCACAGGCCGGGCGCGGTGGCTCACGCTTGTAATCCCAGCACTTTGGGAGGCCGAGGCGGGCGGATCACAAGGTCAGGAGATCGAGACCATCCTGGCTAACATGGTGAAACCCCGTCTCTACTAAAAATACAAAAAAATTAGCCGGGCGCGGTGGCGGGCGCCTGTAGTCCCAGCTACTCGGGAGGCTGAGGCAGGAGAATGGCATGATCCCGGGAGGCGGAGCTTGCAGTGAGCCGAGATAGTGCCACTGCACTCCAGCCAGGGGGACAGAGCAAGACTCCGTCTCAAAAAAAAAAAAAAAAGAAAGAAAATATGCACATATATACAATAGAATACTATTTAGTCAGGAAAAAAGTATGTCCTGTCCTTCACAGCAACATGACTGGAACTGGAGGTCATCACGTTAAGTGAAATAAGCCAGGCGCAGAAAGACAAATGTCACATGTCCTCACTCATATGTGTGAGAGCTCTAAGAAGTTGAGGTAGAGAGTAGAACAATAGTTTTCAGTGGCTGAGAAAGATGTCTGTGGGGTTAGGGAGCTGAAGAGAGGTTGGTTAGTGGATAAAAACATACATTTAGATAGAAGAAATAAATTCTAGTGTTCAATAGCACGGTAGAGTGACAGTATGTGTATAATTAACAATATAATGTATATTTTCAAATAGCTAGAAGAGAACATCAGGAATATTACCAACAGAAAGAAAAGATAAATGTTCCAGTTATGGAAATCCTACATACCCATTATAATATTTACAAGGTACATGTGATATTTTGATACATTCTATGCATGTATTAGAGTTCCCTTTCTCTGCATTTTCACTAGCATCTGTTATTTTTAAAATCTTTTTAATAATAGCTGTTTTAATTGGGGTAGGGTGGTATCTCACTGTGGTTTTGATTTGCATTTCCCTGATAATTAGTGATGTTGAGCATTTTTTTAATGCACCTGTTGGCTATTTGTATGTCATCTTTTGAGAAATTCTATACATGTATCAAAATTTCACATGTGCCTCATAAATATGTACAAACATATATCAACTAAATGATTTTTTAATTTACAAAAGAGAAATATAGTCTGAGGCCCTATACCAGAATTAATTCAATGAGAATCCACACTTTAACAACATCCAAGTGGTTCTTGTAAACCTGAAAGTTGAATAAGTAATTGTCTAGCACATGTCTAATTCAATTACAATTTTTAAAACATATTGCCTTAATCAAGTCTCTTCAAAATATTAAAGTTGGTTTTCATAAAAATAACTTCCTCTCTTGCTCTCTCTCTTATGCATTCATATTTTACTGGTTTAGGTATGTGCAGAAAACACTTGACATAGCAGGCCTGAGAAAGGTCTGCTTGCAAAGTTGGCCCTTGTTGATATTAGGGAACTTGACTGGCAAACAGGTCTTTAAACTGGTATAAAGTTGTCCTTAAATGGTAAAGGTGGCTCGCTGTGCCTAAATTGTACAAACAATGCCATTTATGATGGATACCTACTCTCCTCTTGCAGTCAGGAATTTTGGTACATACTAGACAGACAGTACCAATATGACTGACCATCAATAAAAACCTTGGATTCCTAGGCTCATATGAGCTTCGCTGGAAGACAACATTTTATGTGGGTTGTCACAACTAGTTGCTAGAGAAGTTAAGTGCATCCTCCCTGTGTGACACCACTGGGAGAGAACTCTTGGAAGCTTGTGCTTGATTTTCTCCTAAGTTTGCACTTGGCAGCTTCTTCTTTTGCTGACTTTGCTTTTGTATCCTTTTTCTATAATAAATCTTAGTTGTGGTTACAACTATTTACTGAGCCTTCTAGCAAATCACTGGACTAGGAAGCAATCTTGGGGACCCAAAACACAATGTAATTAAATTACCTTATTACTAAAGAAAATACAGCTGATTTTGGAACTCTTAACTGATTTTTAGTAAGCATACAACTCAATTACTGAGAGCAAAAGTACATGAATATTCAAGAGTCACCATGAGCAATTATGCATACCAGACATAAATCAGAATATTTTCAGAGAACTGGGGTGAGGTTGGTTAATTCACTAAGGAAATAAAGCTCTCCTTAAGGCAAGGTCCAAGCTCAACAGACTGTATATACCCAACAGAATGTCACACTGTGTCCCATACATAATAAGCTTTCAGGAAATATTTACTGAGAGAATTCTTTAACCATTTAAACATTTTGTTGAATTATATTTTAAGCAAGTGTATTAGTCCGTTTTCACACTGCAGATAGAGACATACCCTAGACTGGGCAATTTACAGAAGAAGGAGGGTTATTGGACTTACAGTTCCATGCGTCCAAGGAGGCCTCACAATCATGGTGGAAGATGAAATGCGAGTAGGAGCAAGTCATGTCTTACGTGGATGTCGGCAGGCAGAGTTTGTTCATGGAAACTCCAGTTTTAAAACCATCGGCTCTCATGAGACTCATTCACTATCATCAGAATAGTGCAGGAAAGACTCGCCCCCATAATTCAATCACCTCCCACAGGTTCCCTCACAACAAGTGGGAATTGTGGGAGTTACAATTCAAGATGAGATTGGGTGGCGACACAGCCAAACCATATCAGCAAGGCAAAAGATTCGCTAAGGTGTTTTTTACGAGAGGAATCATAAATGGTATGCATAAGTAAATCCACATTTTGCCTGTAAATATTTTTAACAAAAACATACTGTTGTTAGTTTTCATTATCAACTTAATATGAAAACGTATCAGCAGCTTTTTGCATCTCAACATACGTCAAAGTATTTATTGTGTTTTTGTTATAGTGAATTTGACTGTCTGTCTATTTCAGGTCTTATGGGTTTTACTCTGCTTCACTAAAGCCCTCTAAGGCAGAGAAGATCTACAGTGGTATTCCTGCTACCAAACAAATCTGACATTCTCCAAAGCCATCATTCTCCTTAACTTGTCAACAGATTCAGTTAAATTTGTTGTATTGATATGAAAGTTGAATTCTGAAAACTAAATAACTCAGGAAGTTATGATCCTTCTATGCTGGTTTGAAGGACTTTGCTACTTAGGCAAGTAAATGACTCCATTTAGAAACCATCATTGTAGTTTACCATAACAATCAAGAACAATTGTTAAAATGTTGATTTACCATCATCTAGATAAAATTGCCTCATTTTCTACAAACATGATTTCCCACAGCTTTTGGTCACCTAAACAGGATTAGCTTTATCAACATTAACTTAGAATGGTCTCTGATGTACATGCGCTAAAAATCATACCGTTTTTTACAAATTAGAAGCCTTTCAGTACCTAGACATCTGGTAACAACCAAGTCTATGTGATCATAGTTCTATATGAATCCTCAAAATCGCTGATCAACTTCCACTAGTATTGTGCTGACATAAGTAACCCTGTGGATTGGAATACTGTTAAGTGCAATTTTCTACCTATTCTGATATGAGTCACAAAATATTATCTTGCTAAAGACATTTAGAACATTTATTGACAAAGAAAATTATACATTCAATTTTATATTGACTAAAGCTATATCTTCCTATAGGATTTTTCTTTTTTTACTTGAACTATACATTTCACAAAAATGTTAGCATGCTTTAGCAATCTGAAATTTTAATATTTTTAAGGAAAGAAAAATATTTCCTATTATCCTAAGAACAATGAAAATGAATTTTAGAGGAGTCTTTTTTTTATTCAAATACAAAAAGTTTACGATAATTAAATTTCAGAGTAAATGTATTTTAAAACCCTTTATTGAGATGTAAAATCTAACACACATTGATTCAGAGCTTAAAATAGTTGATGCATAAAAAATTAATTGTCTTGAATAAAGAAATAAAGGAAAGTATTAAGGAGTAAATGAATGAATATATTCATTATTAACAGATTTTTAGAGGAATAGGTCCTGACAACTCTAAAACTATAAAATTTTTCAGGAGAAAAAGGAGAGGCACCTACACATAGCAGCTTCGTGCCTTATATAGATAAAATAACACATTAGGGATATTAGACAACAGAACATGCTATTCAGTAAATTTTTGTGATGTATGATTTATCTGTCATTTCTTAGATTAAGATTGTACTGTATTACTGCTTATTTCTAAACATGTGTTTTCCTATTTATTAACCTCTAGTCATAGTACTAAAAGCATTAGTTTGTAGTGCATGTAAGAATATGCCATAATTATAAAATTTTTTAAAATGTGCTTTTCTGCATCCCACTAATAGTCTTAGGTAATCACCATAATCACTTTTAAAAATAGGACAAATGGAGATGAGGAAATTATATGATTCATACAAAGGTTTAAATGAAGTAGAAAATCATGTCATAAACATACTCTGCAATTTTTTGCACAGGTATTATCTCTTATCACCACTAGTTCTAGAATGAAACAACAGATTACATTTTCGCTATATGGAAAAACCCTAAAGAGAGAGACAGGTACTTCAACCATATTCTTAAGTGATTCAGAAGTTCTTCCATCAAACAAAGCAAAATGTTCATGGACTGTCTCTAAAAACCACAGTAAACCCAAGGCCTAAAAACAGAAAATGAGATGAGTTTCACTATAAATTTCAAATTCTGAGATGTGCACAAAGTATATCAGCTTCTATTAATTTATATTCCTTGACCTGTTCAATTGTCCAATACCCAATTCTAATCTTTTCTTTCAAAATTAGTCTTTTAGTGTCCTTATAAACCTTGTGAACATCACCATCATCTCTCTCTAGTGGAGGGCAATGATGTAATTCATTCTGTACCTTGAAATGATCCTTCATCATTATCTTCCCTTTTGGTATAAAGTAGTTTTAAAATTATCCATTTTGTGGGCAAAGGATATGGACACTTTTCAAAAGAAGACATACATGTAGCCAACAAGCATATGAAAAAAAGCTCAACATCGCTGATCATTACAAAAATGCAAATCAAAACCACAATGATACCATCTCACACCAGTCAGAATGGCTACTATTTGAAAAATCAAAAGAAAAAATAATAGATGTTAGCGAGGTTGTGGAGAGAAAGGAATGCTTATACACTGTTAGTAGGAGTGTAAATTAGTTCAGCCATTGTGAAAGACAGTGTGGTGATTCCTCAAAGACCTAAAGACAGAAATATCATTCAACTCAGCAATCCCTTTCTGGGTATATACCCAAAGGAATATAAATCATTCTATTTTAAAGACACATGCACATGTATGTTCACTGCAGCACTATTCATAATAGCAAAAGCATGGAATCAACCTAATTGTCCATCAGTGATACACTGAAGAAAGAAAACAACATGGAATACTATGCAGCCATAAAAAAGAATATCATGTCCTTTTCAGGGACATGGATGGAGCTGTAGACCATCGCCCTTAGCCAAATAATGAGGAACAGAAAACCAAATGCCACATGTTCTTACTTGTAAGTGGGAGCTAAATGATGAGAACATATGAACACGTAGAGGGGAAAAACACTCAATTGCCTTTTGGAGGGTGGAGGGTGGGAGGAGGGAGATGATCAGGAAAAACAATTAATGGGTACTAGGCTTCATACCTGGGTGATGAAATCGTCTGTACTAGAAACCCCTATGACACAAGCTTACCTATGTAACAAACATGTGCTTGTACCCCTCAACTTAAACTAAAAGTTAAAAATAATTATCCACTTTGGCATATGAATAGAGTATATACATGAACTTCATATGTGAAAGAGGAAACATTACAAATCATTACTCATAAAAAGAAGACTCATTCTTCAAACAAGCTAGAGAAACAGAGAAATTGAAACAAACAATTAAAATCTTTACATTATATCAAAAATCAAAATACAATTTTATCTCATACGTAATGATTTGGTTATCGTATCAGCAAAATTGGATTCTTGGAAAGGCAGGGCCCAGGGCAATTTTGCAGACTTCAGGCTCTGGAACCATCCAATGAGTATCTGTTTCATTCTCATCTTTGCATTTCTTCGCATGTTGGCTTAATTTTCTCTTGCTACTAAAAGATATCTCTTGCCAGTCAGTGGGGATGACAACAACTACTGAATTTAAATTTGCACACATTAGTGACAGAGCTAAAGATGCTCTTCCTTCACCAGTAGTTCTAATTTTCTCAGGGAAGGAATATGACTGGCTGTACTTGGGTTAGTGGACACCTCAATCCATTGCTGTGACCGGAAAGCAGATTCCACAGTAAATCTGTCCGTTGTCATTTGGACTACGAGTCAAGACAAAGTTATTCTGCTCGAAAGAGGGGAAGATATTGGCAATCAGGACAATGCAGTGTAATTATAAAAGATATATCTGATTTACATTAACTGTTAGCAACAAAAATGTAAAACTAATTACCTATATACAAAATTAAAATATAGGCATAAATGCTTGCCACATCACTATGTGAGTGTAGACAAGTTACATAATTTTCCTGAGTCTTTATTTTTGCCTTCAAGTAGAATTTATAATTTTTCCCTAAAAAAATTGTTCTGAGATAAAAACACAAAATATCATTGAAGTGGCAAGAGTTTATCTGGACATGATAACCATCGCTCATAATTTGTGGGTACTATGCAAAATGTAAACGGTCACAATCAATATTCACTTTGAAAGAATTCTGGTAAATATCCTGGTCAAATATTATTTTCAAAACAATATGTTTGGGGGCTAATTTGTTAATAATGATGCCACTAATTATTTTAGTATTCTGGATCACATTGGCGTATGTATCCATAAAACATCAGCACATAACTGCATACATGAATACATATGTGGTATAGGTAACTGGAGGGGATAGCTCAATAGTGAAAGGAAAACTAAACCGTAAGAAAACCATTGTTATCTTTCACTACTGATACACACTTCTTTTAGCAAGGTTTACATTTAGAAGGGTGCTTTTAGAAGTAATCTACTTCTATAGTTTCTCTCCAGAGGCTGTTATGTAGAAGCAGTGGCTGTACTTAAAATAATTACTCTATGGCTATATTATGTATTTCTATATTAGCTGGTGTAGTGAAGATGAAGGACCCTTGCCTTCAAATCAATGAAACAAGCAACACTTTCCATGGTTCAATATTATGGAAAAGAATGTTTCTGTGAATCTCAATTACATGAATATAAAGTTTTCTTGTGTTTCAATACTCACCAACCCTAGGTCTATATTTTCAGACTTTCTTTGTTTTATAATCTATTTCTTCAATTCACCTAACTTTCATCTCTAGGATAACTCTTTTCCAAAATTTAATTAGAAAGATTCTTCTTCTTTTTTTGTAAGTGCACAATGACCAACTATGTGCCAGTTGCCTAAGTAGCTGATATTCCTAGCCACACAAGCCCAAACTTTAATATCAGGATTGTGAGTAGTAAGCTCTGTTCATTGTTTATTCCCTCCATATGCCAAAGTAGGGCTCTCAGTCCTCTCTAGTTTGTATAATTCCATATACAATTAATGTGAATCCCTAAGAGATGGCTGAGGCCATTTTGCATACATGTCCAGAAAAGTCTCTACCTGGCACTTCTTTGTACACTGCAAATCCTTCAAATAGAGTTGTTCCCCCTAGGCAATATTTCCTCTTCTGGAAACCACTATTTGTTCTCTATGCCCTCTAGTCCAACAATCATCAAAGCTCTATGGGGTACTAATTGCTCCTAACTATAGCTTCCAATGGACACTATCAAACCTATCTGGCACTACCTGTTCCAGGTACTGTGACCAAAAAAAAAAAAAAAAAAAAAAAAAAAAAAGGACAGAATGTCTATGTGTGCTATGGTGTTTGAAAGAAGCTACAAAGCAATGCTTAATAATAGATTTCACTAATTTAGCACTCATGACATGTTAGGCACTATACTAAAGCATCTCAATGTTCACTACCACATTATATAAAAGATACTCTTTAACAATTGAAAACTCAGCTGAAAACACTGAGTACATTGTTCAAGATCATGCACTAAAGGACAGTGCTCATTTTCACACCTATATCTAATTCCCCAAAACTCAAATTCTGAAATATCTTTCTAAATATTTACAGAGGTTTCCTGCTTAAAATCACATGAAAAAAAACAAGTAAAATGTAAGAAACAGATTTTTAAAGACATTGGATATCAAGCAACAAAGACAGTGATCTGTGAGAGATGGGAAACAAATGAGGTAGCCTCAGGATTGGAACTTCTTACTATCTTAGGAGACATTTTAGGCAATGATATAGACAAGGAAAACCCCTACAAGGTCCAACCATCTTCCTGAACTGAGGAAATGGAGCTAAGAGTCCAGGAGACCAAAATGACTAGAATTCACAGGGGAGAGTACCGGTAAGGAGTTATACAGAATAAGAACCTCAGAGAATTGTGGCAGCTATCCTACAATATTTAGCAGAGTACTGAGCAGCTCGTGTGAGAGGAAATAACCCCCATTCAGGAAAGAACTACCCAGAAGGACTAGATAAAACATCCTGGAAGCACACATGGAGACAGGAATAGTGCATGTCCCCCAGCCAGAATTAAAAACCTTTAATTCAGAGGGCATTGGGTAGAGTATTCAGAAAGATCTTACATCAGTAGCCAAAAAAAAAAAAAAAAAAAAAAAAAAAAAAAAGACAATTAGCCATAGAATAAACACTGCTCTGGGTTTTAGCTAACAATCTTAGAAGCAATACCTAAAAGGATCAAGCAGTGTTCCAGTTAGCTCACCTATGTTCCAAAACAAAGCTCAAGAATACTTTTAAGAACATAGAAAATTCTAGCACAAAAAAGGGTGAAATTGACAATGTCTATACATAAACAACATATTGAAGATCATCACAAATACTATGTAGGTCAAAATACATATTTTTTTCATTATGTAAATGTACTTTAAAGAAAAAACTGTGTTTCTGCTTCCAGGAAAATAAATAGACATGCTTTTTTTCATTCCTATTTCTAAGCACATCTAAAAACTCCCAATGTTACATGTAAAACAAAATCAGCTACTCCTCAACTTATAATGGGGTTACATCTGAATAAACTCACCATAAGTTTAAAATATAAGTCAAAAGTTAATTAAATACAACAGATAAACCCATAATAAAGTTTAAAAATTTTTCATTGAATCATTGTAAGTTCAGAGGTTCTTCAACTTATGATGGGATATCATCTGGATAAATTCATCCTAAAGTCAAAAAATTATAAGTTGAACAATTATACATCAAGAACCATCTGTGTAAGAAGATTCTAAAAGGTAAGGAGGCAGCAGCAGACTGGCTAGTGCATACTAAGAATCCAAGGAACGATACGGTGGCAAGTTCCTAAAACTAACTCTATCCTGTATTTCCTCCATGGAAGAAGACACATCTTTTGGTTTGGAATTTCTTCCATAGATACTCCTTCTAATCTGAATATATTGGGGAGGCTCCCAAATCAAAGCTCTTAGGGCTTTGATAGAGGGAATAGTCAAGTTATCACCTTTGATGAGAGAGAAACAGCAGATAAGTACTAGTCAATCGTACTGCTCTGCCTCTCTTGCATTACTACACAATGTGAAAAGGGAGAGCATCCAGTTATTGGGTGCCTTCCTGCTGCTGATGGTGTTTAGCCAGTGCTTTAAAAATAACATTGGAATTCACTGCAATCAGTGTCTGCACTTTCTGAACTCTTTCCAAGTCTGAGCATATACGTGTGGGAGTTTCTTACTGAATGCTGCTATTATCCATTAAGGAAATTCCAATTAAATGATTAAATGATACCATTACCTAAATATGGATAAGTTCCAGAACCTAAGCAAAAATAAAAAATGAAGGAAAAATATATATGAGAGAAATGTAAGTATGAAAGGAAAGAAAAGGCAAAATCTAAACCAGGAGGTGTCTGTTATGTTTTTCAAAGAACTAATCGTGCTATCTGAGACCACAGATTCTTCCTTGTCACCACACCGCTTCACCACTTGGGGCCATGACAACTGATCAAGGTGGCATTCCTCCAGTATCTCCCCTAGGCTATCTGAAGGCTTATAAAAATATCATTGAAATGTGTATCTGTTTTGATATATTCTCATTGGCATTAGTGAGTTTGAGCCTTGGCCAGTGTCATTTTCAGGAACCCTTCTAGGCATTCTTTTTTTCATTTTACTCTCTTACATCCTTCAATTTCTGCCTTCTGTCCTTCCTTGATCAGCTTTAAAAAGTAAAAGAAGTTGTGGCAGGGAGGAGGAGCAATACTCTAATTTCACTTAGATAGAGCAATTCTCTTGGAAAAGCTTAAGCCTGAAATTTATCCAAAAAAAATTAAACTCATTTCCAGATTCCATAGTGTTTCAGGTTGTAAAGACATTTTCTCCTAGCATTCTGGGAAATAATTTTAAAAATTAGCTAGAACTACCCTCCCGCTTTTTACTCAGCAAAAAGCCTGCCTGAGGACATTTACACATTTTTCCACAGTCACTGACTTGTTTGTTTTAATATGCTTAGGTCTGGCCTGGAGTGCTCAAATATAGTGCTTTCTGTCTCTGATATTTCTCTATTGAGTAACAACTCAATCAGATACCTGAGTCATGGTTCAAAGGCCTCTGACCTAAAGCCAGGGTAAGATTTTTCTGAAAACAATCCCAGCTTTTGATCACAATTTCTTCTAGTAAAAGAGAAAGTAACTTCTCAAAGTATGTATCCTGATGCTGAAGTGCATTCATCAATCTGACTGGAAATATTCTCCAGCTCCTCAAAGTTACCTACCATCAGGCCCTCCTTCAAAGAAGAAAACAATTCTTTTTTAAAGGATGCATCGAAAGGAAAAACTGGTAACTTTTATTGGGCTCCAAACTAGTTCTCAACAAACTTCTTCCTGTCAACAGGCTAGCACATAAAGTAGGTAATTGAAGGGAAACCCCTCCGCCTGGTACAGCCATCCTGAGTACCCATGTCTAATACGATCTTATTGAAGTTTTCCAGGTCTGATAAATCCTATTCGCAGATGGTCATCATTTATGCCACCAAAAACCTATAAATTAATCTTCATCTCTCTGTGTATTATTCTTCTCTTACTCTAGGGTTTATCCTGAATGACGCTAGAGAGGTAAGAGAGATATACTTCACTTTAGCATGGGAGTGCTATCATGCCTGTAAAGTAATTCAGGTTTAACTTGGGATTTACTACATTGAAAGGTAAGCAGACAGGTGAATCACTTACAAAAAAGATAAAAATGTAGACAGAAAGAGACAGGATTGACAGATTTTATCTGATTCATGGCAAGGCTATATCTACGTATCACAGAAGGGTCCCCAAAACCAATGGGGATAATGCTGATCTAACACATAGAGAATTTGTTTTTTCCCCCAGCTGGCTCTGTAATCAGGACAGGGCTATTTCATGTCACCATATAGCCTACAAATCAGCCACATCCCACAGTCTAATCAGAGAACAAGTGGTGCCCAGACCTTCAGATGATAAGATGGCTAGTGGTATTCACTATGACCTTCCCCTTGCCTCCCACACATGTTTGGAGAGCTGAAGCTCCTCCAGTCATTTTTCCCCTTTATGAGTTGCATCTCCAGCTTTAGGTTTATGCAATGAGAGCAAATTTGCATCCAAATCTGACTTATATTTCTATCATTTCTTTCTTGGATTTTTAGTTTCTGCTTCTGAACAGTGAGCTGTATCTGTTATTGCAAGCTGAGAAAGAAGGGGAAAAAATAGATCCTTAAGGTGCCACTGAGACAACAGAGGGGAAGATCTAAAATCACACATATATAATAACCCTGTTCTGTGTTTTCTCATCTCCTCTGCTGGTGGACTTCCTTTCTCTGCGTCCTTCCTAAGTAATACATAAAGTAGACTTTATTATTAAATCATCTTTAACTTCTGATAATAGTATAAACTCTTGAGACCTCTGTAGAGTCCACTCATATATAACCCACTATTCTACCACCTACACGTTCTGACTATAGGGTTCGCAAGCCCTCCTTGCCCAGTTGTTACCTGAAAATGTCTAATACCAGAAGCATTGCCAGTTCTTATGCTAATAAGAACTAACTGAGACTTAGCTGTTTTTGTCAGGCCTTTGCTCTATAATCAGCAAATATATCTCTGAATGTTAGTCACTAGCAGTAAGAATACGACCTAGGAACAACCTTTTCAGATGGTTACTACTAGTCTATCTGGATAAAAGACACTACCAGTGATATTCAGGTCAATGTTTTACAGTCAGCTTTCTGGTTGGACAAGGACAGAGAGCACCATGATTTATAGTACAGTCATTCCTTGATATCTGTGGAAGATTGGTTCCAAAACCTCCCCATCAATCCTAAACTCCATAGATAGTGCCTTATGTAAAATGGTATAATGTTTGAACACAACTTATGCACATCCTCCCAATATACTTTAAATTCTAGTTTATAACTAACACAGTTAGCAATCATTCTTTTGTATTTTTTTATTTGCATTTTTTATTATTGTATTGTTTGGTATTTTTTCCCAAAAATTTGGGATTCTCAGTTTGTTGAATCCTTAGATGTGGAATCGTGGATGCAGAGGGCCAACTGTGTATCACAATTTGATAAAGTAAATATTTATACCATGGCCAGCTTCCAGCTACCAATGTATTTTTACTGAATGCACAGTTGAAAGAGATACACACAATCGGCTTCACACAAGCAGATAGAACCAGCTCCAGTATACCAATCTGGATTACCCATAATTCTTTCCTTCCTGGTCCATTTCTTTAGCTTGGAACCTCTTAGCCAACTATTTTGCCTCAACGATAAATTTAGATGACTTGTAGACTGTGGGATCCACCCCATCTAACCCTAACAGAATGTCTGTGTAAGTAAGCTTCTTTTTCAAGCAGGCCATCTCCACTTACACTCCTACTATAACTACGTGCTCAGCCCACACCACATTCCTGTAGGTTTAGTGGCAGACTCTGGCTTGGCCATCCCACCAATACATCACCAAAGAACCCAGAAAAAGTAACAGGACACACATCAAGAATGCCAGAATATATTCAGAGTCTATTTGTATTTTAGGTCAATTAACTGCAAATTAAGTTAATTATTCACTACCACTTGTTTTATGTTAATATAGCAAAAACAAATGAATTCATGTTATTGAGCAATCGGAAGTATTCAAGTAAATGATGACATAAAGGTACCAATTTTTGGCTACTATTTTTTATTAAATAACCTATCAGGTGGTCATACATATGAGCTTTGCAGTTAGTAGCCTAATGAAGTCTCAGCTGCTCTTGTGTAATTTGTCACTGACCCCCTTTGAATACACTGAGTACTGAGTTTCTCTTCTGATATTATCTCAGTTAAAAGTAAATTAACAAGGATAGAAGATTAAGCTGGCTATTTAACAGGTTTAGTGGAATTTTAAGTCAACTAATTACACAGATGGAAGCCATCTGGTAAAATAAAAATATAGTAGAAAAAAATGGTTAAGATCTTAACTTCCTGAGTCAGAGATCTATGTTTCAATCCCCACCTCTGCAAGTATTAGCTGACTTATACTGAACAAGTTAGTGAACATCTGTTAACAGAGGCTGCTAGCTAATCATTACCATTACTTTCACTTTTGCAAGGTCCTGACTAGACTATATCTCTCCATCTTTCTTGCAGTTAATTGCAGCCATCTGACCAATTCTTTCCAATAGAACATGAACAGAAAAGCAACGGATGGCACTTTGAGGCTAAAGCTTTTAAAAGCCAACATTTCTCCATTTTCCTTTTTTAATACAGGCTAAATTCAGATGCCAAGACAGACTCTAGTGGACGGTAGAGAAATAAATTGAAAGAAGCCTGATTTCCTGAATCACTGGAGAGAAGAGCCTCCTGCTAACTTGAGACATCTCTTAAATGTATTGTCACTGAACTTCAGGGGACCTATTTGTTACATCAGTTTAGCAGACCCGAATGAATACTTTATGTCTCTAAATAAAAGGATAGTAATACTAAACCTATCAATTAACTTTCTCTTGGTTGGGAGTAGCAAAATTCCACACAAGCTAGTTTAAGTTAAATAAAGGAATTTTCCATATTAATAGGGTGTTCCACTAATGTAGCTGGGCCTCAGGAGTCAATGGAAGCAGAAACAAGAATTCATTAAAACCTAAGAAGCACCCTCCCACCCCTTTTTTTTGTTTTTTGTTTTTTGTTTTTTGTTTTTTTTTTTGAGATGGAGTTTTGCTCTTGTTACCCAGGCTGGAGTGCAATGGCACAGTCTTGGAAGCCCATTTTTAAATCTCTATCTCACATCTCTGGCCGCATAATCTCCAGCAACTCTTTTTTGCTGTCAATTAAGTTTCTATTTCTTTTCCATGTAAATACCACTCCACAGTTTCTGACTTTATATACTCCAGTGTTCAAGAAACTCACATCTCTCAATTGCAATTCCAAACTCAAGGGGATAGAGCCTATTTGGTCAGTCTTAGGCCAAGTGTTCACCATTGGTCCATTCTGAGCAATAAGATCACAAAATACTAACATCGTTGCCAAAGGCTCACTCACTCCTATCTATAAGTGCAGAGAGTAGTTTTCAGAGCTAAGTGGTTTGGGTTGAACAGATTTCTTAAAATGAGTCCAGTACACTACTTCATGGGTTATCATGAAAGTTAAATAAAATACTCAAAGTCCTTAGCAAAGTTTGTAACACACTGACAATTTCATGTTGCTTTTCTTATGATTGTTATTACATATTAGTTTTCTACTGCCATTACAAGTTATCACAAATTTAGCAGCTTAAACAACATCCATTTATTTCCTCCCAGTTTTCATTAGTTGTAAGTCTAGTCACAGTATAGCTTAGTTGGTTCCTCTGATCCAGGTCTCACAAGAATGAAAACAAGATGTTGACAGGGCTTTCTTCTTTTCTAGTGGCTGATTGTTAGAAGTTCATTTATGTGGTTGGCAGAAGTCAGTTCCTCGTGCTTATAGGAAAAGGTCTGTTTCCTTGCTAGCTGTCAGCTATGGGCTATCTTAGCTGTTAAAGGCATCTCTCTGGTCCTTCAGTTGGCCCCCTACGTCTCAGAACCAGCATGGGTGCATCAACTCTTTTTCATGCTCAGAATCTTTTGGAGCCGGGCGCGGTGGCTCAAGCCTGTAATCCCAGCACTTTGGGAGGCCGAGACGGGCGGATCACGAGGTCAGGAGATCGAGACCATCCTGGCTAACACAGTGAAACCCCGTCTCTACTAAAAATACAAAAACTTAGCTGGGCGAGGTGGCAGGCGCCTGTAGTCCCAGCTACTTGGGAGGCTGAGGCAGGAGAATGGCATAAACCCGGGAGGCAGAGCTTGCAGTGAGCTGAGATCTGGCCACTGCACTCCAGCCTGGGCAACAGAGCGAGACTCCGTCTCAAAAAAAAAAAAAAAAAAGGAATCTTTTGGAATTCCCCTTCTATAACATCTTTCCTGCCTTTTCTTCTACCATATCTGTACACGGGTTCCAGTGATGAGAGTGTGGACATTTTGTGGGGTGGGGAGTGAGCGGGGTGATTCTGCCTACGACAGACATAGGCAGACATTAAATGTACTGCTCTGGACTTCTTTAAAGATTATGACAAACATATATAACTTAACTGCCGTTGATTTCTGAATAGTTTTGAGTACTTTTGAAGTAATGCTGATAACCTGACTGTAATGATGTTTAGATTATGTGAGCATATAATTTGAGTTTATCTTTAAATTATGTGTCATACATGTTTTTGTCTGTGTTACTGTAAAGGAATACCTGAGGTTGGGTAATTTATGAAGAAAAGAAAATTATTGGCTTATAGTTCTCCAGGCTGTACAAGAAACATGGCACCAACATCTGCTTCTGATGAAGGTCTCAGGAATCTTCTACTCATGGTGGAAGGCAAAGGGAAGCAGGCATGTGCAGATCATATGGTGAGAAAAGAAGCAAGACAGAGGGGGAAGATGCCAGATTCTTTTTAACAACTGGCTCTCAGGGGCGCTCTCGTAAGAACTAATAGAGAACTCACTCACTACGGTGAGGATGGTACCAAAACATTCATGAGAAAACTACCGCCATGATCCAAACACTTTGCATAAGCCCCTAACTCCAACATTGGGAATCAAATTTCAACATGAGGGCTTTTGGAGTGGCTCAGCACTTTGGGAGGCCAAAACGCGAAGATCACTTGAGCCCAGGAGTTCGAGACCAGCCTGAGCAATGTAGTGAGAAATTGACTCTACAAAAAAATTTTAAAACTAGCCAGGTGAGGTGGAACACATCTGTAGTCCCAGTCACGGAAGCGGCTAAAGTGGGAAGATCACTTGAGCCTGGGAGATTGCAGTGAGCCGTGATTTTGCACCACTGTGCTCCAGCCTGGGGAACAAAGCGAGACCCTGTCTCAAAAAGAAAGAATAAAGAAGAGAAGAGAAGAGAAGAGAAGAGAAGAGAAGAGAAGAGAAGAGAAGAGAAGAGAAGAGAAGAGAAGAGGAGAGAGGAGAGAAAAGAGAAGAGAGGAGAAGAGAAGGAAAGAGAAAGAAAGAAGCTTTCAATATGAGGTTTAGAAGGTCAAATATCCAAACTATAGCAAAATAAGTGTTTTTAAAATTATAGTTCTTCTCTTTATAGATATATATCCACTGATTTACTTATTCATTTCACAAATATTTACTTTATGTCTTTACAGCTTCTTTACAACTTCAGGTGCTAGAGACAGCAACGATAATCAGCACAGTTTAGTGTCCTGCACTGTGAAGGAGCCTACATAGTAATAGTGTGAGATAAGCAATGAGGTAACACATGAAAGATTAAGGTAATTTCAGATGTTGATCAAACAAAGTCATGTGATGGAGAGCACCCAGATATCTGGGTGGGCAGGAGGTAGTTCTAGTTTAGATTGGGTTGTCAGGGCAGGTTTCTGAAGGAGGCAGGATTTGAGCCTTCCAGGTAGATGGTACAGTCAAAGAAAAGGCCCTGGGGGTGAGAACCAGCTTGGGATAAAAAGTAACCGATACTGAGAAAGATACTATGTGAGTTCAGAGAGGGAGATCAAGACCAGATCACTTGTTAACACTTAAATTCTAATTGTCAATATAAGTAGTTAAAAATAATCCGATTTTAAAGCTCTAAAGCTTAAAAACACCTAGTTCAAACTGAACTTCATCCAGTTGTTCTGTTTTCTTACAATATTTTTTGTCAAATATAAAATTGTAGTTAAAAGAGAAAGTTATAAATGAATAATTCCACCCAGGTGTTCCCAAGTCCACCAGTCTTTTAAAATCACTCTTCCCCTTCAAGTATAAATAGAACACACACTCTTTCATAAAAAGTTACCCAACTCCCATCTGTAACAGAAAAACCTCAAATCCTTCCTAAGAATCATTAGCACTTTTCTGCAAGTAATTTTGCCCTAATTTACTGCTTTTGCTAAATTTTAGTGTCACTTATATCTATCCTCTGGCTCCTTTTACTTTATTTCCTAATGAAGCAAAGAGCCTATTTCCTTAATTTTCTTTAATTGCACTCCCAGCCTTCTTTCCCCCAACAGTTGGGTCTCACCATAACAGACTGGTTATTTGTAAGAAAGAAATAAGGGTTATATTGAATTTATTAACATTAGGCTGGTGCAAAAGTAATTGCACTAACACTTCAAACTTAAGGGTCATCCCTGCTCCAAATGACGTTGGTCATTCCAACCTTAGGGAAGGGAATACTCATTCTGCCCTCTTAACCTTCCACACTGCAGTCTGTGTCCTTTATTTTCTCAGTATCACCTTAGCCCCTCTCATAGGATTGCCACAGGAAACTCTAAATTCTACTCATGCAAAATACAGTGCATCTTAGAAACCTTTGTTTCAGTGACCCCCATAGCTGCTGTGTCACAGAAGCCTTTCCTTTGCGATCCTGAAGAGTACTTCAAAGTATTTTTTTAATAGCATCAGTCCCTTAACAGGAATTCTGCTGTTGGATTAATATTTTTTCTCCCTGCCTTATAAACTAACACTTTTTCAAAATACATAATTTCGTTTTTTCCCGTCTGGCACTGACTCTCTGCATTATGTCATATGCGTCATTCAGTCACACTTTCTCTCAGAGAAAATGTGCTCTATGAATCCAAAATGACAATAATTCATGGTTTCCTGTGATATACTAGAATTCATCTGTGAAATGGCTGTTGCTGAGAGTAGACAGACTGAGGGATATTTAAAGCCTTATGAGGAATAAAAATCTAGTTGAAATGTATAAGATTTTTATCGTATTCAGCAACCCGGCTAAAATGGCCTTGTTAAAAAGACTAAATTCAAATTTTTAGTGAATAAATATCTAAATGTAGTTAGTGGCTTGAAAGCTTGGACAACTTTTTGTATTTGGAACAGAGTCCTAGAGGATGGTCTATGAGCAGTTTTTTTTATTGCTTTGTGCATTTGAGTCATATTACTGTTTGGACACCTGTTTTTTAACATTATGTATTCTAATACCTTAAATACATTGAAAAATGCATTATTCAGACTCTGATGAGTTAGAAAATAAATCTCCTAAGCTAGTAAGTGGTGATTCTTTCTGCTAATCAATGAATATAAGTCTTTAAATAATTTATGGAATTTTGGCATTGATGTGAAACAGTATATGACTAAGAAGTTGCAGTTGTGGTTGGATATTAATTCCAACTCTGTGCTTTACTAAGCAAGTTACTTTCTCTGTGCTTCCGCTTCCTTATCTGTAAAATGGGCAATAACTCATACAGTTAATGTAGAAATAAATTAATATAGATCAACTTCTTAGAACTATGCCTTACACATAAGCATTCATAAAGAATTAGCTACTTTTTATAATAATTACTATTTAATTCACAAGAATTGTATAGGTTTATGGTATATAACATATTTTGAAATATATACACAGTGTGGAATGACTAATCAGGCTTATTAACTATAGTCACCATGTTGTACAATAGATCTCTTGAATCTATTCCTCCTGTCTAACTGAAGTTTTTTAATCTCTTGAGCAACATCTTCTCAATCCCCACCACTGACCCCCACCCTCTGGTCACCACCATTCAACTCTGCTTCTTTGAGTTTGACTTTTTTAGATTCCACATAAGTGAGATTATGTAGTATCTGTCTTTCTACAGCTGGCTTATTTCATTTAGGATAATGTCCTCCAAGGATTAGTTAGAATTAAGATATAAAACTATATTATTAAGATATAAAATTTTATAAACTAAACATAAATGGAGAAGTGAAAGTACTACTATTATTGAGAAAAGATTTAGTAGGTTGTCCAAAACTTTAACTATAATCAGGTGTCTATTAGACTAAACTTCTCAATTGAATGATCAGTTGTGAAGAGAAAAAATTTATATATATATATGTATATAATGCTTGGGAAAGTTGTGTCTAAATTATGTTATAACACGGCTCTTGGAGACAGAATCAAATCCCACTTACGTCATATAAATCTTTTAATGATATTCAGTTTTACAAATTGTAAGATCCTTTCTTAATTCAGTTTTCTTATGCTTATTTCTTCAACGTAGTTTGTAAAATGAGTATTTTTTACATGTTTAAATCAAAATGTATAAGATTTTCATGTAATTCACTATTTTTAGGCCATTTAGAGCTTTTTCTTCCCCAGAGATTCCCAAGTGTTGGCAGTATCTTTTTCTTTCAGGAATAAATTTCATTATCTTTACTTACAAGTGGCTTTGTCTTTCAAAAGTTATTACTTACAATACAAGCATTTTAAAGGTATGCTACAATTTAAAAAATATTCATGGTGATTTAAGACTCATGTTTTAGTTGTAGTTTCTCATACTGTCCATGATTATCAGTGAAGATATGTAGAGATCAAAATGTTAAAACCATGAAAAGATAAAAAGCTGTATAACAAGAGCTATAAGGATTAGAGTAACAGCGACTTGTGCCAATCATATGTTCTCCCTTCTGCCCACTCCATGACGAAGCATGACACAGGAATGAAAATCCTGGAATGTTCAGAAAGGGAGAGGACTTAGACTACCTTCACCACATTTTTGTATAGGTGAGGGTCCCCCGCTCCAAAGAGAAAAGGTGAATAGTTCAAGTATATAAGTGAATCTCAGACTTTTTACATCGAGAGATCACTTGACCAAAAAAAGAGAGATATTTACTCTCTTCTGCCACTATTAAAGAGAAACTCTTATATGGGCTTCATTCTGGAAAAAGAAATATTAATGTAGTCATGTTTTCATTTTCTTCTTTCTTCTCCCCTTCTTGCTTTCCTTCTTTCATTTTTTATTTGTTCACATGTCCCATAGAAACGTATGATCTTAAACATATGCCATTATAACCCACATTACTTTTAAATGTCACACTGCCTTTCCCCCTTTGCACTTTTTAAAAATCACCATCCAAAATTACCTTGACTTTTGCGTTTTATTATATTTTCTTCTCCTGTCACATAATCTTCTCCAAGGACTCTACCAGCATGACTCCTTCTATATTTTTCTCTTGTTGGAATAACCACATGTACACCATGAACATTCAAAATAAACATATGTGTGTTTATACACGTATGAATTTCTCTGACTTTTAATATTAGATAAAACTCAGCAGTTAACCTAATCATTTGTTAATGGTTGATCTTGAATTATCCTTCATTACGTAGGTTAAATCATTTACTGAAGTCTTCTATGTCTGCTTGGGCAATCTCAGTATTTTGTACTTTGAGCAGAAACCATCAACTTTAATTGAGATTACCTTTACAATCAAATTACTTCCTAGCCACTTCTCAGGCTTTGAACCACAAAGTTTGTATAGCTAACATAAGATGATCTTCCTAGAATTTTATACTTTAGTCAATACAAGATCCAAGATATCACCTTCTGTGATGAGCCTCCTATGTCAGCAACCTATGAGAGCACTTGCAGAAGAAACATGCTTAAGAAATGCAAGGACTGAAACAGTATTTCTTAGAGAAAGAAAACTCTTTTGTTTTTTAAACAAGAGCAAACACACCAATCCTGTCCGTCCCCAAAGGCAATTACTGTGTGCCTTAATACTTCATTTCTCTTAGAGAAACCTAATCTGCATTTATTAATCAATATGTAATTAGAAAAGCTTTCCTTGTAAACCACTTCTGATGTTTGTAATGGATTGTGTTATCTGTTTAAAAACAAAACAAAGGATGAGAATGAAAGAGGCAGGCAAGGAGAAAGGACAGAGAGGGCAATGGAAAAATGTCATAAGTTACTTTGAACCTTGAATTGTGCCTTAATCTTTTCAAGCAAAAACCTAATTTTTAGGCCATTAATGTGATTCTCCTCAGAAGTAGAATTAATATTTTAGAAAACAGCATAATGGGATCTCTGATTGAAGAAAAGCATTGTGCTTAAATAGGAAGCAGAATTATAAATAATTTATAGCACCTTTAATCTTAAATGATTGACAAGGAAAGATTAACGTGTAATTTTTTACCTGCAGCATTTGAAACATTAAGTTTTAGTAAATCTTTTGAGGGTAAAGTGAAAAAAAAATTTGAAGCAATTATCTGTTTAATTTTACTACAGCCCCAATTGAAACATTAAAACTTCTCACCTGAATGATTTTTCAGAAATTAAGTTCTTCTTTTTAAATGTGTGATATTTATTTAAATAAAAAATCAGTTATATCAAATGTTGTGAGAACATTGTATGGATTGCTAACATCGTTATTTTTGAGAATTCTATGACCAAAAAAATCAGATTTTAAAATATTGCGTTAGGGCTGCATATGCTAGTCAATTCAGTTACGCAAAAGAATTCCCATAGATACTTTACGGACTTGCAAGTTCCTAATTTAGTGGCTGAGTCTTGCTTCACAAATCACAAAAGAGAAAAACCTGTGTAATCCATTTTTTTTCATATTTTATAATTTGTTGTATTATTCAAACATGTTCAGAATCTTATCTGTTTCGCAATTTTAAAAGTAATTCATAATGGGGTTGGTTTTGTTTGGAATTATTTTACAAATCTCCATCCTAACATTTTAAGTTCTCAATATCAAATTCTGCAGATCACTATGATACTGTTCTCATAGTTCAAATAAAAAAACAAAATTTAACAAATTTGAAAGCTGGCACTTTGGTTAAATGTTTCATTGCCAATTATGAAGTTCTAACTAAACAACTTTTCTTTTTTTAAGCCAAGACTTCATCATAATTAAAGATGTTATAGAAATTCGACTCAGTGAGCTTAGAAGCAATTTAGGAAAGCAAAATAAAAAAAAACCATAAATGAGCAATTTGCATGTTTTTCTCCTCTATTTCATTGCCATGTGGTGGGAAAATAGACAGTTTATGAATTTTGGTGGTCTCATCATTTCTAGTAAATCAACTGACTGACCAAAGTCTCCAGAAAGTTTCATGGTTCGCGAAGTTTTAAATTACAAATTACAAATTCTCACATCATCCATCTTCCAATTTATTGCAGCTGGAGCAAAAATGTAGTTCTAAACAATTAGCTCAGAAAGTACTGGCCTCTTTTTGTTTGATTCCATCAGTATCATTCTTGAATGTGAATCCTAAGTATCTAAGCCAATTCCTTGGCCATTTCTCCAAAGGGTTCTAAATATTTGCTTTTTCTTCTTCGGCTAATCATTCCATGACAGATATTTTGATAGGCTTCACTTACATTAAACACAAATGGTTCATAGCTTTTGCTTGTTCATATTTTTGAGATAAATGGAAAGAAATGAAATACCAGATAATAACCAACTGGCTATTGAACAAATAGAAGAATGTGATCTCAGAGGCATTTTCCAGTTTGCTGCCTACTGCTTTGTAATTAATGACCTCAAAGGGTCAACATAAAATAGCTGCTGCTTGGGTTATAAGAATATACCTATTAATAGATTATTGTGTTCTCAGTTTATGTAATGTCTCAAAGCCCTTTGACACTAACGACCAATCCTTACTTCTTATAGTCTCTTGCATGATACATTTTCAATTTTTTCTGTTTCACCTTTACTGGTTATTCCTCCTCTATCATCTCCCATTGCTGAGTTTCTCTCTGTTTAAAACTGAACACTTTACCTGGATATTACACTTTAATTATCTTTAATAGCTTTAATTATCTCTGTGCTGACAGCTCCAAAACTCTATCTCCTGCTTGTATTTCTCCTTGGATTCCAGTCCTTCATATTCAATGTCCTATATATTTAACTGAATGTCCACAGGCATATTAAATTAAATAAATTCCAAACTGAATTCTGCAAACTGGTCTCCCGGCTTTCTGCAAACTGTTCTATCCTAGTCTTTTCTACACTTATGTGGTACCACCATAGACGCAAATTGCTTAAAGTGATACCATATAGGTAATAACAGTAGAACAGTAGAAGTAATCCTAGACTTTTCTTTTCCTCACCACCCACATTCAATCTGTGAGCATATCACATGATTTCTATCTCAAAGATATATCTTGAATATGTTTACTTTTATCTTCTCTCCAACCACCTTTGTTAAAACCCTTTCCAAGTCTACTAAAATAGCCTTCTTGCTGTTATTCGCCTGTATTTTCCTGTGGTCTTTAATGTCATGTTATACAGCAGCCAATTAAACATGGATCAGGTCAGGCCCCTTTGTAAAATGCCTTATATCTCCCCCATTGCACTTCAAATCAAATGCCCTAATTAAACAACTTACAAGTTATTTAAAAGTGTGACTGACTCTTGGCTGATCTAAACATTCTATATGCTCTTAATTACTGTTACTATCATTTTATCTCCTAGAATTTGCCAGGTTTTGTACCAACTTAGAGATGTAATACATGTTTTCCCTCTACCTGTAATGCTGGTCTCCAGCATCTGAACATGGCTGGCTCTATCACATCCTTCCAATGTCAACGGAAACACCTCCTCAGTAAAACCTTCTCTAACCATGTCTATACCGTCTGTTCTCTCTCTACTATGGTTGTCTGTTCAATAAAGCATAAGAGTTAAGAGCACAGACCCTACCCAGGCTCACAACCCAGCTTTAGTTTTGGCTCTTCCCACTGTATGATACTGGAAAAATCATTTGACCTATTTGTGCTTTCTGGTTCCTCATTTTGAAAGTGCCCATAACACCTACCTCATAAATTAAGATTAAAAATTAAAATGAGTAAACACATAGAACTGACTGTCAGTATTTTGTCAATGTTCAATAAGTGTTATAATTTTCTTCATAGGACTTCTCAATTTATTATTATTTATTTATAAATTTGCTTTTGTTTTCATTTATAGTTTGTCTCCTAGATGACTAAGAACATTATTAAACAGGGTGTATTTGTGTGGTTTTTTTATATGTCACTGAAGACACTGACAAACACAATGGCCAGAACATGGTAGATACACAATAAATAAGTATGAAACAAATCATGTTTGAATGGATTTAAGAGCTCCTACTTCAAGACACATCTAACTGGATTTTTTCCCTTTGTGGACGAAAACGTAATTTGTTACTTTAACCATGGGTTTTAACCATTCACTGATAAATATAGATGCATTTGTAAGGAATTTATTATGTAACAATGCATTTTTAATTCTCAATTCACTCTTACTAAAAATAAAACATTTAAGCCACAAGTTTCTAAATTCATTTGTATGTCATTTTTTATTTTCTACTTCCATCTTCAAAAAAATTCACCTCTTAATATTGGCCTTCTGACACTTTTCCATAGCATTAGGGTCTTTCATTATAGACTTTCAGACCACATCTGACCTTTTAGAGACACCAACATTACAGCGTGCCTGCAAAACTCATCAGACAAAAGTTTTATGTTACTGTTGTTGCTGTTGAAATTGCAACATTCTCTCTTGACCTCTGCATACTTGCAGCCTGCAAAACAATGTTTTAGGCTTTAGATCACAGAGCTTTTTACTCTTTGTTTTCTTCTATATTTACTTTGAAGTTGGTCTTTTGACCATCTCCTATCCCAAAATAAGTCTTAGGGTTCCTACTCTTCAAAAGGACTAACTCCTTAGCTTTATGTCTACTGGATGACCCTTCTTCCTCTGGGCAGCCTGAAAACATTGGCTGCAGTCACCCCATGCCAAGCCCTGAAAAACCGCTCAGTAAAGCCTCTCAGTGACTCATCAGGTCTGCTCAGAATGTAACACCATATCAGTCTACTCTAATCTTTAATTTTACTTATTTGATAAAGCAATACAGTAGGAGCTAGATGTCATGTTTTGTTTACAAAAAGTGGCATTAGACATAATTTGCATCTTTCTTCATAGTCTCTCTTTGCTTCACATGGCTATGACATATTAAGTCTAACTAATGCATGAAAAAAGGTATCTGCAAGTTAAAGAAATACTTAACACTTCAGTATGTTGCTTGGTACAATTAGAAAATCATAAGCAGGGGGTTCATAATAAAGGAATAAAAATACCCATGAAAAATATAAATAGAAGAAGAAAAGTAAACATGTTTACAGTCATTACAAAAATGTCTGATGAAACAATGGGATTCTAATTTTTTACCTACTTAATTGGAAATGATTAGTAAATGATGAGATCTGGAATGGACATCAAGTGTACAATCTCAGCAGAAAACTGAGGTACCCACTGCACACCAATATAGAAAATATGAAAATACACAGGAAAATTTAGACTACCTATATATATTTTAATTTAGCATTTATACTTCTAATTACTTAAGTATCACATAAAGTACACAGTTTATAAGGATATGTCATGATAAAATAGTATGCTTTTTTTGTGTGTGCACCTATCCAATATCCATTTACTCATCTTCCACCCCTAGTTCATGTTCTTTTAGTGGGGCTGATTCCCATGCTTCAAGCATTGCATGCATGTGACTTGCTATGATCTGAATGTTTATATCCCAAAATATATGGAAGCCCCAAATTCCATATATTGAAATCCTAACACCCAAGGTGACAGTATTCAAAGGTGGGGCCTTTGGGAGGGGATCAGGTTATAAGGGTGAAGTCCTCATGAATGGGATGAGTGCCCTTATAAAAGAAGCCCTAGTGAGCTCCTTTGTCCTTGCTGTCAAGTAAGGACATAGCTAGAAGCTACCATCTACTAACCAGAAAGCAGCCCTCACTAGAAACCAAGTCTGCCAGCACCTTGATCTTGGACTTCCCAGCCTCTAGAACTGTGAGAAATAAATTTCTATTGTTTAAAACCGAAATAAGCCACACATTTTATTCATAATAGCTTCCAGAATTGACTAAGACATGAATCAAACTTGAAAACTCAGAATATCACCTCCCCTAACTGGAGCAATTGGTTAAAAGAAAGGTTTATGAACCGAATCAGACCCAAGTAGAATTATGCTTATCACTTTTGCTTAAAGAAACAGAAGAGAGGGGCCTATTTTTCTGCTGGTTCCCTGGGACTAGACTAAGTCTGGAGCTACTGGCAGCCATTCTGGCAGTCATTCTGCCATCTTGAAAGGAGAATCAGCCTAATGAGAGAATCGGGTTCAAAGATGAGTCAAGATGAAAGATGGAGAGAAACCAGTTACAGATGACATTAATTGAGACCATGAGGCCAAACATACTCAAAGTTAGTTAAACTGATTTTTTGGGGGGCTATAATGACAAATAAATAAATTTTCTTTTCTATTTAAGCTGGTTTTAATTGGATTTTATGACATTTTAAATGGTATTTTAGAATACAAATGGAAAATGTCATCTCTGTAGAGAATTTTAATAACAATTATGACACATAGTTACAAGGAAAACCAACCGTTAGAAAGATTGAGGTAGAGCTACAGTTCTCTAGACAGACATGCAAGCTATAATAAAGTTGTAGAAACAACTTATTAGAGTGTCATTTAAAGAATAAAATCTGTTCATACACATACAATGTCCAGACATATATGTAGACTTGTACAAGTATAGAAAATTGATTAAATAATAGTGATTACTTTCATTATTTCTCATTTAATGACATATTTTTTACTTAATACCAATCTATATTATTTGAATACTTTACTATTAACATGTACTGCATTTACATTGATAAAAATCTATGTTAAAAAGATAGAGGCAGCAAAGTATGGAAGTATCTTTTCTTCATAACCTCAAAGTGTTATCAATCTTCAATAGAAGAGGGAACATGATCTAAAATCATTTCAAATTTCTTTCTCTGCTTATAAATCAATGGTGTGTATTATACAATTGTTACTCTATGATGCAAATTGAAAGAAAACGAAGAAAAGTATGGCTTCATAGGACATTTTTTCTTGATTTTTTTTCATTTCTTCAATAGAGATGCATTTTTTTCTTCATTTCCTTCAATAGGAAGGAAATAGGAAATCAATCAATAGGAAATGAATAAAAAAATGCATCAAGCCAAAGTATTTTTGTTTTTCTTTATATAATATAGTCTACGTAATTGATATAGCACAGTGAATAGACTTTAAGGTAGCCCCCGTGATTCCACCTCCTGGTATTCATTCCCTTGTAAAATTGCCTTCCCTTAAGGGTGGGTGGAACCTATGACTTGCTTCTAACTAATAGAATGTGGCAAATGTGATGGATGTCAATCTTGTAATTATTTTACATTATATAGGAAAGGTAATAGAATGTAACTTCCATGTTATTATATAACTTGTAGATAATGCAATCTACTCACTCTAGGGTAATCTTTTTCTCTGTCTCCCCTCCCCTTCCAAGGATTATGAAAAAGCAAGCTGACATAAATCCTATAATCACAAGGAAATGAGTTTTACCAACAACCAGAGAAAGCTTGGGAGCAGATTCTTTCTACGAAGAGCCTCCAGATGAGAACCAGCTAAGCCATGCCTGGACTTCTGACCCACAGATACTGAGAGAGAATAAATGTTTTATGTCACCAACTTTGTGATAATTTGTTGCAAAGCATAGAAAGCTAATACAGATGACTTGAATTCTAAATTCCACATACAATTTTATAACTTTTCTCTTTATGTATTCAGATAAACAATATTCCTTATGCACATTTGAAAACATCCATATAAGATAGCTAAATATTTTTTAAAGTTACAACGTAGTACAAATAGAAAAAAGATAAGAAAGCAAAAACAAATTATGTTCACCTTTTAGAATTATAAAACCCCCACCTAGCTAATGCTAGGTTCCTGACATAAATTATTGAAAAATAGTCAGTAATGAATTTTAAAGTCAAAACAGAAAGTCTTAGTGCCTTTCTACCAAAAAGGTATTTAACACATTTTAAAACAGAAATGGAGTAACCTGGGGAGGACAAAATAAATTTGTATCACACCAAAGGAAGACGTAAGAATTGCTTGGTTTTCAGAAAAATAATTAAAAATCATTTCAATCCTTGGCTCATAAATAATGCAAATTTAATGAGATCTTCTATCCTAACACGCATAGATGAAGTTCTTATTGATTTCAAAGGGGATTGTGTCTGTATACCTGAAATTTAAACTTTCCCTGTAGAAAATAATAAAAACATGCACTTCTTTATAGATACATTTAGAATGTGTTATCACAGACTAATATTTTCTAAACTATACACATACAGAAACACTGAATTTAAGATATAAAGTGAGATTCCTTCCAATTATGGAGTTTAATCACATCAACCCACATAAAAGTCTCACATGAACACATATTTTTATGTGAAATATTTTTTCTTCAAATTCAAATAAAATTGCCTCTCAGACTTTTTAGTAACGGGCAAAAACACTTATTGTGAATTTATTTTTCTTACAGCTTGTATATGTTTTCTTTTTCTTGAATTGTCTGCCCAAGTAGATGAGCGATTTGAACAATTCTTTCCACAGTGGTAACAGAGTCAGAGGTCAAAAGTTTCCAAGCATGAACTAAACCTAAACAGCAAGAAAAATATCAAAATGTATGCAAAAATACACAGAAAGGTGACTGATCTTGTAAAATCAAAACAAAAAACATACCAGAAAATAGCCTTAAGGAAATAAACCTTGTGTTTGTCTAATAAAACCCGTCAAGAAGTATGTAATACTTACATCAACCCTGTTTGATGCCCTGTTTCCAATGATAATAATAGTGGAACAGATAGTGGCCAGTCTAGCCTGGGGAATGCAAACCAACCAAGGAAAAAACTGACAACTCAGTTTTTTAAAAAATTAAACCAATGGTGTGTATAAAAGTATCCAGAATGAAATGAACTGACTCATTATTTTGATAATGCTCAAAAATGTGAAATTTTCTGTTCCATTATTTAGGTATTTTAAGAAAAATTTACTTTAAATTATTTGCTTTATGTGACAACAATAGCTACATTTCATGTATTAGCATTTACACATACAAAGGCTGTAGAGTTTTACCAGACTTTACTCAAGGGTTCAGAGTACTTAAAGAGAACAATACAGGAATAGAAATAGCATGAACTACATACTTCAAATGATTTCACAGGGCTGTGTAAGCATTTTAAGGAACTGAGGCTTTATCCTAAGCCTAAGGGAAAGCCATCTGTATAACCAAATTTCTGTTTGGAAAAATTTGCTCTGGCTGTAGTACAGAGAATTAGTTGTCAGAACAAAGGTGAGATGGTAGTGATATAGATGTCAAAGTAAGAAAATATGAATGTGCTATGCTATTTCACTCTTCTGTCCTTCACCAACCTATTTTCTCTGCTTCCTTTTCTCTCTGTTCATATTTTCAGTTCAAGTTTCACCCCCTCTATGAAACATTTCATGAAGTATCAGCCCACTCTGTACAATCAACCACTCCTGCTTCTGTGTCCAAACAGTATATATTTTTATCATGGCCCATACCACTGAAATGCATTAGCTATGTATGTATATTCGTCCTTGTACAAATCAATAAATAAATTCTTAATGAAATTTATCTGTCTCCAGCATCTAAACAATGTTTGGCCTTGTGCTAATCAAAAAAGTTCTGGCTGACATTTGAAATGGTTATTTTGACGACCTCTTTCTGTATCTTCCCTAAAGATTACTCTTAAGACATTCTGAAAATACTCATTTTGGCAAAGTTGTATGAGCTACTTCAACAGTACTATGATTTAAGTTGCTAACAAAATGGATCTTATCCATGTGTTCACCTATTTGTTCTCATCTATTTATTTCTTTGTCCTATATCAATTTCTGCCATCTAGTAGGTATTAAATAAATTGTATAAATGTTTAAAAATTATTCATATTAAACTCAAATATCAGCTTTTCCCTTACTTTTTAAAGTGTTGTCCACTGATAATATGTGCAAAATATGATTCACGTATACTCTTAGGGATTTCACTTTTTTTGCTGGTCACAATATGAAAGCCTATACTAGGCTATCCATCAATAATGATGCTTATACATCTGAGGGCTTAATGTAGAACAGGACACAGTTTCTTCTACTGCCACAAAAGTACCACACAGACATGAAAAAGGAGAAATTATAGACTTGACACTGTGATTACCTCAGTCTAAAGGGAAGTCATTCAAAATATTAAACTCTTCTGAGAATTGCCTTGTGCCTATTTCTATAACCTTGATTCCCTCTCCTCATCAAGTCAATTATACGAGGCTTTATCTTCAAACCAGCTTTGTCAAGTACCTACCATGTTTAAGGAAACTATACTCTTTCTCTCAAATAAAATAATTTCATTTTTCAGAGACTAAACAGTCAAGATCCATTTTTGGAAGAAGATATATCTAAACACTCCAGGCAACAATTGCAACATCACTACAATATTATGCAGAGAGGACCTAGACTCCACCATGACCTGTGTGTATTAGCGTCCTAGGGATGCCATAACAGAGCACCACAAACTGAGTGGCTTATAACAATGGAATTTTTTTTCTTTTTTTTTATATATTATTATTATACTTTAAGTTCTAGGGTACATGTGCATAACGTGCAGGTTTGTTACATATGTATACTTGTGCCATGTTGGTGTGCTGCACCCATCAACTCGTCAGCACCCATCAACTCGTCATTTACATCAGGTATAACTCCCAATGCAATCCTTCCCCCCTGCCCCCTCCCCATGATAGGCCCCGGTGTATGATGTTCCCCTTCCCGAGTCCAAGTGATCTCATTGTTCAGTTCCCACCTATAAGTGAGAACATGCGGTGTTTGGTTTTCTGTTCTTGTGATAGTTTGTGGAGAATGATGGTTTCCAGCTGCATCCATGTCCCTACAAAGGACACAAACTCATCCTTTTTTATGGCTGCATAGGATTCCGTGGTGTATATGTGCCACATTTTCTTAATCCAGTCTGTCACTGATGGACATTTGGGTTGATTCCAAGTCTTTGCTATTGCCAATAGTGCCGCAATAAACATACCTGTGTAGCCGGGCGCGGTGGCTCAAGCCTGTAATCCCAGCACTTTGGGAGGCCGAGACGGGCGGATCACAAGGTCAGGAGATCGAGACCATCCTGGCTAACATGGTGAAACCCTGTCTCTACTAAAAATACAAAAATACTAGCCGGGCGAGGTGGCGGGCGCCTGTAGTCCCAGCTACTCGGGAGGCTGAGGCAGGAGAATGGCGTAAACCCGGGAGGCGAGCTTGCAGTGAGCTGAGATCCGGCCACTGCACTCCAGCCTGGGCGACAGAGCGAGACTCCGCCTCAAAAAAATAAAAAATAAAAAATAAAAAATAAAAAAATAAACATACATGTGCATGTGTCTTTATAGCAGCATGATTTATAATCCTTTGGGTATATACCCAGTAATGGGATGGCTGGGTCATATGGTACTTCTAGTTCTAGATACTTGAGGAATAGCCATACTGTTTTCCATAACGGTTGAACTAGTTTACAATCCCACCAACAGTGTAAAAGTGTTCCTATTTCTCCACATCCTCTCCAGCACCTGTTGTTCCCTGAATTTTTAATGATTGCCATTCTAATTGGCGTGAGATGGTATCTCAAAACAATGGAATTTTTAATCTCAAAGTTCTAGAGGCTAGAAATTCACAATCAAGGTGTTGGCAAGACCAGCTCACTTTGATGCCTCTAGGGAAGGATCCTTCCATGCCACTTCAGCATCCTTTGGCCTGTAGATGCATCACTGTGATCTCTGCCTCCATCTTCACTTGGGAGTGTGTGCGTGCATCTGTCTTTGTATCTCTTCCCCTTTTAAGTATAGTGATCATATTGGATATGGGTCCCCCACCACTCCAGTATTACCTTCTTATCCTAATCTGATGTAAGACCTCATCTTAGCAAATTACATCTGCAACAACCCTATTTCCAAATAAGGTCATATTCTGAAGATCTGAGAAGGACATGAATTTCAGAGGGAAACTATTCAACTCAGTACACCACTTTGGATAAACCTTTCATTCTATGCTGTGGTGGTGGTGCCTATCTGTGGTAGCAAATTGGAGCTCTACTAGAGTCTTCTATGACAATAATCAGCAGAAGTTTTAAATTATAGCATTAATTTTCCTAACTTCAAAGTGAGGCCATTATCTTCCTACCCTAATCTGATATTACATGCAGGTGATAACATATGTAGATATTCCATACTTTTTTTCATGTAGAAGCTATTGCAAAACTCCATGTTTTGATATACAGCCTTTTCATCCCTCTTACCAGCTTTCATGGTTAAAAAAAAAAAAAAAAATTGTTCCTACATATCTAAAAAGTGCACAAAAGGTAGTTTAGTAAAAGGCATAGTTTTCTATTATAACATTAATTAAAACACAAATGATCAAATCCACAATATCCCTATTGTCTTTGTTTACCTCAATGCTGTAACAAAATATCATAAAGTGGGTAGCTTATAAACAACAGAAATTTGTTTCCCCAGTTCTAGAGGCTAGGGAGTTCATGATGAAGGAGCTAGCAGATTCTGTATCTGGTGAGGACCAACTTCCTACTTCATAAGCATTCATCTTGTCATCATATCCTCATGTAGCAGAAGGGGCAAGGTATATCTCCACAGCCTGTTTTGTAAGAGCATGAATCCCATTCATGAGGGCTCCTGACCTCATGGCTTAATCACCTTCCAAATAACCTTCTCTCAAATACCATCGTTTTGGGGGTTAGAATTTCAGTAGCTGAATTATGGGAGGGAGAAATATTCTATACATTGCATCTAGCTTCCTGTCCCACAAGCATTCTAGATAAAATAGTTTCTCAATACATTTATTTCTACCTGTACTAATAGTTTCATAAATTTACCTGTCAACATACAAACACAATTTTCTTTCACTTCTTGCTATTTTTCAAGCCTCAAGAAAAGTTCAGGTACCCAGTGTATATGTTTACATTTTATATGTAATGTTTAAGGCTTTAGAGATTTAAAATGTTTCCCATTGCTTTCCCTGATTACATAAATTATTAGTCTTAGACTCCGTGACTGCTTCCCTTAAATCAAGGACATGGAAACTCCCCTAACATATTAGGAGGAAATACGGTTTATGACAAATGAATGTAGATACCTCTGTTTTATTTCTTTTACTCATTCTGGTGATGCTCACAGTCATAATGACCTCATTGACTACAGAAGAATAACTTTGTTTGTGTACACAGTACAAATCCCACTCCTGAGTCAAAAAGCGTGTTTGTGGCCTACTTTCCTGTAAACATATAAAGAGTTTAGATTACTTTTCCTTAACCTTGCTTATATATAAAGCCATATGTGACTTCTCTATACAGATCTTGCCTCAGGAGATCTTCTTAAAGTGGCATTTTGTTATGCAGAAAAGCTTCAGAACATATGGAAGTTAGGAGTTTTTCTGGCACTGCCCTTTTTCCAGATTAGGTTAAATAAATCTAGCCCTAGCAGCAATTTATAGAGGACTCTCTTTATTATCATCCTTGTAAAAAGTGCCTATTCATCTTTGTTTTCTGTCACTAAGCTAATTCTCTATCCATGACTAAACAACTCCCCCATCCCCACCTCATTTTCACTGTAATTCACATACTAAGGAAACAGCCTTTGATGAGGTAATTTTGCCAAAATTTAAATGAAGGCTAAACAACATATATTCCCTAGCCCTCACTAATCCATTGTTTTAGTTACCCACTCAAAGCTCTACAAGTCAAGCATGATTTTCCTTTACAAAAACCAGGTTCACTCCCCACCACAAGGTCGTATTTATTTATGCCTTCAGCATTACTATCCTTTATTAGGGTTCCTACCAACTTACTGGCTCCATAACTTCACTGAAACAAATATCTAATTCTATGGAATTCTTTACATTTTAAATTTAAATAGGAACTTACTGTATTTATATGTCATTTAACATGCTATTCATAAAATTTTTATAAAATGATATTTAAAATACACTGTTTCCTCAATAAAGCCCAGGACACAAGGAAATTAAAATGTTCCTGACAACATAAATTATTCAAAGATGGAATTCAAGGGTAGAACTCTTGCCACTGAGAATAAATTCCCCAAGGCTAGAGCTATTCAAGCACATAGCACAGATGAACTCAAAGCATCCAAGTTTATGGATGGCTGGAGAAGTGAGAGAAATAAACTGGTTATGTATGTTACATTATCTTCAGATTCGAGATTTTGTGATTCCATTATCTTCTATCATCTCTTGCTCATATCACAACATTGTAACACTGTCCTTAAAAACAAAGGGCAAGGGAAGTGGAAAAAACCCTATAGTACTCAATTTTGTTATTTTCATCTTGTGTCACAAATGTTTAATTTTTGTAGGAAACCATATTCTACTGGATGTATTTTCTTATATAGTAACTTTGAAGTTACTATTATTGATCTAGGTTCTGTTTAGGAATAATCCTCCACATATTTAAAACATTATATTTAATATGTTTAAGAAAAAAGAGTTGAGATTGTTTCACAAATCATAGCAGTTTTTTCTAGGTCAAAACCTGGCAGAAAATGGAACAAATGTTTGTTTTTCATTTCATAATTAAATCTTTAGTGTGTGTGATTTTTCAGTTATGTGTGCAATCCCCCAAAAAAGGCATCTGTAGTTTTTAGCCTTAGCACGAATAGTCTAAAATATCATTCCACTTTCCAAACCACCATGACAACTAATTGATCTAGCCAATTACTCTGCCCAATTAGAATTCAGAAATTCACATTTGTATTTGCCAATAATTTACCATTTCTTTCCTGCCAACTCTCCACTATTTGTAATTTGCTTTTATTTCAGTACTTTGATTTCAAGATTGCTCTTTCACATGGCATTTTTTTTAACAACTTTCAGTACAAAATGACAATAGAGACTGTCTCTGATTAATTGCCTCAGAGTTTAAATTTATAATGGATTTTCCTCTTTGCTAAGGCACATACAAGATTAACATTTTTCTGCCTCAATTACATTTCCCCTATATACATTTGTTTTTTAATTACCCAAGTAATATACGAATATAATGTTATTAAAATCAGCATGTTACAGAAAATCTAGACTCTCATTTACATCATCATTAATTTTACTCCTCAGATGTAACCATTGTTATTTTTACATATGTAACCATTGTTATTTTTACATGTCTATTCAATTGTGTTCATTTCTGTCCATTTACATCCATATGTGTACCCATAGGAAAACATGTACTATTGTTACATGACGGTTTAACAACATAAATATTACAAATAATATCTTAGGCTTTACAACATGAACATTAAAAATAATATATTAGAAATATATCGTGGAACTTTTTTAAAAATTTATTATACTTTAAGTTCTAGGGTACATGTGCACAACCTGCAGGCTTGTTACATATGCATACATGTGCCATGTTGGTGTGCTGCACCCATTAACTCGTCATTTACATTAGGTATTTCTCCTAATGCTATCCCTCACCCCTCCCCCTGCCCCACAACAGGCCCAGTGTGTGATGTTCCCCTTTCTGTGTCCAAGTGTTCTCATTATTCAGTTCCCACCTATGAGTCAGAACATGCAGTGTTTGGTTTTCTGTTCTTGCGATAGTTTGTGGAGAATGATGGTTTCCAGCTGCATCCATGTCCCTACAAAGGACATGAACTCATCCATTTTTATGGCTGCGTAGTATTCCATGGTGTATATGTGCCACATTTTCTTTTTTTTTTTTTTAATTTATTTATTATTATTATACTTTAAGTTGTAGGGTACATGTGCATAACGTGCAGGTTTGTTACATATGCACACCTGTGCCATGCTGGTGTGCTGCACCCATCAACTCGTCATTTACATCAGGTGTAACTCCCAATGCAATCCCTCCCCCCTCCCCCCTCCCCATGATAGGCCCCGGCGTGTGATGTTCCCCTTCCTGAGTCCAAGTGATCTCATTGTTCAGTTCCCACCTATGAGTGAGAACATGCGGTGTTTGGTTTTCTGTTCTTAATCCAGTCTGTTGTTGATAGACATTTGGGTTGGTTCCAAGTCTTTGCTATTGTGAATAGTGTCACAATAAACATACGTGTGCATGTATCTTTATAGCAGCATGATGTATAATCCTTTGGGTATATACCCAGTCATGGGATGGCTGGATCAAATGGTATTTCTAGTTCTAGATCCTTGAGGAATCGCCACACTGTCTTCCACAATGGTTGAACTAGTTTACAGTCCCACCAACAGCGTAAAAATGTTCCTATTTCTCCATGTCCTCTCCAGCACCTGTTGTTTCCTGACTTTTTAATGATTGCCATTCTAACTGGTGTGAGATGGTATATCTCATTGTAGTTTTGATTTGCATTTCTCTGATGGACAGAGATGATGAGCATTTTTTCATGTGTCTGTTGGCTGCAAAAAATGTCTTCTTTTTGAGAAGAGTCTGTTCATATCCTTTGCCCACTTTTTGATGGGGTTGTTTTTTTCTTGTAAATTTGTTTGAGTTCTTTGTAGGTTCTGGATAGTAGCCCTTTGTCAGATGAGTACATTGCAAAAGTTTTCTCCCATTCTGTAGCTTGCCCGTTCATTCTGATGGTAGTTTCTTTTGTTGTGCAGAAGTTCTTTAGTTTAATTATATCCCATTTCTCAATTTTGGTTTTTGTTGCCATTGCTTTTCGTGTTTTAGACATGAAGTCCTTGCCCACGCCTATGTCCTGAATGGTATTGCTTAGGTTTTCTTCTAGGGTTTTTATGGTTTTAGGTCTAACATTTAAGTCTTTAATACACCTTGAATTAATTTTTGTATAAGGTGTAAGGAAGGCATCCAGTTTCAGCTTTCTAAATATGGCTAGCCAGTTTTCCCCAGCACCATTTATTAAATAGGGAGTCTTTTTCCCATTTCTTGTTTCTCTCAGGTTTGTCAAAGATCGGATGGTTGTAGATGTGTGGTATTATTTCTAAGGATTCTGTTCTGTTCCATTGGTCTATATCTCTGTTTTGGTACCAGTACTATGCTGTTTTGGTTACTGTAGCATTGTAGTATAGTTTGAAGTCAGGTAGCATGATGCCTCCAGCTTTGTTCTTTTGGCTTAGGATTGTCTTGGCAATGTGGGCTCTTTTTTTGACTCCATATGAACTTTAAAGTAGTTTTTTCCAATTCTTTGAAGAAAGTCATTGGTAGCATAATGGGGATGGCAATGAATCTATAAATTATCTTGGGCAGTATGGCCATTTTCATGATATTGATCCTTCCTATCCATGAGCATGGTATGTTCTTCCATTTTTTTGTGTCCTCATTTATTTCATTGAGCAGTGGTTTGTAGTTCTCCTTGAAGAGTTCCTTCACATCCCTTATAAGTTGGATTCCTAGGTACTTTATTCTCTTTGAAGCAATTGTGAATGGGAGTTCACTCATGACTTGGCTCTGTGCCTGTTATTGGTATATAAGAATGCTTGTGAGTTTTACACATTGATTTTGTATCCTGAGACATTGCTGAAGTTGCTTACCAGCTTAAACAGATTTTGGGCTGAGTCAATGGGGTTTTCTAAATATACAATCCTGTCATCTACAAACAGAAAACTTTACTTCCTCTTTTACTAATTGAATGCCCTTTATTCCTTTCTCTTGCCTGATTGTCCTGGCCAGAAATTCCAACACTATGTTGAATAGGAGTGGTGAGAGAGGGCACCCCTGTCTTGTGCCAGTTTTCAAAGGGAATGCTTTCACTTTTTGCCCATTCAGTATGATATTGGCTGTGGATTTGTCATAAATAGCTCCTATTATTTTGAGATATGTTCCATCAATAACAAATTTATTGAGAGTTTTTACTATGAAGGGCTTTTGAATTTTGTCAAAAGCCTTTCTGCATCTATTGAGATAATCGTGTGTTTTTTGTCTTTGGTTCTGTTTATATGCTGGATTACATTTAATTGATTTGCATATGTTGAACCAGCCTTGCATCCCAGGGATGAAGCCCACTTGATCATGGTGGATAAGCTTTTTGATGTGCTGCTGGATTCGGTTTGCCAGTATTTTATTGAGGATTTTTGCACTGATGTTCATCACGGATATTGGTCTAAAATTTTTTTTGTTGTGTCTCTGTCAGGCTTTGGTATCACGATGATATTGGCCTCACAAAATGAGGTAGGGAGGATTCCCTTTTTTTCTATTGATTGGAATAATTTCAGAAGGAATGGTACCAGCTCCTTCTTATACCTCTGGTAGAATTCAATTGTGAATCTGTCTGGTCCTGGACTTTTTTTTTGGTGGTAGGCTATTAATTATTGCCTCAATTTCAGAGCCTGTTATTGGTCTATTCAGAGATTCAACTTCTTCCTGGTTCAGTCTTGGGAGAGTGTATGTGTCCAGTAATCTATCCATTTCTTTTGGTTTTCTAGTTTATTTGCATAGAGGTGTTTATAGGGTTCTCTGATGGTAGTTTGTATTTCTGTGGGGTCGGTGGTGATATCCCCTTTATCATTTTTTTATTGTATCTATTTGATTCTTCTCTCTTTTCTTCTTTATTAATCTTGCTAGCAGTCTATCAAGTTTGTTGATCTTTTCAAAAAACCAGGTCCTGGATTCATTGATTTTTTTGAAGGGTCTCTATCTCCTTCAGTTCTGCTCTGATCTTACTTGTTTCTTGCCTTCTGCTAGCTTTTGAATGTGTTCACTCTTGCTTCTCTAGTTCTTTTAATTGTGATGTTAGAGTGTCAATTTTAGATCTTTCCTGCTTTTTCTTGTGGGCATTTAGTGCTATAAATTTCCCTCTACACACTGCTTTAAATATGTCCCAGAGATTCTGGTATGTTGTATCTTTGTTCTCATTGGTTTCAAAGAACATCTTCATTTATGCCTTCATTTCATTATGTACCCAGTGGTCATTCAGGAGCAGGTTGTTCAGTTTCCATGTAGTTGAGTGGTTTTGATTGAGTTTCTTAATCCTGAGTTCTAGTTTGATTGCACTGTGGTCTGAGAGACAGTTTGTTATAATTTCTGTTCTTGTACATTTGCTAAGGAGTGCTTTACTTCCAACTATGTGGTCAGTTTTGGAATACTTGTGATGTGGTGCTGAGAAGAATGTATATTCTGTTGATTTAGGATGGAGAGTTCTGTAGATGTTTATTAGGTCCACTCGGTGCAGAGCTGAGTTCAATTCCTGGATATCCTTGTTAACTTTCTGTTTTGTTGATCTGTCTAATATTGACAGTGGGGTGTTAAAGCCTCCCATTATTATTGTGTGGGAGTCTAAGTCTCTTTGTAAGTCTCTAAGGACTTGCTTTATGAATCTGGGTGCTCCTGCATTGGGTGCATATATATTTAGGATAGTTAGCTCTTCTTGTTGAATTGATCCCTTTACCCATTATGTAATGGCCTTCTTTGTCTCTTTTGATCTTTGTTGGCTTAAAGTCTGTTTTATCAGAGACTAGGATTGCAACCCCTGCCTTTTTTTGTTTTCCATTTGCTTGGTAGATCCTCCTCCATCCCTTTATTTTGAGCCTATGTGTGTCTCTGCACATGAGACGGGTCTCCTGAATACAGCACACTGATAGGTCTTGACTCTTTATCCAATTTGCCAGTCTGTGTCTTTTAATTGGAACATTTAGCCCATTTACATTTAAGGTTAATATTGTTATGTGTGGATTTGATCGTGTCATTATGATGTTAGCTGGTTATTTTGCTCGTTAGTTGATGCAGTTTCTTCCTAGCATCAATGGTCTTTACATTTTGGCCTGTTTTTGCAGTGGCTGGTACCGGTTGTTCCTTTCCATGTTGAGTGCTTCCTTCAGGAGCTCTTGTAGGGCAGGCTGGTGGTGACAAAATCTCTCAGCATTTGCTTATCTGTAAATGATTTTATTTCTCCTTCACTTATGAAGCTTACTTTGGCTGCATATGAAAGTCTGGGTTGAAAATTCTTTTATTTAAGAATGTTGAATATCGTCCCCCACTCTCTTCTGGCTTGTAGAGTTTCTTCCAAGAGATCTGCTGTTAGTCTGATGGGCTTCCCCTTTGTGGGTAACCCGACCTTTCTCTCTGGCTGCCCTTAACATTTTTTCCTTTATTTCAACTTTGGTGAATCTGACAATTATGTGTCTTGGAGTTGCTCTTCTCAAGGCGTATCTTTGTGGTGTTCTCTGTATTTCCTGAATTTGAATGTTGACCTGCCTTGCTAGGTTGAGGAAATTCTCCTGGATAATATCCTGAAGAGTGTTTTCCAACTTGGTTCCATTCTTCCTGTCACTTTCAGGTACACTAATCAGATGTAGATTTGGTCTTTTCACATAGTCCCATATTTCTTTAAGGCTTTGTTCATTTCTTTTTACTCTTTTTTCTCTAAACTTCTCTTCTTGCTGAGTTTAAATTCATGAAATTGATTTTCAATATACAACACAAGATTTTCATCCTTTTGAGATCCAGCCTCCCAACAGATATATGAATTTTCATTCAGCACCTTGATGCTGCTGGTAAAGTCTGTGGTGTCCAGTTTCTCTGACAACTTATTCTTCAGGTAATCCCAGTATAAGCGAGGTGCTGCAGAGAAGTCCTCTTCTGGCTCCTCTCTCACTGGAGACTCAGTTCCTGCCAGTCTCTCACACTCAGTTTTTGGTTCTACCCCTTTACAATAGCCCAAGTAGCCAATCATAAATCCAATCAAGAAAAAGATGATCATAGCAATACTCCCACAGCAGATACTTCCATTACACCTTTTTGGTTTTGTGCCATTGGCCTTTGTGTTATTGTCAGCATTTTCTTCATCATCTACAGCAAGTTTCATCTCCACATGACTGTTATCACTATCTACTTGCCAAGCCAGGCTGAACCAGGTATATGACAATGTTTCTCCACCCAACAAGTTAGAGAATGCTGATCTAGCTTGATCCCTGAACTGCCACACAGAAGAACACTAGCTGTCCTCCGTCCTGTGCCACCTGAGCCACCACTCGATATTCCAATGCTCTCTATCATGGCACTTTATTCTTTTCAGCTGTTATGTAATCTACAGAATGGATTATTATTCTCATTAATGCATATTTTTGCCTCTTCAAAGTGTTTATTTCAATAATGCTGTAGTGAATACCCTTTTACCTGGTTTCTTAAGTAGATGGTAAGTTCATTGCTTGAGTGGATACCAAGTAGTAAAACTTCTGGATTATGGAACATTCACATATAAATTTGAATTATTCCAAAGGGTTGTACCTATACCCCCAATTTTAACCTAATTATATTGTGTTTCTTTTCAGACATCCAAAGAAATGTCAACCTTTTTAAAGCCTAGAGTTATTTTTGTTTTTTTTTTAATGTCCAATCAAAGCTATTTTTAAGGTTTACACTTAAAATTTTCATTTCGTGTCCTTAATTGGTTTCTCCAGTGTCTTATCTTTCTGGCATCCCAACATTGTACCCAAGTGGAGCCAAACTGTCATTCTCTTTTAATCAGACATATTATTTTCATTTATTATGGGCAATATAGGTTTTAAAAAGCTAATAAAGACTGGATATTCCTTCTCCCTTGTCTAGTTCAGAGTTCTTGGGACTCGGCAACTCTTACTGTAGTGCCTCCTGTTGGTGACATGTTTACTCTTCCCCTACACCACACAGGTCAGGCTTGGAGTGCAGTAGCTTCCTTCCTTAACTATTTTGATAAGAATTTCAGGCACAGCCTATTCTTTGAACAACTGTAAGAAAAACCTTCCTTAAAGATGGTATCAATCACGTCATTCATTTTCCTGCTAGGAGAAACCACGCACTATGGCTGTCCAACTTATTTTCCCCAACTTTCTCTCACATTTCCCAGGCACCAAATTATTTTTGCAAGTTTATTCAAGCAAGTCAAATATGGTATGCCCCTTTATACTTTAGTGCCTTGTTTGTATTATGTTCTCCACTTAATATTTTCTCCATCTCTCTACATGATTTGACTTCTATCTAAATGTCAGAGTATCTTAAATATTACCAATATCTGCAACTCTATTTTTATTCTTCTTTTGACTTTCCTTAGAATATGGTTGACCTTTATTTTGACACTTAATATACTCCTGCTTCTTTTGCAGCTACTTGTATACTCCTTGGGGTGTACCAGCTAATGTTGTTAATTTTTCTTTCATTAACAAAATATTTATGCACTTGTTCTATCTTACAAAGAAATGTTCTAAGTACTAGGAATATAGCAATTTAAAAAGTACTCAAGACTCTAGCCATATGAAACAGTAAGGATAATCTTATGTAACTTGAATATCTTCCAATGTTAAGAATAATGTCATAATTGAAGTAAATGATCAATATATCTCTTGTGAGGGCTAACCTATTCATATTACATGACTTAGATATAGAAATAAGCTACACCAGCTATATACATTGTGTAATAGTTAATTTTGTCTACTTGGCTGGACCATGGTACCCAGATACGTGGTCAAACATTTTGGAATTTTCTATGAGGGTGTTTTACTTAAGTTGGTGGACTTTAAGTCCAGCAGATTGTCCCAAGCAATGTGAGTGGGCCTCATCAATCAGGTGAAGGCCTGAATAAACAAAAAGACTGACCCTCTCCACAAAAAAATGATATTTTGCCAGCAGACACCCTTCAGACTTAAGTTGCAAATATCAGCTTTTCCTTCAGTCTCCAGTCTGACAGCCCTTGGACTTGAACCAGAGTTAGGACTTATCAGTCTCTACATTCACATGAACCAGTTTCTTAAAACAAATTACTCTCTGTAGAAGCATACATATACCCTATTTGTTCTGCTTCTTTGGAGAACCCTAACTAATATACATAGGGAAAAGAGTAATAAGTTCTTATTCAAGGCTATAGATAGGTTTTGTAGTAACTTCTATTATTGCTGCCTTGCCCTTTGGGAAGACTACCAAAATCCAGCTTAGCTATGTACCTAGTGGTTCCTCTTCCTATGGGAGAATTGTACCTTCCCACTCCATCAACATAAGACTTTCCAAGGTGACTTGCTTTGGCCAATGACAAGTGAGTGGCTGTGAACAGCACTATTTGTAAACTTATTATTTTCCCTCTACCACATGAACAACATGTCCTAGAAAGACACTTCTTCTTCATACTGAAACCCAGAGTGAAAAGGAACAGGTACTAGAGTTGTGACTAATTCTTAAGCATTGAATCTAAATGTGAATACAAGAGAAGCTTTGCTTAATTTTAACGATTTCACAACTTCTAATATTACAGCAAACTAGCCTTAACTAATACCATCTTAATGGGTTATTGATCTAATGTTCTCCCTCGTTACCACAAAACTGAATGAAAAAGATTGTATATGGATAAAAAATGTATTCCCTCTCCCACTCTAGGGAAATGGCCCACATATAACTTGCTGAATTCTCAAAGTGGTGTTTGCCTTAAAAAGAATAATAACCATAGCAAATTGTTGAATAGAAAAGAAGATATTCACAACTAGCTGTGACAGATATTCTAAGGAAGAAGACTTCAGCAGTCTTCTTTATTACACTGATTTACTCTCTAAGTGTTCTGCAATCTATCATGTGAGAAAAAAATTATTGTGCCTGCTTAAGGCAGGAAGCTCTAAGGTAGCATTTATTCATTGAGCAAAATATACACTAAGCACTAACTATGCCGGAGAACATGGGAGGCACCAGTGACAAAGACATGGTTTCTATATTCCTAAATCTTATGTTTAAGAGAAATACCGTAGAAATCTAAAACATACACACACATACACACACACACACACACACAGAAAGAGGGAGAGAGGAAATAATGTAATTAATGGATCTGGATTTCAGCCTACCTATGAGTGATAAACATAAGATAAAACCCTGGTATTTTCCACCAGTTCTGCCCATCCCCCTGCCTATCTCCCACTGTTTATGAGGTTGCAAGCTAGACAAATGAGGGCTAATGGTGAGTAGTTTAACATTTTTAAAATGAGTTAATAAAAATGCATTAATATTTTCTAAAATTCACATATATATCATTTTCGTATCCTCAGGCAAGCACTGGGTTGAACATAACGTATACTCAGTAAATGGTTTCTGTATTTCACATTGCATGCCTGCATTAAAACATCTCATGTACCCCATAAATAGATACACCTATGTAATCATAAAGATTTTTAAAATATACAAAATTTAATTAATAGTTCCCAAATAAATTTTATTATTTATATACCAAGTCCCTAGAACAGTGCCTGGCAAGCTAAGTGTCTGTATGCTTCAACATCATAATTAGGATCTCATGAACTTAATGTTTATGAAAGGAAACCAATAATTAACAGTTCTCCTAGACAGCAATAGTAACATAGATAATTCTAGAAAATACTTGGTAAATTAGTCATACCCTTCAGTCATCTATTAAATTGTCGGAAGAAAGGTAAACCTACCTCCAGTACATTACTGAAGCAATAATGAACCACTGCCAAGTTCTCAGCTACCTAAGAATATGATTTCACTTAGGAAAAATAGAGGTGTAGCAAGTAATTTAAAAGGATAACCTGGAGAACTGCATGACTAGGGAACTTTTTTTTTTTTTTTTAAATTAGATTTTTCTTTTTTTTTTTAATTTATTTATTATTATTATACTTTAAGTTGTAGGGTACATGTGCATAACGTGCAGGTTTGTTACATATGTATACTTGTGCCATGTTGGTGTGCTGCACCCATCAACTCATCATTTACATCAGGTATAACTCCCAATGCAATCCCTCCCCCTTCCCCCCTCCCCATGATAGGCCCGGTGTGTGATGTTCCCCTTCCTGAGTCTCAGTGATCTCATTGTTCAGTTCCCACCTATGAGTGAGAACATGCGGTGTTTGGTTTTCTGTTCTTGTGATAGTTTGCTAAGAATGATGGTTTCCAGCTGCATCCATGTCCCTACAAAGGACACAAACTCATCCTTTTTGATGGCTGCATAGTATTCCATGGTGTATATGTGCCACATTTTCTTAATCCAATCTGTCACTGATGGACATTTGGGTTGATTCCAAGTCTTTGCTATTGTGAATAGGGCTGCAATAAACATACGTGTGCATGTGTCTTGATAGCAGCATAATTTATAATCCTTTGGGTATATACCCAGTAATGGGATGGCTGGGTCATATGGTACATCTAGTTCTAGATCCTTGAGGAATCGCCATACTGTTTTCCATAATGGTTGAACTAGTTCACAATCCCACCAACAGTGTAAAAGTGTTCCTATTTCTCCACATCCTCTCCAGCACCTGTTGTTTCCTGACTTTTTAATGATCGCCATTCTAACTGGTGTGAGATGGTATCTCATTGTGGTTTGATTTGCATTTCTCTGATGGCCAGTGATGATGAGCACTTTTTCATGTGTCTGTTGGCTGTATGAATGTCTTCTTTTGAGAAATGTCTGTTCATATCCTTTGCCCACTTTTTGATGGGGTTGTTTGTTTTTTTTCTTGTAAATTTGTTTGAGTTCTTTGTAGGTTCTGGATATTAGCCCTTTGTCAGATGAGTAGATTGCAAAAATTTTCTCCCATTCTGTAGGTTGCCTGTTCACTCTGATGGTAGTTTCTTTTGCTGTGCAGAAGCTCTTTAGTTTAATGAGATCCCATTTTTCAATTTTGGCTTTTGCTGCCGTTGCTTTTGGTGTTTTAGACATGAAGTCTTTGCCCATGCCTATGTCCTGAATGGTACTACCTAGGTTTTCCTCTAGGATTTTTATGGTATTAGGTCTAACATTTAAGTCTCTAATCCATCTTGAATTAATTTTCGTATAAGGAGTAAGGAAAGGATCCAGTTTCAGCTTTCTACTTATGGCTAGCCAATTTTCCCAGCACCATTTATTAAATAGGGAATCCTTTCCCCATTTCTTGTTTCTCTCAGGTTTGTCAAAGATCAGATGGCTGTAGATGTGTGGTATTATTTCTGAGGACTCTGTTCTCCAAGACAATCCTAAGTCAAAAGAACAAAGCTGGAGGCATCACGCTACCTGACTTCAAACTATATTACAAGGCTACAGTAACCAAAACAGCATGGTACTGGTACCAAAACAGAGATATAGACCAATGGAACAGACTAGGGAACTTTTTAAAAGTCCACCAGTCATATTCTGGAGGTTCTAGAAGAATGTGTACTTGCTAAAGAAAGATGAAACAGAAAAAGGCACCAGTTGCACACCTTTTATTGGCCTTAAAGCCTGCATAACCAGGAAGTAAAATGTAACGTTGTGTTACAAAATGCATGAAGTTTGAAATGAACCTTCTCACACAGATCCTCTGGCAAAAAGCAGGAAACATACAGGCATTTAAAAAATCTGATGGAATGTTAGCAAACTACTGAATTATACTGACCCAGGTGTGTCACCTAGAACACAAGCTTAAAAATAACTTAAAACAAAAACCCTATGTATTAGTCAATGTTCATGCTGCTGATAAAGACATACCCGAAACTTGGAACAAAAAGAGGTTCAATTGGATTTACAGTTACACATGACTGGAGAGGTCTCAGAATTATGGTGGGAGGCAGAAGGCACTTCTTATACGGAGGCAGCAAGAGAAAAATGAGAGAGAAGCAAAAGAGAAAACCCCTGATAAACCCATCAGATCTTGTGAGGCTTATTCACTATCACAAGAATAGCATGAAAAAGACCAGCCTCCATGATTCAACTACCTCCCTGTGGATCCCTCCCACAACTTCTGGGAATTCTGGGAGATATGATTCAAGTTGAGATTTGAGTGGGGACACAGCCAAATGATATCGTTCCACCCCTGGCCCCTACAAAATCTCATGTCCTCATATTTCAAAACCAATGATGCCTTTACAACAGTCCCCTAGAGTCTTAACTCATTTCAACATTAACCCAAAAGTCTGCAGACCAAAGTTTCATCTGAGACAGGGCAAGTATCTTCCACCCATGAACCTGTAAAATCAAAGGCAAGCCAGTTACTTCCTAGGTACAACAGGGGTACAGATATCGGGTAAATACAGCCATTCCAAATGGGAGAAATTGGCCAAAAGAAAAGGGTTACAGGGCCCATGCAAGTTCAAAATCCAGCAGGGCAGTCAAATTTTAAAGCTCCAAAATGATCTTTGACTTCCACATTTTTGGGTATCTTTTCAGCAACACCCCACTCTCCTGGTACCAAGTTAGTGTATTAGTCCATTTTCAAACTGCTGATAGAGACATCCTGAAACTTGGAACAAAAATAAGTTTAATTGGACTTGCAGTTTCACATGGTTTCAGAGGCCTCAGAATCATGGTGGAAGGCAGAAGGCACTTCTTATATGGTGGCGGCAAGAGAAAAATGAGAGAGAAGTGAAAGAAGAAACCCCTGATAAACTCATCAGATCTTGTGATGTTTATTCACTATTACAAGAATAGCATGGGAAAGACCAGCCCCCATGATTCAATTACCTCCACCTGGGTCCCTCCCACATTATGTGAGAATCTGGGAGATACAATTCAAGTTGATATTTGGGTGGGGACACAGCAGAACCATATCACTCTAGCAGAAAACTATGAATCCACACACTGCAGAAAATGTGGAAGCTACAGAATTATTTCAGCAAAGTTGCTGAACAATAAGTAGAAATAAGAAAAAGAAAGAATAGCATAAACAAATGCTAGAGAGTGAATAAATCTGATACCAAAGTTGGTACATTATCCAAATGTCCAGTTTTCAGCAAAAAAATTATGAGACATGCAAACAGGAAAGTACATTTCACGCATGATGGTGAGTGGAGAAAGCAGCCAATGGAAAATGTCCCAAAGCGAGGCTCATATATTGGAATTAGTAGACAAAGACTACTATCAACAATTATAAATGTTTAAAGTGATAAAACCATGCCTAAATAATCAAAGTATGACAATGATATCAAAATAGACAATATAAATATCAATAGTGATGAAGTTATTTTAAAAGAGCAAATAGAAATTCTATAGCTAAAAACACAATGACTGAAATGTAAATTTACTAGATGGAACAAACAACTGATTCAAGCTGGCAGAAAAAGAATATGTAAACTTCCAGAGAGATCAATAGAGATTATTCTAGAAAAACAGAATCAAAGAAAATAAAGAAAGTGACTGCAGAGCCTCACAGACCTATAGGATACCATCAAGCATACCAATGTACACTTAATGAGAGTTTCAGAAGAAAAAGACAAAAAGAAAAAAGCAGGAAAAATATTTGAAGAAATGATAGTCAAAGACTTGATACAGTTAATGAAAAATACTAGGCTACTCGTTCAAGAAGCTCAAGTAGAATATACTCAGAAACCTATACCCAGACACATCTTAGGCAAATTGGAAAGAAAAATACAAACAGAAAATCTTGAAAGTGGCAGGAGAATAATGACATATATAAGGAACACTCAGTAAGATTAATAACAGACTTTATTAGAAACAATTGAACCAAAAGGACAGTGGGATGGTATCTTCATTGTTTTGCAAGAAAAAGACTATAAACCAAGAATTCTATATCTAGCTAAATTTACATTCAAAAATGGATAGATTAAGACATTTTCAGATAAACAGAAAGTGACAGAATTCATTGCTAGCAAACGTACCCTTTAGGAAATACTTAAGGGAGGTCTTCAGGGTTAAGGGGCATTTGATGGTAATTCAAATTCATACAAAAAAATAAAATGTACCAGTAAAAGTAATTACACCGTGATTATGACAGTATAAATTTTTTCTAATTGTACCTTTTTTCTTCTATTTATTTTAATGGATAGCTATATAAATTCACAAATAATTATAAATTTGTTTTCACTGATTTATAATCTAATGATGAAATTCATAAGGAAGACATAATCAGAGCAAGAATTTCTATAGTATTGAAAATATGTTAGTATTAATTCAAACTAGATAGTTTTAAGATGTTAATTATATTCCCCAAGGAGAATAACCAGAAAAAATGACCACAAAGTTATAAAAGAAACAAGAAAATTTAAGATACACACAAGAAAATATCTATTTGACAACAATAAAGGGAATTGAAGAATAAAGGGGAGAAAAAATATATTAGATATACAGAAATCAAATAGCAACTGGCAGTGGCTATATTAATATCAGACAAAACAGCTGCTAAGGAAAAAATTGTTATTAGATGCAAAGAAGAACCTTTTATAATTATCAGACATTCAATCCACCAGCAAGATACACTATCATAAACATACATGCACTTACTAAGTCTCAAAATGTATAAAGCAAAACCAACATAACTGATTTGAGAAGTAGACAATTCAACAAAAATAGTTGAAGACTTCAAGACTTCAAAACTTCATTTTCAATGCTGTATAGAATTAGAAAAGTGATCAAAAAAGAAAGAAAAGCCTTGAACAACACTGTGAACCAAGTAGCCTTAACAGACATCTATAGAATGCTCCACCCAGCAGAATATGTATTCTTCTCAAACTCACAGTGTAAATTCTCCAGGACAGATCATATGTTGGGCCACAAAAAAAGCCTCAGTAAATTTTAAAGAATTAAACCCATAAAAATAATGTTCTTTAATTACAATGTAATTAAGATAGAAATCAATAACAGAAGAAAATCTGGCAACATCTAAATAATCAATGACTCAAATTACAAGTGAAATTACTTTCAGATAAACACAAAAACACAACATGTCACACTTTATGGGCATCTAAACAGCTCTCAGAGGGAAAGGTAGAGCTGTAAATACATATTTGTTTAAAGTCACAAGTGGCTAAACTAATCTTTAATATTAAAAAATAGAAAAGGAGGTACAAACTAACTCCAAATCAAGCAGAAAAAACAAAAAGTTAAAAGTGAAACTCATGATATGATATAGAGATGAGAAAAAATAGAGAATAATCCAATAAAATCAAAAGTTGATTTTTTGAAAATATATAAAAATAGACAACAACAAAATAAAGGAAAGATAGGGAGGTTTCAAATTAATAAGTCAAGAATGAAATTAAGGAACTTCTTACAACAATAAGACAACTTAGATGAAATGGACAAATTCATAGAAAGACCCAAACTACAAAAATGGACTCAAAAAAGTACATAATATTAATAAACTAACAACAAGAAAAGAGACTGAATAGATTGAATTGGTAATATTAAAACATCCAACAAATAAAGCCCAGGTCCAGATGGCTTCACAAGTGAATTATAGCAACATCTTAGAAGAATTGTTAACAATTCTCTACAAATTCTTTCAAAGAAAAAGTGAAGACATCTGAACTCATTTTATGATACTGATAGACAAATGCATCACAAGGAAAGAACACTATAGAGCAAGATCCTCTAAGAATACAAACTAAATATCTACCAAAAAAAAAGTGCTAGCAAACTGAATCCTACATTTTCAAAGGATAATTTACCATGACCACTTAGTATGTGGATTTATCTCAAGACTGCAAGGTTATTCACTGTCTTAAAAATAGTAAAGAATAAATTAACACACAATAAAATGTAACATACTCAACAAAAATCACATGTTCATCTTAATAGATGCAGAAAAAGCCTTTGACAAAACCCAATACGCTGCATAATTAAAAAAAAAAATACCTCAAACTAAGAATAAGAATAGCATAGTCTTAAGTGGGTAAAAAGACTCTACAAAACAAAACCCAGAGCAAACACCACACATATGAATGAACACAATGTATTCTGCCTAAAATCAGGAAAAAGACACAGACAACTACTCTTAGGACTCCTATTAAACATTGTACTTGAGGAGCTAGTCAGAAAAATTAGTCAAGAAAAATAAATAAAAACATTTAAACTCGTAAAGAAAACAATGAAACGACAGAACATCCCTAATCCAAAAATTTGAAATCTGAAAAGCTCTAAAATTTGAAACATTCTGAGCACTGATATGATGCTCAAAAGAAATGCTCACTGGATCATTGTGAATTTCAGATGTTCAGATTAGCAATGTGGACTGTTCCATTGGTATGTGTTTTGAAAGTATTCCAACATTTCAAAAACTAAATCAGACATCCAAACCACTCTTGTGCCATGTATCTTAGTTAAGGGATACTCAGCTTGTATCCCTATTTGCAGACGGCATAATCCTGTATATAGAAAATCCTAAGGAGTCCACTAGAAATGCTGAGAAGTGACAAATTCAGCAATGAAGCAAGTCACAAGATTAATATACAGAAATCAATTAAATTTCTATGAGCAATTATAATGAACAATTTAAAATTTAAATAAAGAGATATCCCATTTTTTACAGTATCATAACAAATGAAATGTCTAGGAACAAATTTAACCAAGAATTGTATGCTAAAAATTATTAAACATTATGAAACTAAATATCTAAACAAATGGAAAGATAATGAATTAACACTGTTAAAATGGCAATTTATCTGAATTGTTCTATAGATTAAGCACAATTCTCATAAAAATCTCATCTGGCTTTTTTTCTTTTGGGCTGCATTAGTCAAACTGATTCTGGAATTCAATTAGAAATGCAGGGAAAATTGAATTGCCAAAATAGTCTCAAGAAGAAAAAAAGCAAACTTGGAAGTCTTACTCTTTTATTCTTCCTGGTTTCAAAACTTACTATAAAACTAGAAATCATGACAGGTTGGTTCTGGCATAAGGATAGGCACAGAGATTAATTCAAAAGATTTGAGATTTCAGAATAACACTCAATTTATGGTCAACTGATATTCAACAAGGATACCAAGACATTACAATGGGGGAAATAATAGTCTTTTCAATAATTGGTGCTGGGACAACTAGATGACAAAAGAATGTATTTTAAAATGTACCTTGCTTTATATGCCAAATTAAAAATGAATAATATATATAAATGCAGAAGCTAAAATTATAAAAGCCTTAAAAGAAACAGAAGTAAACTTTGTAACCTTGGATTAGATCCTTATATATGATACAATAAAAGCATAAGCAACATCATCAGCAAAATAAAGATAATTTGACATGACTAAAATTGTAAAACTTTTCTGTGTTGAAGGACTGAATCAATAAATTAAAAAAATAATTCATTAGCACTAGATTTGCCTTATAAGAAATGCATATCCAAATGTTTCAACTGGAAATAAAATGACTGTAATTACTATCATAAAAACATATGGAAGTATGGAATTCACTGGTGAATATATAGTAAAATTCAGAATCCTTCAATACTGTAATGGTGGTCTGTAACTCCTTTATATCTCCAGTATGAAAGTTAAAGTCAAAAAAAGTCAGAAATAAGTATAGCTACAATAAGTTAATAAGAAACAACATAAAAAGATGTACATTGTGACATCAAAAATGTAATTGTAGAAGGTAGGGTTAAAGTCTGGAGTTTTTGTATGTGACTGAAGTTATCAGTGTAAAATAGCCTCTTTGAACTCTGATTAAGCACAGTTTGTATAAGCCTCATGACAATCACAAAGAGAAAAACTATAGCAGATACACAATGATAAAAAGAAATACAAGCTTAGCATTATAGAAAATCACCAAAGCAAAAAGAGAAGAAATAAGAAACAAGAAATCTACAAAACAAGAAAACAACAAAATGGCAGGAATAATCCTTATGTATCAATAATTAATTTAAATGTAAACGGATTAAATTCTCCAGTCAAAATTCATAAACTGGAAGAATAGAAAAATAAACAAGATTCAACTATATGCTAACCATAATAGATCCACTATAGCTTTAAGGACATACACAGAATGAAACTGAAGGGATAGAAAATGACATTTCATGCAAATTATAACCAAAAGAGATCCAGGATGGCTATGCTAATTTATATCAGAAAAAATAAACTTCAGATCAACAGACAAAGCAACTCATTATTTAATGATGAAGAATTCAGTTCGACAAGAGAACATGGCAATTGTAAATATGTCTGAATCCAACATTAGAGCACCTAAATATATAAAGCCAGTGTTAATGGACACGAAGAGAGAAATAGATAGGAATACAATAACAGAAGGGGACTTCGATATGTTACTTTCAACAATGAACAGTTCAACTAGACAAAAAGGAGTAAGAAAATACTATAATTGAACTGCACTTTAGAGGAAATAGATCTAATAAATATGTACAGAACTTTTCATCCAACAGCAACAGGAAACACATTCTTCTCTAGTGCACATTGAACATTTTCCAAGATAGACCATATATTAGGCTACAAAACTAGTCTTAACAAATTTAAAAAGATCAAAATCAGCCAGGTGCAGTGGCTCACCCCTGTAATTCCAGCATTCGGGGAGGCTGAGGCAGGCAGATCACTTGTGGTCAGGAGTCTGAGACCAGCCTGCCCAATATGGTGAAACCCCATCTCTACTGAAAGTACAAATATTAGCCAGGGTGATGGAGGGTGCCTGTAATCCCAGCTACTCGGGAGTCTGAGGCAGGAGAATCACTTGAACCCAGGAGGCAGAGGTTGCAGTGAGCTGAGATCATGCCACTGCACTCCAGCTTGGGTGACAGAGTGATACTATGTCGGTGACAGAGTGATACTATGTCTTTAAAAAAAAAAAAAAAAAAGTCAAAATCTTATCAAGTGTTGTTTTTGACCACAGTAGTATGAAAGTAGAAATCAGTAACAGGAAAAAATTTGGAAAATTCTCAAGTACGAAAATTAAACATGCTCCTGAATAATCAATGGGTCAAATAAAAAAATCAAAAGAGAAATTTTAAAAATATCTCAAGACAAATAATGGGAAAAAAAATACCAAAACCTATGGGATACAGAAAAGAGTTCTAGGTTTATCACAATCAATTCCTACAATAAAAAAGGAAAGATCTCAAATAGATAGGCTAACCTTGTACTTCAAGGAGCTAGAAAAAGGATAAACCCAAAGTCTGCAGAAGGAATAAACAGAATGGAAATAAAACAAATACAGGATTTAAAAAAGAGAAAAAAATTATAAAACTAGAGTTGGATTCTTGAAAAAAATAACCAAAATTGACAAATCCCTGGCTAGGTGAAGAAAAAACCCAAATCTATAAAATCAGAAATAAAACGGTAGACATTAGAGTACGTATCTCATAAATGTTTTGAAAAGATTATAGGAACAATTACATGCCAACAAATATAATAATCTAGAGAATGCAGATAAATTTCTAGAAAAATACAACTACCAAAGTTGAATCAGGAAGAAATGAAAAGCCTTAACAGATCATAACAAACACAGAGATTTAACCAGTAATTTAAAATCTCCCAAAAAATAAAAGCCCAGAACTAAATACTTTCATAGCTGAATTCTATCAAACTGTCAAAGAAAAATTAATATCAAGACAGGCTTATCTCATTTTATTGCACTTTGCTTTATTGTGCTTCACAGAAAATGTGTTGTTTTTAACAAATTGAAGGTTCGTGCAACCCTGCTTCAAACAGTCTGCTGTCACTATTTTTCCCAATAGCATATGCTCACTTTATGTCTCTGTCACATTGTGATAATCATCTCACTATCTTAAACTTTATTATTAAATATATCGTAGATATCTGCGATTAGTGATCTTTGACATTATTTCATTGCTTTGGGATGCCAAGAACCATTCCCATCTAAGATGAAGAACTTACTAAACGTGTGTGTTCTAACTGTTCCTTTAACCAACCATCTTCCCATCTCCCCATCTTCTTGGGCCTCCCTATTCCCTGAGTTACAAAAATATTAAGCTAAATAATCCTCTAAGATACGCTAAATAATCCTCTAAGATAAGCTAAATAATCCTCTAAGATAAGCTAAATTGCCTGTAAGTGTTCAAGTAAAAGAAAGAGTCACATGTCTCTCACTTTAAATCATAAGTTAGAAATGATTAAGCTTAGTGAAGAAGGCATGTCAAACGCCAAGACAGATCAAAAGCCAGGCCTCTTGTGCCAAACAGCTAAGACAAGTTGAGAACAGAATGGAAAAGTTCTTAAAGGAAACTAAGTGTCACTCCAGTGAACAGATGAATTATATGATGGACAAACAGCCTTATTGTTGATATAGAGGAAGTTTTAGTAGTCAATAAGAGATCAAATTGGCCACAATATTCCCTTAAATCAATGCCTCATCTAGAGTAAGGCCCTAACTCTCTTCAATTCTATGAGGCTACAAGAGGTGAGAAAGCTGCAGAAGGAAAGTTTAAAGCTGGCTGGGCAGGGTGGCTCACGCCTGTAATCCCAGCACTTTGGGAGGCCGAGGTGGGCAGATCATTGAGGCCAGGAGTTCGAGACCAGCCCGGCCAACATAGCAAAACCCCATTTCTACTAAAATATATTTAAATAATTAGCCAGGCATGGTGGCAGGCACCTGTAGTCCTAGCTACTTGGGAGGCTGAGGCAGGAGAATCACTTGAACCAAGGAGGCAGAGGTTATAGTCAGCCAAGATTGTGCCACTGCACTCCAGCCTGGGCAACAAGAGTGAAATGCCGTCTCAAAAATAAGAAAAAAAAAAGAAGTTTAAAGATAGCAGATACCAGTTTATGATGTTTAAAGAAAGAATCCATCTATATAACATAAAAATGCAAAGTAAAGAAGCAAGTGCTGATATAGAACCTACAGCAGGTTTCCATAAGATCTAGCTAAGATAACTGATGAAGGTAGTTACATGGAGCAACAAATTTTTGTTGTAGAAAAAACAACCTTCTATTGGAAGAGGTGTCATCTAGGACTTTCAAAGTTAGAGAGAAGTCAAAGCCTGGTGTATTAGTCTGTTCTCACATGGTTATAAGGACATTCCCAAGACTAGGTAAAAAGAAATGAGGTTTAATTGACTCACAGTTTCACATGGCTGGGGAGGCTTCAGGAAACTTACAAGCATAGTGGATGATGAAAGAGAAGCATGTACCTTCTTCACAAGGAGGCAGGAGGGGAAATGAATGCAGCAGGAACTACTAAACACTTATAAAACCATCAGATCTCATGAGTACTCACTGTCATGAAAACAGCATGGAGAAAACTGCCTCCGTGATTCAATTACCTCCACCTGGTCTCTCCCTTGACACATGGGAATTATGAGGATTAAAAGTCAACATGAGATTTTGGGTGGGAGATACAGCTAAACCCTATCACCTGTGTTCAAAGCTTCAAAAGATAGGCTGACTCTTTTTAAGAACTAATTCAGCTGATGACTAAGTTTAAGCTAATGTTCAATAACCATTCCAAATCTTACAGCCCTTAAGAATTATGTTAAATCTACTGTCTGTGGTCTATACATGGAACAAAGAATTATATTAAATCTGCTCTGCCTGTGGTCTATAAATGGAACAAAGAGTAGATTATAGCACATTTATTTACAGCATGGTTTATTGAATATTTTAAACTCACTATTGAAACCTACTAAGAAAAATATTCTTTTCAAAATATTGCTCATTGACCATGCTCCTGGTTACCCAAGAGCTCTGATGGAGATGTACAAGGAGATTAATGTTTTAATGCCTGCTAACACAACATTCATTCAGCAGCCCATGGATCAAAGAATAATTTTGACTTTCAAATTTCATCACTTCAATACATTTATAAGATTACAACTACCACAGAAAGTGATTCTTCTGATGGATCTGGGCTAAGTAAATTCAAAGTCTTTTGTAAAGGATTCACTATTCTAGATGCCATTCAGAACATTTGTGATTCATGGGAAGAAGGTCAATTATTAACATTAACAAGAGTTGGGAAGAAGTTGATACTAACCTTCAGAGATAACCTTGAAGAGTTCAATACTTAAATAAAGGAAATTACTGCAAATGTAGTGGAAACAGCAAGACAATTAGAAGCGAATCCTGAAGATGTCACTAAATTGCTGCAATCTCATCATAAAAGTTGAAAAATGAGGAGTTGCTTTTTAAGGATACATGAAGAAAATGGTTTCTTGGATATAATCTTCTCTTGGAGACATTGTGAATATTGTAGAGATGACAGCAAAGGATTTAGAACAATACATAAACTTAGTTGATAAAGCAGTGGCAAGCATTGAAAAGACTGACTCCACTTTTGAAAAAAGTTCTACTGTGGGGAAAATACCATCAAACAGTATTGCATGCTACAGAGAAATCTTTTGTTAAAGGAAGAGTTGATCAATACAGTAAACTTCATTGTTGTCTTCTTATTTTATTTTACAATTGCCACAGCCACCCAACCTTCAGTAACCACCACCCTGATCAGCAATCATCAAAAGTGAGGCAGGACCCTCCAATAGCAAAAAAAAAAAAGAAAGAAAAAAAAGAAAAAAAAACTTACTAAAAGTTTAGATGATTGATAACATTTTTTAGCAATAAAATATTTTCTAATTAAGGTTTGAGCAATTTTTTTAGACATAGTGGCATTGCACATATAACAGACTACAGCATAGTGGAAACATATCTTCTATGTTCAGTGGGAAACTAAAAAGTTAGGATCACTCACTTTATTGTTATATTTGCTATCTTGCAGTGTAGAACTAAACCTACAGTATCTCAAATGTATGCCTGTACTTCTCGAAATTCCACACACACACAAAAATAGAGTTGGAGGGAGTACTTAGGCCAGTATTATCTAAGCCAGACAAATATCACAAGCAAACTACAGGTCAAAATATCTGAATATTAACGCAAAAATTATCAACTAAATAGCCAATTGAATTTAACAGCATATCAAAAAGATTATACATCATAATCAAGTCATTTATCCCTGGCATGCAAGGCTAGTTTAATACATACAAATAAATCAGTGTGATAGATAACATTAACAGTGGATGACAAAAACTACATGATTATCTAAATTGGTCCAAAAAAAAAAAAAAAAGTATTCACCAAAGTTCAACATCTTTTCTTGATTAAAAACTCAACAATTTAGTTATAGAAGCTAATTGTCATCAACATAATAAAGGCTATTTATGAAATATTCACAGCAAACATCATAACAAATGGGTAGAAATGGAAAGTTTTTCCTCTAAGAACTGGGGAGGAATAAACTGAAAGCTTTTCTTTTAAGAACTGTTCAAGGTAAGAATGCCCCATTTTCACCACTTTATTCAACATACTACTTGAATTACTATCAAGAGCAATCAGACAAAAAGAAAAATTATTCAAACTGGAAAGGAAGAAAGAGTTATTTCTACTTGCAGATGGCATGATTCTTTATGTAGAAATCCCAAAGACTACACCAAAAATCTATTCAAACTAATACATAAATTTAGCAAAGTTGAAAAATACAAAATTAGCATACAAAAATCGGTGGGACTTCTATACACAAACTATGACCTAGCCAAAAATTTTAAAAATATAATAATCCATTATGACAGCATACAAAAAAATAAAATGCCAAAAATAAATTTACCCAAAGAGGTGAAAGACTTGTACACTGAAAACTGTAAAACATTGATAAGGGGATGGGGGAGGCCAAGATGACCCACCAGAAGCAGTGGCGATTGGAGGCTCCCGTCAAAAAGATGCAAAATAGGGTGCGAAGCCTGCACCAACAACTGAGGTATTCAGGTCTGTCATTAGGAGTGATTAGGCAGCTGGCATGACTCACTGAGGGAGAGGAAGAGCAGTGGGGTGTGGTGACCCACCTAAGAACCACACAGGGCAGAGGAGCCCCTAACCCCAGCCAAGGGAGACAGTGAGTGAGTATGCAACCCAGCTTGGGAAACTGTGCTTTTCCTACAAAACTGGATAACCCATGGATTGGAAAATTCCACTCATGAGCCCATGTCTCCACAGCCTTGGCTGTCAACCACAGAGCCACAGATTCTCAATAGCCACTAAGCTAGAATCTGCCTAAGTCTGCTGAGTTCCTGGGGGAGCAGTGGCCACCACCATTGCTGCAGCTGCCTTCTAAGGTTGCTGATCTCTTGGGAGAGGGGTGGCAGCCAACACTGCAGCTTCAGGACTTCCTGCAGGAACTCCAACTTCAGTCAGGGGCTCGGGACAGAACTCTGATCTCCCTGGGCCTGAGTTCCTAGGGGGAGAGGTGGCCATAATCTCCACAGACGAGCAGACTTAGTCTTTCCTCCTGCTAGCTCTGAGCAATCCAGACAGCCCAGACAAGTGGATTTCCCTCCAGCACAGCACACCCCCTCAACCAAGGGGCAGCCAAAGTACTTGGTTAAATGAGTACTGCTTCATGTGACACCCAACTGGGTGAAACCTACCAATAGGGGTTGTCAGACACCTTATCCAGGAGCATTCCTACTGGTATCAGGTCAGGGTCCCTTGAGGTCAGAGATCCCAGGGAAAGGAGCAGGCACCCATCTTTGCTGTTCTCCAGCCTCCTTGAGTGACATCTCCAGGTGTGGGAGTAAAACAGATGAATAGGGCCTGAAGTGAACCCCCCAGCAAACCACAGCAGCCCTACAGAACAGGGAGCTGACTACTGAACGAAAAAACAGAAAGCAACAACAGTATCAACAAAAAAAGTCCCCATAAAAACCTCATCCAAGGGTCAGCAGCCTCAAAGATTGAAACTAGACAAACTCATGAAGAGGAGAAATAATCAATGAAAAAACACTGAAAACCCGAAAGGTCAGAGTGCCAGTTCTCCAGATGATCACAACACCTCTCCAGTAAGGGTGCAGACTGGATAGAAGATGAGATGGACGAATTGACAGAAGTAGGCTTCAGAAGGTGGGTAGTTACAAACTACACTGAGGTAAAGGAGCATGTTCTAACCAAATGCAAAGAAGCTAACCACCTTGATAAAAGGTTACAGGAGCTGCAAACTAGAATACCCAGTATAAAGAGAAACATAAATGACCGGATGGAGCTGAAAAAACACAGCAAGAGAACTTCATGAAGCATACGCAAGTATCAACAGCCAATCAATCAAGCAGAAGAATGAGTATCAGAGATGGATGACTATCTTGCTGAAATAAGGCAGGCAGACAAGGTTAGAGAAAAAGAACAAAAAGGAATTAAAAAAACTCCAAGAAATATGGGACTATGTAAGAACACTGAACCTACGACTGACTGGAGTACTGGAAAGAGATGGTGAGAATGGAATCAAGTTGGAAAACACACATCAGTATATTATCCAGAAAAATTTCCCCAACCCAGCAAGACAGGACAACATTCAAATTTGGGAAATACAGAGAACACCACTAAGATACTCCATGAGAACATCAACCCCAAGACACAACCATCAAAATCTCCAAGGTTAAAAAGAAGGAAAAATGTTATGGGCAGCCAGAGAGAAAGGCCAGGCCCTATACAAAGGGAAGCCCATCAGACTAACAGTGAATCTCTCAGCCATGTTACCAGCCAGAAGAGAGTGGGAACCAATATTCAACATTATTAAAGAAAAGAATTTTCAACCCAGAATTTCATATCCGGCCAAACTAAGTTTCGTAAGGGAAGAAGAAATAAAAATCCTTTTCAGAAATGTAAATGCCAAGGGAATTCATCACCATCCAGCCTGGCTTGCAAGAGCTCCTAAAGGAAGCACTAAATATGGAAAGGAAAGACCAGTACCAGCCATGGCAAAACACATGAAAATATAAAAACCAATGACATGATGATGAAACAGCATCAACTAGTGTGCAAAATAACCAGCTAGCATCATGATGACATGATCGAATTCACACATAACAATATTACCTTAAGTGTAAATGAGCTAAATGCCCCAATTAAAAGACACAGACTGGCAAACTGGATAAAGGGTCAAGACCCATTGGTGTACTATAGTCAGGAGACCCATCTCACATGCAAAGAAACACATAGGCTCAAAATAAAGGGATGGAGGAAAATTTACCAAGCAAAATCAGAAAAAAGCAGGGGCTGCAATCCTAGTCCTTGACAAAACAGACTTTAAACAAACAAAGATCAAAAAGGAAAAAGTAGGGCATTACATAATGGTAAAGAGATCAATGCAACAAGAAGAGCTAACTATCCTAAACATATATGCACCCAATACAGGAGGACCCAGATTCATAAAACAAGTTCTCATAGACATACAAAGGGACTAAGACTCCCACATAATAATAGTGGGAGACTTTAAAATCCCACTGTCAATATTAGACAGATCAATGATACATAAAATTAACAAGGATATTCAGGATTTGAACTCAGCTCTGGACCAAGCAGACCTAATAGACATCTACAAAACTCTCTATGCAAAACAAAAGAATATACATTCTTCTCAGTGCCGCATGGCACTTACTCTAAAATCAACCACATATTTGGAAGTAAAATACTCCTCAGCAAATGCAAAAGAATTGAAATAATAACAAACAGTTTCTCAGACCACAGTGCAATCAAATAGAACTCGGGACTAAGAAACTCACTCAAAACCACACAACTACATGGAAATTGAAGAGCCTGCTCCTCAATGACTCCTGGGTAAATAATGAAATTAGGGCAGAAATCAAGAAGTTATTTGAAACCAATGAAAACAAAGAGACAACATACCAGAATATCTGGGGGTGCAGCTAAAGCTGTGTTAAGAGGAAAATTTATAGCACTAAATGTCCACATCAGAAAACTAAAAAGATCTCAAAACGACACCCTAACATCACAATTAAAAGAGCTAGAGAGGCAAGGGCAAACAAATCAAGAAGATAGCAGAAGATAAGAAATAACTAAAATCAGAGCCAAACTGCAGGAGATAGAGACAAGAAAAATCCTTTGAAAAAAATCAACAAATCCAAAGCTGGTTTTAGAAAAAATAATATAGATGGACAGCTAGCTAGACTAATAAAGAAGAAAAGAAAGAAGAATCAAGTATATACAATGAAAAATGATAAAGGAGTTATCACCACTGACCCCACAGAAATACAAACTACCATCAGAGAATACTAAACACACCTCTACACAAACTAGAAAATCTAGAAGAAATGGATAAATTCCTGGACATATACACCCTCCCAAGACTAAACCAGAAAGATACCAAATCCCTGAATAGACTAATAACAAGCTCTGAAATTGAGGCAGTAATTAATAGCCAGCCTACCAACCAAAAAAAAAAAAAAAAAAAAAAGCCCAGGACCAGATGGATTCACAGCCAAATTCTACCAGAGTTACAATGAGGAGCTGGTACCATTCCCTCTGAAACAATTCCAAACAACTGAAAAGGAGGGACTCCTCCATAACTCATTTTTATGAGGCCATCATCATCTTGATATCAAAACCGGGAAGAGACACACCAGAAAAAGAAAACTTCAGGCCAATATTCCTGAACAGCAATGCAAAAATTCTCAATAAAATACGACAAACCAAATCCAGCAGCATATCAAAAAGTTTATTCACCACAATCAAGTCAGTTTCAACCCTGGGATGCAAGCCTGGTTCACCATACACAAATCAATAAATGTAATCTATCACATAAACAGAACCAATAACAAAAGCCACATGATTATCTCAATAGATGCAGAAAAGGCCTTTGATAAAATTCAACATCGCCTCATGCTAAAAAATATCAATAAACTAAGTATTGATGGAATATATCTCAAAATAATAAGAGCTAATTATGACAAACACACAGCTATTATCATATTGAGTGGGCAAAAGCTGGAAGTATTCCCTTTGAAAACTGGCACAAGACAAGGATGCCCTCTTTCACACTCCTATTCAACACAATACTAGAAGTTCAGGCCAGGGCAATCAGGCAAGAGAAAGAAATAACGGGTATTCAAGTAGGAAAAGAGGAAGTTAAATTGTTTCTGTTTGCAGATGACATGATCCAGTATTTAAAAAACGTCATCATCTCAGTCAAAAAACTCCTTAAGCTGACAAGAAACTTAAGCAAGTCTCAGGATACAAAATCAATGTGCAAAAATCACGAGCATTCCTATACACCAACAATAGACAAGTATAGAGCCAAATCATGCATGAACTTCCATTCACAACTGCTACAAAGAGATGAAAATGCCTAGGAATAAAGCTAACAAGGGACGTGAAGGACCTCTTTAAGGAGAACTACAAACCACTGCTCAAGGAAATGAGATGACAGAAACGGAAAGACATTCCATCCTCATGGATAGGAAGAATATCGTGAAAATGGACATACTGTCCAAAGTAATTTATAGATTCAATGCTACTCCCATCAAACTACCATTGATATTTTCACAGAATTAGAAAAAAAAAAAAAAACTACTTTAAAATTCATATGGAACCAAAAAGGAGCCCCTATAGTCAAGAAAATCTTAAGAAAAAAGAACAAAGCTGGAGGCATCATGCTCCCTGACTTCAAACTATACTACAAAAATACAGTATTCAAAACAGCATGGTACTGGTACCAAAACAGATATATAGACCAATGGAACAGAACAGAGATCTCAGAAAGAAGACCACAAGTCTACAATCATCTGATCTTTGACAAACCTGACAAAAACAAGCAATGGGGAAACATTCCCTATTTAATAAATGATGCTGGGAAAACTGGCTGACCATATGCAGAAACTGGACCCCTTCCTTAAGTCTTATACAAAAATTAACTCAAGATGGATTAAAGACTTAAATGTAAAACCCCAAACCATAAAATTCCTAGAAGAAAACCTAGGCAATCCCACTCAGGACATAGGCATGGGCAAAGACTTCATGGCAAAAATGCCAAAAGCAAATGCAACAAAAGCCAAAATTGATAAATGGGATCTAATTAAACTAAAAAACTTCTGCACAGCAAAAGAAACTATGATCAGAGAGCACAGGCAACCTACAGAATGGAAGAAAATTTTTAACAATCTGCCAATCTGACAAGGGTTTAATATTCAGAATTTACAAGGAACCTAAACAAATTTACAAGAAAAATACAAACAACCCCATCAAAAAGTAGGCAAAGGATGTGAACAGACGTCTCAGAAGACAACATTTATGTGGCCAACAAACATATTTTTAAAAAGCTCATCACTGATTGTTAGAGAAATGAAAATCAAAACAACGAGATACCATCTCATGCCAGTCAGAATGGCGATTATTAAAAATTTCAAGAAACAACAGATGGTGGCAAGGCTGTGGAGAAATAGAAACACTTTTAAACTGTTGGTAGGAATGTAAATTAGTTCAACCATTGTGGAAGACAGATTCCTCAAGGATCTAGAACCAGAAATACCATTTGACCCAGCAATCCCATTACTAGGTATATACCCAAAGGATTAAAAACAATTCTGTTATATAGATACATGCACACATATGTTTCTGGCAGCACTATTTACAATAACAAACACATGGAACTAACCCAAATACCCACCAATGATAGACTGGACAAAGAAAATATGGTATATGTACACCATTGAATACTATGCAGCCATAAAAAGGAATGAGATCATGTCCTTTGCAGGGACATGAATGAAACTGGAAGCCATCATTCTCAGCAAACTAACACAGAAACAGAAAACCAGACAATGCATGTTCTCATTCATAAGTGGGAGTTGGATAGTGAGAACACGTGTACACAGGGAGGGGAACAACCACACTGGGGCCACTCAGGGGGTTGGGGAGTAGGGGAGGGAGAGCATTAGAACAAATAGCTAATGCATGCTGGGTTAAAAACCTAGTTGACAGGTTGATAGGTGCAGCAAACCACCATGGCACACGTATACCTATGTAAGAAATCTACAGGTTCTACACTTGTATCCCAGAACTTAAAGTTAAAAAATAAATAAATAAATAAATAAACTCAATAGATATCTGCCTTCCTATGTTACATGTAGACATTGGATGGATATATCACTGTCTGGATCTCTGTAACACTGCACAATACACAGAGCATTTTGAAAACCATTAAATCTAGTTTCTAATTAAAGTTACAAAGTTAAAAGGAAAAAAAAAAAAAGAAAGAAAGTGTGGTACATGTACACCATGGAATACTATACATCCATAAAACCAATGATATTATGTCCTTTGCAGCAACATGGATAGAGCTGGAGACCATTATACTAAGAAAACTTCAATTGTGGTGATAGTTGCAAAACTCTGAACACATTAAATACTACTGAGCTTTACACTTTAAACAGGTGAATTTCATACTATATGAAACATATCTCAATAAAGTTATAAAAATGAATATTAATATTATAATGCAATTTGTATCACTAGACAATTCAAATAAAGGTTAATAGTGATTGAAAGCTATATTTATTTAGCAAACAGACTCAATTTATGGAAAGACTGTTTAATCAGACCATTTAACAATTGGGTAGAAGCTTAGAGTGCTAGATGTTAAAAACACAGGAAATAAAAATTAATGTAAAAAATCCTCTCATTACAAGTATTTGAGGTATAATTGAGCTTTATATATTTATACTCCAAAGGCCAAGAATGCTTAATTATAAACTGGACAGCTGTGAGAAAATTTTTTTGTTCTCAGTAAATACTTACACAAGAAAAAAAATATATATTTGCTAATAAATTTCAAGTAGTTTTGATTTAATTATTAAAATACTGATTAATTGCCAAATAACATAGTCATGGCAGAATGCAGTGTAGAATAGTGAGATTGTCATAGCCAGTTCTATCGTTTGTTTCATCTCATATTTTAATAATGCTTCTTAGACACTGATCATTTCAATTCAGCACATTCCACATTTATATTCTATTAAATGTATATAAAACTGAGTGCATGCCCTATTAACTATGTTTGCTGTAATTTTGAAACTTTTAATTGTTTTTGATCCCACTGATAATAACTCAGTTTAAATGGGCTACGATTTCTTTGTAATCATGGTAGGAAGTGAGAAATCTAGCTACGAATTATGTTTAAATATAATGAAATTTTTATTAAGACTAAATATGTAAGAAGGCTGTTAAATTTATTGATCACTTAAACATTTATTTTAATTTGTTTATATTTCAGACACCATTTTTAACATTTTATACACATTAATAAACCTCGGGCTCTAGATACAGCATTTATAGCGACTATTGGATTTACCAGCTCAATTATACATGGTACCTTGTACAAATCAATTAACTTCTCTTCATTTCTGTTTTCACACTTCTAAAATAAGACTGAGTAGCATTTATATGTGATTGTTTTGAGGACCAAAGCTAAAATTTGTTAAATATTGTATTCAAAGTCTGACACACAGAGAATATTTATTAAACTTAAGTTAATAAATACCTTGAATACGTTCAATGTGCCAGACATTGTGCTACGCACTGGGGATAAAAAGAAAAATAAGACATGGTTCCTCCCTTCAAGGAGATCATTGAATAATAAACAAATGATTTTACTATAACATGGCACGTGTATCAATAGAAATATACACAAAATTCAACGTTGTCTCAGAATGAGTGATTAACTTTTACGTGGGAAGAGGTAAAGCCAGTTATAAAGAGGTAAATGCCTTTTGAAACAGGAGGTGAGATCTGAGAGGTCCACCATCACTGGATCCTGTATGAGAGAATCCTTTGCCTCTCCCTACTGCTTCTCTTAATGTTTATACTAATAGGATATACTGTAGTGGAATGAACATGGATATAGGGGCCCAATGAACCCCAATTCAAAATCCAGCTGTGCCACAGTTTCTCAAATAGCTACGAAGTTATCCATGGCACAACTGTGATACGGGATGTTGATAGTTGGGGAGGTTGTGTGGTGAGGAGAACAGGGAGTAAATGAAAACTCTCTACTTTCCACCCAGTTTTGCTGGGAACCTAAAACTGCTCTAAAAAATACAGTTTATTAATAAAACAAGTTATTTGGGTCATAAACCCCTACAAAAAAACTAATACAAAAAGAAGCCAATATGGGGAGATTTTTGTCCTGATTCACCTTCTAATTAGAAAGCAAATGCTTTTCCATTTTGTAATATTCAAGTATTCAAATTTTTATCATTAAACATGTATTAAATACTTACTATGTACTAGATAATATAAACACTAATGACTATAGAAATATGATGAATGGAACTTAACCCAGATAAACTTAAAATTGAGGCAAAAAAGGTATGATGCTTGGACAGTTTCTACATCATCATGGAAAATGATGTGTACATCATATGATTACTGTGAAGGTTAAGACATAATAAGCACAAAATACCAAGCAGACTCTGTCGTAGGGTCGAGTTTCAATAAACGTTGACTCCTTTCACCAATCATTGTAGAACTTAGGCATTTGAAGGATCTAAGATGGCATCAATTCATATTTACCTTATGTTAAATTATCAGGAATAAAGATTAATTATCAATATACTTAAAAGAATCATTTTAATAAAAGCATCTCAGTCTATACTATTCCAAGTTTTATATTTAATATGAGGTAATATTTTCTATTAGCTTCCTAAGGCTACTCTAACAAAGTACCAAACTGGGCATCAAAACAATTTTATTCTCACAGTTCTGGAGGACAAAAATCTAAGAATAAAGTGTCAGTTGGGTCATGCTCTTTCTGAAGTTCCGGAGGAGAATCCGTTTCATGCCTCTTTCCTGCTTCCAGTGATTGCTACTATCTTTGGCTTGTAGCGTCATCATCAATCCAGTTTCTGCTTGCCTTCCTGTGCCCTCTTCCCTGTGTCTGTGCCCAAATTTTCTTCTTATAAGGACATCAATCATTGGAATAGCATCCATTATAAGCCAGTGAGGCCTCATCTTAACTTGATTGCACTTGCCAGTATCCTATTTCTAAATATGGTCACATTTACAGTATCTGGGGGGTTAGAATTTGAAAGTGTTTATTGCGGAACAAAATTCTACACATTTTACTGTGTTAGAATATATTATAAATTTTTATTTGATGAGTCTTGTTTCTGATTTATAAACCTTACCAACAGAGAGGATAGACCAACAGAGAGGAAACAAATATATAATCTAACCTAAATATATAATCTAAACATTAATATGTTTCATGGATTTAATTGTAATTCATATGAGTATAATATAATGCAAGTCTTATTTCATAATTACTTACATTTAACCTAGAAAGATTTCTGTCTATAACACTAATACTAAATGAAGGTGTATGACTTCACTATTATCAATTTAAAAATTATTCACTCAACTATGCATTCTAACTTAGAAGTTTTATCAGTAAAATGATCTACGGCAGATTAAAAATGACCACACATATTTTAACACTCATTCCACTGGGAGACTAATTTAAACTCTCTTTTCCTTGAAACTTGCAGGGCCTTAGTGAATTGCTTCTAACCAATAGAATGTGATGAATATGACAATACGGTGATATACGAGATTGGGACAGAAAACTACTTGTAGCTTCTTCCTTTTTTATTAGTCCATTTTCAAACTGCCAATAACGACAAACCTGAGACTGGGAAATTTACTAAAGAAAGAAGTTTAATTGGACTTACAGTTCTATGTGGCTGGGGAAGCCTCACAATCCTGGTGGAAGGCAAGGAGGAGAAAGTCACGTCTAACATGAATGGCAGCAGGCAAAGAGAGAGTCTGCACAGGAAGACTCCTGCTTTTCAAAACCATCAGACCTTGTGAAACTTATTTGATATCATTAGAGCAGCAAGAGAAAGACCTACCCCATGATTCAATTACCTCCCACTATGTCCTTCCCACAACAAGTGGAAATTCAAGATGAGATTTGGGTGGGGACACAGCCAAACTATATTATTCTGCAACTGGCCCCTCCCGAATCTCATGTCCTCACATCTCAAAACCAATTATGCTTTCCCAGCAGTCCCCCAAAGTCTTAATTCATTTCAACATTAATTCAGAAGTCCACAGTCCAAAGTCTCATCTGAGACAAGGCAAGTCCCTTCTGCCTATTGGCCTGTAAAATCAAAAGCAGTTAGTTACTTCCTAGATACAATGGGGGTACAGAATTGGGTAAATACGGCCATTCCAAATGGGAGAAAATTGGCCAAAACATAGGGGTTACAGGCCCCATGCAAGTCTGAAATCCAGCAGAGCACTCAAGTCTTAAAGCTCCAAAATGATCTCAGTTGACTCCATGTCTCACATCCAGGTCATGCCGATGCAAGAGGTGGGCTCCTACAGCCTTGGGCAGCTCTGCCTCTGTGACTTTGCAGGGTATAGTTCCACTCCCAGCTGCTTTCATGGGCTGGCATGAGTGTCTGCAGCTTTTCCAGGGGCACAGTGCAAGCTGTTGGTGGATCTACCATTCTGGGGTCTGGAGGATGGTGGCCCTCTTCTCACAGCTCCACTAGGTGGTGTCCCAGTAGGGACTCTGTGTGGGGGTTTCAGCCCCAGATTTCCCCTTTCACACCCCCTAGCATAGGTTCACCATGAGGGCCCCACCCCTACAGCAAATTTCTGCCTGGGTATCCAGGCATTTCCACACATCTTCTGAAATCTAGACGAAGGTTCCCAAACCTCAATTCTTGATTTCTGTGCACTTGCAGGCTCAACACCATGTGGAAGCTGCCAAGGCTTGGGGATTGCACCAACTGAAGCCAAGGCCTGAGCTCTACGTTGGCCCTTTTCAGCCACAGTTGAAGCGGTTGGGACACAGGCACCAAGTCCCTAGACTGCAAACAGCATGGTAACCCTGGACCCAACCCCCTAAACCACTTTTTCCTCCTAGGTTTCTGGGCCTGTGATGGGAGGGGCTGCCATGAAGATATCTGACATGCCCTGTAGACACTTTCCCCCATTGTCTTGGGGATTAACATTTAGCTCATTACTTATGCAAATTTCTGCAGTCAGCTTGGATTTTTCCTCAAAAAAATGGGTTTTTATTTTCCACTGTATTGTCAGGCTAAAAATTTTCTGAACTTTTATGCTGTTTCCCTTTTAAAACTGAATGCTTTTAACAGCATCCAAGTCACCTCTTGAACACTTTGCTCCTTAGAAATGTCTTCTGCCAGATACCCTAAATCAACTCTCTCAAGTTCAAAGTTCCACAAATCTCTAGGGCAGGGGCAAAATGCCAGCAGTCTCTTTGCTAAAACCTAATAAGAGTGACCTTTGTTCCAGTTCCCAACAAGTTTCTCATCTCCATCTGAGACCACCTGAGCCTGGACCTTATTGTTCATATCATTATCAGCATTTTTGTCAAAGCCATTCAACAAGTCTCTAAGAAGTTCCAAATTTTCCCACATTTTTCTATCTTCTATCTGAGCCCTAAAACCTGTTTCAACCTCTGCCTGTTACCCAGTTCCAAAGTTACTTCCACATTTTCGGGTATCTTTTCAGCAACACCCCATTCTACTGGTACCAATTTACTGTTTTAGTCTGTTTTCATGCTGCTGATAAAGACATATCCAAGACTAGGCAACTTACAAAAGAAAGAGGTTTAATTGGACTTACAGTTCCACGTGTCTGGGAAAGCCTCACAATCATGCAAAGCAAGGAAGAACCAGTCATGTCTTACATAGATGGCAGCAGGCAAAGAGAGGTTGTGCAGGGAGACGCCCATGTTTCAAAACCATCATATCTTGTGAGACTTATTCAGTGTCATGAGAATAGCATGAGAAAGACCTGCCCCTATGATTCAATTATTTCCCACCAGTTCCTCCCACAACATGTGGGAATTCCAGATGAGATCTGGGTGGGGACACAGCCAAACCATATCACCTTGGTTTCTTAGAATGCTCACTCTAGCAGAAAACAGCCTCACATAAGAAGTTAAACCAAGTTACAGGGGCGAACACATGGAAAAACCCTAAGAACACATGCAGAAAGAGAGGGACCCAGCTGAGTCCATCTTTCCAATTGGGCCTGCCAACACCAGGAAGGTAAGTGAACCTAACTTGAACCCTCCAGGCTGGGCCCATTGTATGTGAAATACCACCAGTGGCTCTAGTCTTTGTCATGAAGATCAGAATTGCTCAGAAATAACTTCACATAAATGCATGACCCATAGAGTTATAAGACAATAGAATGTTATTTTAAGCCACTACATTTAGGGATAACTGTTACACAGCAATTCATAATACGAACAGCAGCATCCTTTACAAATTCTATGAATCCAGCTTTTTATGTCATCATGTAGTCAAGGAAAAACTGGGAGTCTTTGGGAAAGTAACTATACCCAGTGGAATTCTATAATAATCCAGGATCTGAGATCTCAGGGAGTTGGAAAAGCAGGTGGTTATGGATTTCTCAGTGAGACTCTTAAAGAATTATAAAACAGCTGAACAAAGATTGGTATCTTAGTTGGGTTCACTGCAATATACACAGTGCTGACAATCCTAGAGTGAGGAAGAGACAGGTTGAGCAGTCTCCTGGTAACGCCATGTGAAATGAGAGCACAGTGACTTCCACCCTTGAGTAAATCTCACCTGGCTACATATTCATGCACCACTGCCCTCAACAATAAACTGGAGGTCGGAAGCATATAATCAAATCTGTGCTCACTGCCACAGCCATTGAAATTTTTACACATGCCGAAGAAATATATTCCAACTACCTAGGCAAGTTTTGTCTAGAATCTCATTTAAAATTAAACAGAATTACCAAATACTGAAGGCAGTTAAAAATTAAAAACATAATAACTGCAATTCAGATAAAAATAGAACACAAAATAACTTCAAATAAAAGAATAGTTGGTATCATGAGCAAACTTTTGAAGAAATATTATATCAACAAATGAGGGATGTTATTTTTTAAATTACATTTATAAAAACATTACTAAAATTTAAAGCTAAGTTAGATGAATAACGGAATGCATTTTGTAGAAAATGTAACTGCTGTTCTAGAAAAATAAGCTAAGATTATTCTAGAATATTCTAACAAAAATGAGATAAAGAATAAAAGTAAAAATATATCAAATATGTCTATTTAGAAGGGAGATATACCAAATAGCAGTTCCAGAAGGTACACATACAGAGAATCAAATAACTATGATAATAAGAAGAAAAGAAGAATTAGATTTATTGAATTTTGCCAATTAAATGAAACACAAACAAATGGAAACCAAACCATCTACATTCACACAGTTGACTGTTTCATCAACATGACTTTAATTCAAAAAAACCCTTGCTCAGAAGAATAGAACTTGCAAACATCCTTATTTCAGGAACTTCCTGAAAACACATTTAAGATACCATTGGAAGACTCACCTCACCTCATAGTAAATAACATCAAGTGACTATTTTTTTCTGCAAGACTTACTTTGAAACCACAGTCTCAAAACCAAAAAGTCTTGCTTTGTCTACCAATCCCATATTGCTATATGATGAACTGCACCCATTTCAAATCAAACCCCCACATTGAAATACCTGTCTTAAACTAGAGCCACAAGATCTCATGTATACCCCGTCTCTGCCTCTTTGCCTAAGATGCTATTAACATATTTACAAGAAAAAAACAAATAACCCCATCAAAAAGTGGGCAAAGGATATGAACAGATATTTCTCAAAAGAAGACATGCATACAGCCAACAGACACATGAAAAAATGCTCATCATCACTGGCCATCAGAGAAATGCAAATCAAAACCACAATGAGATACCATCTCACACTAGTTAGAATGGCAATCATTAAAAAGTCAGGAAACAACAGGTGCTGGAGAGGATGTGGAGAAATAGGAACACTTTTACACTGTTGGTGGGATTGTAAACAAGTTCAACCATTGTGGAAAACAGTATGGTGATTCCTCAAGGATCTAGAACTAGAAATACCATTTGACCCAGCCATCCCATTACTGGGTATATACCCAAAGGATTATAAATCATGCTGCTATAAAGACACATGCACACGTATGTTCATTGCAGCACTATTCACAACAGCAAAGACTTGGAATCAACCCAAATGTCCATCAGTGACAGACTGGATTAAGAAAATGTGGCACATATACACCATGGAATACTATGCAGCCATAAAAAAGGATGAGTTTGTGTCCTTTGTAAGGACATGGATGCAGCTGGAAACCATCATTCTCAGCAAACTATTGCAAGAACAGAAAACCAAACACCGCATGTTCTCACTCATAGGTGGGAATTGAACGAGATCACTTGGACTTGGGAAGGGGAACATCACACACCTGGGCCTATTATGGGGAGGGGGGAGGGGGGAGGGATTGCATTGGGAGTTATATCTGATGTAAATGATGAGTTGATGGGTGCTGACAAGTTGATGGGTGCAGCACACCAACATGGCACAAGTATACATACGTAACAAACCTGCACGTTATGCACATGTACCCTAGAACTTAAAGTATAATAATAAAAAAAAAACTGCCCAGAGGTTTTATAGGACTTCATTATTCATGTTTAGATTTTCTGCCCTTTTCTCTATGGCTTTTAAACATTGTTTTCACTTATTAGCACAAATGTGAAAGAACATATATAACTGGATCTATTTAGCTACATTGTGTGACTCTAGATTAAAAAAAAAAAAAAAAAAAAAAACAGCCACAAATAACTCTTGGATTGAAAACCAGAGAAAATCTTTGGATCACTGTACATGAGCACATATATTATTAAAATTTGGCAATATACCCTTGAATGTTACATTTTAAATATTTTCCTAAAAATGCCTAATTATTAGCTGTATATACATCATTTTTAAATCTGTTTTTTTACTGATAAATATTTTAAACTATTAAAAAATAAATAAAATATATGTACTAAATAAAAAGATGCTATCAACATAATAAACTTTCTAACACAATAAGCAATAAATTTTATTGCAAGTTACGTTAGTATTTCTTAGAAGCAAGCATACTATGCATTGAGATATGTAACAGTTGTCTTTCTCTCTGCTGTTCTACATTGAAAAAGAATTTTAAAAAACTTTATAATCCTGCCACATTTTTAATTTGGTATATAAAACTTTCTCATAAATATAAACAGTTGCAAATGATGCAACTGACAGCATAGCACACATGGCAGTATAAGTGTAAAATCATGCTCCAAATGTATTCAATATATAAATGAATACACTAAAAACAAATCATTTAAAACCATCAACATATTTTAAATAACAAATTTTATAATGTTTGGAAATTTAAGTTTTCTTTCCATTTCTGGCTTTAAAAAGCACTACCAAGAACCAAGTAAGATGGCCAGCTAGACGCAGCCAGGAGATGCCTCTTCCACCAAGTGGAACCAAAACACAGAGTAAACCATCACACTTTGAACAGGTCTTTTGAGAGAAAACACTGAAAGTTGATAGAGAGGTGACACAGACACCATGGTTGAAGAGGGAGGAAGCTGGAGAGCCTACTCTGAGTCCCTGGGCACCAGGACTGTCCCCAGTCCTGAACTGGACCTAAGGAAGGGGTTAAGGAACTCCAGGGTACTACACTCTCACCATAGACCTCTGGGATCCTAGCTACAGGGGCTCCCATGACCCCCATAGATCTTTGAACTGGCAGGAGCCACCTCCCAGAGAGCAGGGAGAAGCACCGCTCAAACCCATGAGGACCCTGGAAAGTTCCGCCATGCAATATACCTGCAGCAAAATGTGACCACAGGAGCCTGTCCCCGAAGGTGTTCTGTCTTGCACTGAGTGACTGCAGTTTGCCAGGCCATGAGAGGGCAGGGCTGCCATTGTCACAGAATTGGGGCACAATTGAGCCATGCAGCCCCTTGCCTGCTGGCACCTTCCATGATTGCCTGCCTAGTTGCTCAAGCAGAAGGGTATCCACAGCACGTCCTCCACTGCTGACAGTCTGATTGTTTTGCTGGCAGCCTGGGAGCAGTTTAGCATCCCCCAGCACAGCAGGTGGTAGACTTCCAGGGGCCAGAGGACAAATATTTGGGCCCAGACGCAACTCCCTTAGATTTGAACACACAGTGGTACGGAGCTGAGATCTGTAGTCTGAACTCAAGCAAGGGAGGAGTAATCTCAGAACCCAGAGAGGAGTGTGGCCTGGGTCTGTGTGCCAGTATGGAAGTTGGGCACCCCCCTTCACAAGACTGGTTCAGGAAGCATATGACATAGCCAACCACAGCTTCTTCCTCCAGGAGCCACATAGCCTAGAATGCCTGGAACAGTTCAGGCATCTGTGTGCAGAAGGCCTGGGACAGGCCAAGCCAGTGGAGGTTGCTCCTGGGGGAATGCCCAAAAGAGATCCATTGAGTGAGGAGAGCATGAGCTGGGCATGACCTACAGCTATCTGCTGGACTGAAAACCTCAGGCCACAAAAGCCATTCCAGTTGCAAACACAGAGTACTACTACCCTGGATATGATCCTCTGAACTTGACCCACTGCATCACCACACCACTTGCAGACATACCCTACAACCTGCTCTGACTCTGACAAGCTCTGACTCTGACCCGTGACAAGGACTCACGGGTCCCCAGGGAGTTGTTCATCTTCTGAAGACCTAACCCTCAGTTCTGACCACCCCAAAGAGAAGAGGGGTACAGCCAGGAAAAGCCCCACTTAGGCCAAAGGAAACATGGACACAGCACTAGTGTTTGAAGAGGATACCACCAAGGCCCTGGAACATACTTGGAAGGGGAGTCAAATCTCATCCCTCCTCTCCCCTCCCAGAGCATTGCTGCACACTTACTAAAATACAAAAGGGGAGCACAGGAAGCCCAAGAAGGAGCCATCCATCGGACATGAGAAAGAAAGAAAAGGCATCCAAATAGGAAAAGAAAAAGCCAAATCTCTCTTCACTGACAATAGGATTCTATAGCTAGAAAACCCTAAGGCCTCTGCCAAAAGCTCCTAGAACTGATAAAAATACTTTAGTAAAGTTTTCAGGATACAAAAATCAACATAAAAATTAGTAGCCTCCCTATACCCCAATAATGTTCAAGCTAAGAGCCAAATCAAGAACACAATCTCATTTATAATAGCTGAAAGTAAATAAAACACCTAGGAATATATCCAACTAAGAAGACGGAAATATCTACAAGAATGCCAAAACATGACATAGAAATCAGAGATGATACAAATGGGAAAACATTCCACACCAATGGACTGAAAAAATATTAAGATGGCCATACCGCCCAAAGCAATCTATAGATTCAATGCAATATCTGTTAAACTATCAACATCATTTCTCACAGAATTAAAAAAAAATCTAAAATTCATATGGAACCCAAAACCAGTCCAAACAGCCAAAACAATCCTAAGCAAAAAGAATAAACCTGGAAGCATCACATTACCTGACTTCAAACTATATTACAAGCCTTCAATAACCAAACCAGCATGGTACAGGTACAAAAACAGAGACACAGACCCATGGAACAAAATAGACAACACAGAAATAAAGCCACACACCTGCAGCCATCTGATCTTCAAAAAAGTTACCAAAAACAAGCATTGGGGAAATGACTCTCTATTCAGTAAATGGTACTGGGATAACTGGCTACCCATAGGCAGAAGAACAAAACTGGATTCCTACCTATTACCATATACAAAAATTAACTTAAGATGGATTAAAGATGTAAATGTAAGACCTCAGACTATAAAATTCCTAGAAGAAAACCTAAGAAATAACCTTCTGCACATCAGCCTTGAGAAAGAATTTATGACTAAGGCCTCAAAAGCAATTGCAATAAAAATAAAAATTGACAAGTGGGACCTAGTAAAACTAAAGAGCTTTTGCGCAGCAAAAGAATTCATCAACAGAGTACACACAACCCACAGAATAGGAGAAAATACAAACTATGCAGTTGACAAAGGTCTGATATTCAGAACCTTTAAAGAAATTAATCCAACAAGCAAAAAAACAAACAACTCCATTAAAAAGTAGGCAAAGGACATGAACAGATACTTCAAGACATACAAGCGGCCAACAGACATGAAAAATTATTTTAGCTCAACAACACTGATCGGAGAAATACAAACGAAAACTACAATGAGATACTATCTCATATCAGTCAGAAGGGATATTAAAAAGTTAAAAAAAAAATAGATGCTGGAAAGGCTGTGGAGAAAAGGGAACGTTTATGCATTGGTGATAGCTATGTAAATTAGTTCAGCCACTGTCAAAAGCATTTTGGAGATGCCAAAAAGAACTATAAACAGAGATACCATTCAACCCAGCAATCTCCTTACTAGGTATATACCCAGAGAAAAATAAATTGTCCTACCAAAAAGACACATGCACTCATTTGTTCATTATAGCACTATTCATTATAGCAAAGACATAGAGTCAACCTAAGTGCCCATAAGTGGTGTACTGGATAAAGCAAGTGTGGGGACTATACACCATGAAATACTGCACAGCCACAAACACACACAAATTTTTTTTTTTTTAATTTACAGCAGGGATGCAACTGGAGGCTATCATCCCAAGCAAATTAACACAGAAACAGAACACCAAATATCACATTTTCTCACTTATACCTGAGAGCTAACTCCGTACACATAGACATAAGGACTTGATATGGTGTGGCTGTGTCCCCACCCAAATCTCACCTTGAATTGTAATAATCCTCACGTGTCAAGGGCAGGCCTGGAAGAGATAATTGAATTATGCTGGCAGTTTGCCCTATCCTGTTCTTGTGGTAGTAAATAAGTCTCATGAGATCTGATGGTCTTATAAATGGGAGTTACCCTGAACAAGCTCCCTCTTGCTTGCCCCCATGTAAGACAAGACATTGCCTTTGCTTTTCCTTTGCCTTCTGCCATGATTGTGAGGCCTCTCCAGCCATGTGGAACTGTATCAATTAAATTTCTTTCCTTTATAAATTACCTAGTCTCAGATATGTCTTTATTATCAGCGTGAGAACAACCTAATACAAGACTGATACAATAAACAGCAGAGACTCCAAAAGGAGAGCAGGAGGAAAGAAAGGGAATAGGCTGAAAAACTTCCTGTTGACTCTGTGTTCACTATCTGGGTGGTGTGATCAATGGAAGCCCAAACCTCAGCATCACACAACATATCCATGTAGGAAATCAGCACAAAGTCTCCCGGAATCTAAATACAATTTGAGACCAAGGTAAAATTAAAAAATTTACTTCTAACTTCATTCCACTTCCCCAATGAAATTTTACCCAAATATAATACTTTTCTTCTGCCATAAGGTGTTACTATTATTTCACAATTGATCAGAATGTAACACATTTTTAAAATTTTAAACATTAAAATAACACAAAATTGTATTGGAAATTAGCCTAAGGTAGTACGAGGGACTTTTTACTGGTTAGTCTTTATCTATGGATAAAGGCAGCTTAGTCCTAGAATTATATGACTGTCAGCATCAGTCCTATTCTTGTTTTAATACATGTAAAGAATGAAAAATCATGTTTATATAAACAAGTAGGTGAAAATGAGATGCATTTTGTTACACAGATACTTTTCAATCTTTTAACACATTTTGATATATGTGCAAAAACCACACCGTGATCTGTAATCAAAAATTACTCTTTAAGGAACCATCTTCCTCCACTAAGTCCACTTTCAATTTTGTTAAAAGCAAAGAATTGGAAATAACCCTATCAGCCAAAGAATTGTGACCCAGTGTTCAGAGTCATTCACTTCTCCATTCCTGGGAAGTAAACCTAAAAAGGCTCTACCAAGACTTAGCAATCAATTATTACTTCTACCTATTAGTTTTTACTTAATGGTACTTTAACCCAGACACCTGAAACAGTTGAAAAAAATCAAAACATTATTACAAACTTGCAAGTATTTATGATAAAATGATATTTGTAATACGACAAATACATTTTAATGAAAACCTTTCCCCTACAGATTTAGCTCATGTTTAATATTTACTATATAAGTTAGTTGGCAAAACCAGTCCATGTTGTCAAATCAGTAAAATCTTTTTATGTTTAAAAAAAATCTAACTTCATTTTTCAATTATAACTTAATAAATTTCATTTTAATATGTTGAGATAAGGAGTATTTAGTTAGATAAGATTACTAAAAGTCATTTCATGAAAAGTAAAATATTACAGTCTAATTCATTTATTCATTTTTATAATTAAAAATAAGATATAAATATGCTGCTTATTATTTTATAATATCTGAATATAATGACTAATATTAAAGGTTATTCATGAGGTAAGGAATTTCTTTGGACTACATGTGTATTTGTTTGCAAATTCATATAGTCCTCAAAATCCTGAAGCTCAGCTTTTGGAAATGATAAAAATAAGAAACACAAACAAAGGTTAATAAAAACTATCAATATATATAATCAATCATACATACTATCTTTATTCAGAGTATAATTTGCTAGAAAATTTAGTACAGCTATTTTTTGTTAAAAGAAAGCACAAAGCATTAAACATTTTATAGAAGACAATAAAATAAGCTGTTATTGGAACAAAGATTCTATGATACAGTTTAATAAAAATCAATTTGTACTTTTAAAAATAATCCATATTAGGTCTGGAAGAAATAACCTACAAGTTTTATCTTTGTGATTTGTCCAACATCCTGTAGCTTTACAATGTTTTATAGCCCTAGAAAACATTTTAGTTAAAAAGAGTAAGCATTACTAATCTATTACACTTTGGCAATGTGTAGCTGCTTTTATTTCCAGCTAATCATACATCCCAGAGGTGAGGGATTAGAATAGCTGAGAATAATTGCTTATATTTACCTACTTGAAAATGCTGCTTTTAACAGTCAATTTTGGGTCTTAGGAATTCTTTCTTCCAGGAAAAAGAAATATTTTTAATGATGGGGGTGGAAATGAGTGTGTGAGGAGGCAAAATTATTGAAAAAATTATTGTCATGACATCCAAGGCCCTACACTGCCATATATCTGAATTTTGAATATCTGAAAAGATCAAAATATCCAAATTATAAAATTATACTTCACTTTCAAAAGGGAGTATGCACAAGGAAGGGAAAGTGGGTGATATAGTTTGGCTGTCTCCCCACCCAAATCTCATCTTGAATTCCCATGTATTGTGGGAGGGATCTTGTGGGAGGTAATTGAATCATGGGGGAAGGTCTTTCTCCTGCTGCTCTTGTGATAGTGAATAAGTCTTATTAGATCTGATGGTTCTATTAGAGTGAGTTTCCCTTCACAAATTATTTTTTTGCCTGCTGCCATCCGTGTAAGACATGACTTGCTCCTCCTTGCCTTCTGCCATGATTGTGAGACTTCCCAGCCACATGGAACTGTAAGTCCATTAAACCCTTTTTCCTGTATAAATTACCCAGTCCTGGGTATGTCTTTATCAGACTAATACAAGAAAACAAACTAATACAGTGGGGAAAGCACTCAGTCTGTATCATGCCTTGTTTAAGCACTACATGACCCTTCCTCTTTGTGTCCAAAAGTTTTTACACACAGGAGAAATGTGCCATAGCTAGTCGGAGATCAACAAAAGCACATGTCTTAGTTTTGTAAAGTAAGAGGCTAAATTGAGTTCAGGAATATCTCAGGCAAAGCAACTTTAGGAAAGAAAACAAAGTTGAACATCTAGAAATTGGCCTGTATATCATTGGAAATTCTCAGTTTATTGACCATTGTGCTAAACCATGAATTTGGAGAATGGGAAAAGGCTAAGAAAAGATGTAGAGAAGAGGAACAGAAAGAAAAGTAGCAATTAGTTTAACTTCACACTAAGCCAGAGTCTAATAGCAAGCTGGACAGGGAGAAATTTATAATAAAATCATGACCAAAGAACTGTTGAGGTCATTGGGATAGGCTTCAGAGAGGGCTCCCTAAGATCTCTGCCTCCTGGTATCCATGCCACTGTGTATAATGTTATCTGGTTTGCGACTTGCTTTTAACAAATAATACTGTAGGGATGAGTAGATGTCACTTCTAAATTAGATTACAGAGACTGTTCTCTCTCTCACCTCACTCTGGGTGAAAAAAAGCTGGCATGTTGTAAGTAGCCCCATGGAGAGACATCAAGGCAGAGAAGTCAGATCTTTCACCAAAAACCACCAAGAACCTGAGACCTGCCAACAGCTGCGTGAGTGGGGTTAGAGTCCTGCTTACTGACATGACTGAAAACTCATCCCTTACCTTGATTACTGCCTTGTAAAAGGTTGAATCAGAATCACACAACTAAATTGTGTACCTGGATTTCTAACCCCAAAAACTGTGAACTAATAAATGCTCATTATTTTAAGATGCTAAGTTTAGAGATTATTTGTTATGCAGCAATGGATCATACAGACATGATTATCTAATGTTATAAGTTGTTTAGGTGCTAACTATGTGCCTATTACTCAATGAAATACAGGTTCAGAGATCTTTAAGAATCAGAATGGGAAATCTCAAGACTATGTGTGTGTGTATCTATATATACACCCGAGATGTACATATATATATATATATTATATACACACACACCTGAAACTTATATACACACATGCACACACATATACACAAAATATAATGAACTCAGAGCCACACTCTGATCAGACTTTCCAATTTTCAGTATGTCATGTTTACTCATCTTCATTTCATTCCTATTTTAGCTACATCTCCACTTGCATTCCCCACACCGCAGACACAAATGCCTGCACGGAAACATACTGATAGATGTGCACACACACACATGCACACACAGGAGAAACTTCTTGTATCACTAACCAGATTCACTATTTTTGGTGAATACAGGTTAAAACACTTGAGATGATTCACACTATAATTCAAACTTAGGCAAAAAGAATGACCATTGTATTATTTTTTGAACTACCTTGACTCATGGAAACTAATATAAATAATTAGTTCCTGTCACAATTCCACATGTTTTTGTATCTGTGAAGTAAAATTACACATTTGTAGTCTTAAGAATTTATTCAGAGTTAAATAACCACAGAGTAATAGTAAAACGGATAAGAACTTCCTTACAGCATATATGACTTCTGATTTCTCCTTCTCAATGGAATAACATTTCCTATCCACAGCAGGAGTCCTCTTTTTGTAAGGTTTCAGCAAAATGTCAGCACCTCCCATGGAGATAGATGTCAGCATTATATCCTGAGCATAGATACTGAAAATTATTGAATTATTTACTTTAAGGTTTCAAGATATTGTAAGGTTACTGTCCTATCACATATATCATTCACTTAAAGAATGGCTTATTTATTCATATATTTAAACCCTTTTATAATACTGTTCTTGAGTTGCTTGGTCTAAAATGTTGCTTTGTACCTTGCTCCTTTTACATTTGAGTATCTCATATTTGAGTGTCTTGTGTGGAGTCCACCACAGATTCTATACTGTATTTGATACAATAAAATTGTTTTAAATCCTAAGATATACTTTATTTCCATTTTAATATGCTGCTTTTATCCTGGAAGAATTTCTTCTCTTGTGAAAGTGTACACTATGCACAAAATAAACCACATTACTCACTCTTAGTCTATTTATCCATTTAGAATAAGCTTATATAGAAGAATTTTTCCAACAAATAAAGAAGAGCCACAGATTTTACTCTGAACTAAGAAATCTATTATACACTGGATTAAATTTGACTCTGTTTAAATAGTCTTGATGTTTTGTAAAATGAAACTTGGCTGATCGTTAGTTTTCCAGGGTGATCGTTAGAGGACAAAGCAGAACGTTAGCGCTGCAGCATTACTGGCAAGCTTTGCCTGTTTGCCTCTCTCTGTAAGTGAGCAGCCAATGGAACTTCTGTGCTGCTGACAGTGTTCCAAGCAGCCCACCTCTCAATGTCACGTCTATTTGGCCACTTAATCCTGTTCATCATAAATCCATCTTCATCTTTCATGTCCACTGCAGCTTCTTTACTTCAGACTCCCATCATTTGTCTTATTTCCTTTACATTTAAATATGTTTCAAAATTTTGAAATACTTTCAGACCTATAATAAAGTAACCAAAACTCTCATGTCCCATTCAACCAGAATACCCAGTGGTTAACATTTTACATTTGCCACGTCACCATTCCCCCTCCAACCCTCTCTCCCTTGATATATATACACATGCAGAATACACATACACATTATTCCTTTACAGAATCTTTTGAGAGGAATCTGCAAATGTGTTGTCTCATTATGCCTGTATATTCCAAGCACTCTAATGTATATTTCCCCCAAACTAGAACATACTACTACATAACTACCTTATAAGCCTCTAAACCAGGTATTGAACATTGATATAGCACTGCCATCAGCTTCTCAGACCCAATTCCAAATTTGCCTACTGTCCCACAGTGGTACGGGAAAAATGGCTGCAGTAACTTTGCTACTCTCGTCTTGAATTTGGGCCAATATGATTGTTTACCATGGAGCCCTGAGATTTCACATAAGAAGTCTGATTCCCTAAGACCACCATGCTGAAAAGCTCATATGTAAGCACTCTTTTTGATACACCCTACTGAGCCCAGCCTTCCAACGTCTTTGCCAACTCTTTAGCAATGTGATTGAAGCCATATCGGGGCCTCCAGATCCTCCTGCCTGCCAATGGTAAACACCAAGTTGGATAGAATTGTTCAATTAATGCTTGCTCTAATTCTTAACCTAAAATATTATGAAACATAATTCAATGGCTGTTAATTTGCATCACTATGGAATACCCAAAAATAGGTAAAACACCTCACAACGTCTCATTTTTTATTTCCAGTCAAATATCCTAGAAATAGATTTTACATTTAGTTATCATATATTACGTACTCCTTCAATCTGGAACAATTCTTCAGTCTTTTTCTGTTTTTCATGTTCTTGACAGTTGCAAAACAACAGGCCTTAGAATTTGTAGGATGGCCTTTTTCCTAGGGTCCATCTCAAGAGTCCTCATGATCAGACTTAGTTCTGTAGTGGAAAGCTACCCCAAGAGTACAGTAATATCCTGTTCCTCAAATTATGCCCACCAGCCTTAGCATCTATGGACAATTCCCAATTGAATCAAACACCTCTGATGACAGTCAGTGGTGAGTCTCTATATCTAACATTCTTTGAAACTGTTCTGTGAGGAAGAGCTTTCCCTTCTGTGCCATTTGTTATTTCTGGGTATTTCCCTACTTTTTTAGCACAAAAATGTTAAAGGCATATCTTGGATTCCCCTTGTCTTCATACTCAAATCAGTCACTTCTTTAGTAAATATTTTGAACTTTGTATATCATAAAGTCTCTCTCACAACTACCCAATTCTGCTGTTACAGCAATAAAGCAGTCAAAGGCAAGACATAAATGAATTAATATGGCTGTATTCCATTAAAACTTTATTTACAGAAACAGACAGTGGGCTGACTCCTGGACTAAGGACTAGAAATTCATGACTATAAAGAATATTAGAAAGAACTATTGAGATGCATAATATTTCAAGCCTTACAATCCAAAACATAAAGACATATAGGTACAACATGGTATAAGGGGAAAATGAAAACACAAGTGAATCCTTAAGGCAAATGTGAAAATTCTTGGCTTTATGAAGACGTCAAAAAAAGAAACTGCTATTAGGCAGGTAATTTGTGGGATATCATATAAAGATAGAAAACTTGATGGAAACATTTTCTGAGAAACATGTGGCCACTAGTTTCTAACCATGTGGAAGTTAGAAATCATTAATTTTTGTTTCTAAGTATGTATCCACATAGGATTATTTTATTTTTAAACGTATATTAACATCTATGAAATATATGAAAACTGTTCTCATATACAATCTATATGTTAGAGCAATTGATTTCAAAGTTTAGCATATATTAAAATCCCTTAAAATGCTCATTAAATGTGTTGATGCTATAGTCCATCCCCAGATAATGACTCAGTAAGTCATGGATAGGGCACCCCAAGTTATTCTCATGGGGATAGTCCAGACCCACAAATGAGCAATCCTCAACTAAAGCAATAATTACATGTATGTCGTATGTTATACCAAACAGCAAGGAGACTCCAGGAAGCAGAAAGGGGGTTCTACTGACCACCAAGTATAGTCAACAGTTAGGTCTGAGACTTGAAAGGAAGTCTGTTTACCTTCTAGGATGCAATGTTTCTTGATAAAGACTTTTCAGGGAAATTCTGTGTTTAGGAGTTAGAGGTGAAGAAGGTACTCCCATCCAGGGAGTTATCATCTGGTCAGTTCAGGGTTCTGGTCATTTGGCAACAATTTCTACTTGCCTACTGGGTCTCCCACTGTGTAAGTTTCCTGTTGCTGCTATAACAAATTACCTCAAACTTAGTGGCTTAAAATACAACACAATTTACTATGTTACAGTTCTAGATGTCAGAAGTCTGAAATGGGTCTCAAAAGCTGTTGAGAGGGTTGTGTTCCTTCTGGAGGCTTTAAAAGACAACCAACTTCTTTAGCACCTAGTGAGGGGTGCCCATTATTCCACCTGCTATACCCACAGAGAAGCTCTCTCTTTAACCATAAGAAAATGATGACTCCGGAAAAGACAAAAGTGAGACCAGGTACCTGGGAATGTTAAGGCTATTGAAGGTGGCATCTAAAGCAGCACCTATACAATGAAATGTTAGTTGCAGCCTGGTGAAATTCAACAGTGAACAAACCAGAAGAAAGAAAAACACATCACATATAGCTGCAAGGAAATGTAGGTGGTCACAGAGCAGGAGAGAAAAACCTATTATCAGAGAAACAGGAGATAGAGAGTATTATATGGGTGTCCCCTCGAAGATCCATATGTGGAAGCCCTAACCTCCTATATTTGAATATGGGGCCTTTAAGGAATTAAAGTTAAATGAAGTTATAAGGGTAGGGTCCTGATCTGATAGGATTAGCATCCTTATAAGATGACACACCACAGAACGGCACTCCCATGGTGCACGTGCACATGTGCACACTCTTTGCACAAAGCCACGCATGCACTGAGGAAGGGCCACGTGTGGACATAGTAAGAAGGTGGCCATCTACAAGCCAGGAAGACAGCCCCCATCAGAAACTCACTCTTCTAGAACCCTGATCTTGACTTTATAGCCTCCAGAACTATGAGAAAATAAGTTTTGTTTTTTAAGCTGGCCCATCTGTGGCATTTTGTCGTAGCAGTCAGGGCAGACTAATATAGAAGGAGAAGGGACAAAGGTAAGAGGAAAATAACTAAGAGCCAAAGCAAGGTATTAGATTCACATGGGTTCTTTAGAGATCTGAAAGTTCCGTTGGCCACTACATTCCTCTGATCGTGCTACTCAGCCAAATCTAATGCCAGGTCAATGAGTCAATTTATTCTTTTGTATATACACTTTTAGATATATCACTATGGAAACATTCTCTATTAATAGATGAATACTTTTCTGTCTTTTGTAATAAAATTGACTTGGAAAAATTAACAAGTATTTTATAAATATTTGTAATCATCCTTATAGGTTCCTAATACATAATATATGTACATTAATCAACCATATTAGTCAATATATTTCTACATGTTCACTTTACACGTAACTTAGAGTGCATTTATTCAATGTGATCAAACTTACCTGAATTCTCAAACCAAGCATTGAAGTTTGTCTAAAAAATAAATTTCATGTCTTCACTGTTCACTCATATTCATGAGTGAATCACTTTCTTGGTATGAATAAATTTGTTTTCAAAATCAAATATTTAATATTCAGAACGTCTCTCACAATGTCATCAAATCAGAACTGCAGAACCAGGAAACTCAAAATACTGTATTTTCCAAATATTTTTATTTATTACTGAGGAAATAGGGTTCATAAAAAGGATAAAAAGAGTCTTCTAGCCCAATAACCCTAATTGTTCTGATTTTATTCTTCCCTATATTTCTGTTTCACCTGAGAAGTATGGTAGCCAGGGAAAGAACACTAGAACAGCTTGGAAGGGAGTAGGGAATTACATAGGTAGGGTTTATTGGAAATGGGCTAACTGGAACCTTATTTGAACTTTAACCAATGCTACCTTGAAGTTGTTGGTGAAACTAGTAAACTGAGTTTGAGCCTGTCAGACTCACATAAAAGATACCACATAAAAGTGAAGTCTGGCTGGATATGGTGGGTCATGCCTGTAATCCCAGCACTTTGGAAGTCTGAGGTGGGTGAATCATGTGAGGTCGGGAGTTTGAAACCAGCCTGGCCAACATGGTGAAACCCCGTCTCTACTAAAATACAAAACTTAGCCAGGCATGGTGACGATGTCTGTAATCCCAGTGCTCAGAGAGGAGAATAGCTGGAACCCTGGAGGTAGAGGTTGTAGTGAGTCGAGATCATGCAACTGCACTCCAGCCTGGGTAACAGAGCAAGACTCCATCTCAAAAAAAAAAAAAAAAAAAAAAAAAAAGTCCATGAACATTGGTCATGTGTTGTATATCCATTTAATACAGTGCTTTGCAAGTCTTGCCAAGCAGTTACAGGAATAGTGAACCAGACAGGTAGTGCCCAAGGACACAGTTGGTCAAACAAGTAACGTTGCCAGGTCATTTTCTATGTAGCTATTCAAGCACATCTCAAACAATGAAGTGTTCATAAAACCTTTAAGTATTTGATTAAATTTTAGAAAATGCAATATTGTGAAGGATCTTACTGGCTAGAGATTTTTTGCTTACTGCTGACTTTAAGAGAAGAGATGGCTCTAAAATTCTGGGTTGTGAGGTAAATTAAGCAGTGCTATTTTGCCACTTTTCTTAGTTCCCTTATGGGACTTGTAGTCACACAGAATTCTCAACAATTCTATTTCTCGACATGCAGAAAGAATAAGAATCAGGCCAGTAATTCAAACTGATCATGACATTTTTGCCAAAGGTGCAGCCTTTACACACACAATGTTGAATATTTTTAAAAGAAGGTTTTCTTTTTTTTTTGACACACAAAATGACATCCCTAAATACAGCCATGCTATCATAGCATTCACACGTTGGGGTTTTGCCACATTCACAGTGATTGAGCTTTGTACTTCACAGCTTTGCTGTTAGATTTGGTACAAAAAAATAAAAATAAAAAGCAAAACGAAACCACTGCTCAAACCAGCCCTATATGCAATTTTCTTCTTCCTTTGACCAATTAATTTGACTAATCAAGTCAAACTAGTTACACAATTTGCAAGCATAGATGCCTCCCAAGATACAATCTGTTAGAAAACTGCCCGATTTTCCTCTTACTTGCTTCTCTTTTTTCTCATTATTTTAATGAGGTAAAAAAAGTAGTAAAATAGTCCACACTTAGGCAACCACTTTAGCAAAATTTCTAGGTAAATTTTTGATGAAAACACTGTAATGCCAGTAGAAGGGCCTGGTCCCAAATTGATTTTTTTTAAATAAAGATAAATACAAAATTGAGGAGGGAAAAAGCAATATCACTAAGGCCTTAGAACTTATGAGTTTAAATTAAGTGAACGAAATATGTATTGCGTTTTTTAATGATCTAATGTTCTATAGATATTTAAGAATATAAACACTAAAAGCAATACATAATTATTTGAAAAATATAATTAGTAGTTTCCCAATAAAAAGTGATGAGCTAATAAGAAAAAGAAAGCTTAGGTACAGCTCAAGTCAAACCTTCATTATATTAGGAGAAATTTCAAAGGTTATGTTCATAAGTTGTTTTAACTCCTGTAATGTTAGCCTGAGAAAGTCATGAAGAAGATTGCAGTAAGACATCATGGCTTGTGTCCAGTATCAGCAGCTTGATATCTGTATATCAGGGTGGTCAAACCACATTAATACTACACCATTCTCCGGAGATGATAAAGGATATTTGCATAAACTATTCTCTTTAAGCCTTCTTCCATTTCAAATAAAATTACTACAGCTAACTTTCCATTAAAAAGCCCAAAACTAACTCCATGTTTCAACAGGGTGCTGAGTCTTTGCTGCTTTATTTTCTTACAATATTAAACACCATTACCAAACATAATTTGTAGGATACGCCGACTACGATAGCAGTCACAGCTCTAGCTTGTATAGGTCAGTCTACTGTACGCAAAGAATAGAAACATCAAGATAAGTCCTGAATGATTGCATAAGAAAACCACAGAAGAGCAGTGGAAAGATACATTTTAGGAGTTTGGGGAGGCTCAGGAAAAAAATCCGCAGGGTTTGGTCAGTAAATAATTTCACAGAGTAGAGGACAGTGAAGAGACTCAAAGGAAGAATAGAACTTAGGAGGAGTATAACTTAGAACTTTAGGTAAATCAAGGAATAAAATTCAAGAGTGATCGTTATGCAGCAGAAAGGTGGTATACAAAGACTTAGAAGTATGTTGGTGGAAAATGTAAATCCAGCCTGCCTAGAGAATAAAAGGGAATTTGAGAAGCAAAAGGCAAAATAGAGGGAGACTTGTATTTCACATTCAGGATTTAGAAGTTTGTTTTCCACTCACATTTCCCAGCTTTAGCTCCACTATGACTAACTATATAAACTAAATCCCTTTAGATGGATGCCAGAGGTATAGAGGGAATCTTAGCGACAACCACCCCAGACTTCCAAGGTAAAGGAGTGGACACACTGGAAAAAGTTGCGTCCCTCTGGTGTGCAGATCAGTAACTGAGAAACGTTTTTAAGCATTGAAAGGAAGTGAAGGATTTAAGCATAATAACAACTTAAATAATACATTAGAGTTCAAAAATATTCATATATATTATTTCACTTAACCAGATAGGAGTGGTGTAGACAAAGCAGTGTTGTGGAAAATTCATCTGGATAAGACCTACAAAATCCGTTAGAAAATGAAAAGATTAGAGGCAGGAGGCGCATAATAGTAAAGCTTGCGCCTTTTTTAGGTAAAGTAAAACACTGAAGACGACTTCAAAGGAAAAAGGTGGGTACACTGGAAAGGAAGTAAGAATTATAAAGCTACCTCAGAGCTGCAGCACAAGTTGAGCAAAATTTAGAAGGATGGTAGACTTGACGCTGACTTCTTGAGGACTGGATTAGTACTTCCCTCTTGCTTAGGTTTCAGTTGGTCCTACAGACAAAAATCTCAAGGCATTAGGTTCTGAAGCAGATATCTTCAATTTGAAGAGAGGAAGGAGAAGTTGCTAGAAACCAAGCAGACCATATAAACCAGTGGTTCTTAAAGCTGCTCCATCAGCATCAGCTGGGAACTGTTAGATCTCCAAATTACTGGGCTCTACCCTACACCTACCACATCAGGTACTCAGGGGCTTGGGCCCAGCCATCTGTGCTTTAACAAGCTCTCCAGATTACTCAATGCATGCTCAAGTTTGAGAGCCACTGATCCAGCCAGAGTTACAGATGTAGCAGAAATCATTGGTTTCAGATGGAGATCTGCAATGGCTTCTTGAGAGGACTGGTTAACAATTAACATTTGATCACCCATGGGTAATTAAATCATTCAGTTTGCACATGCCCAAGCAATGCAACCTTATTATAAATGATCCCATAAAAGGACATATATAGGAAGATGAAATGATTGCAAAAATCAAAATTAGGAATACTCTACAAGGCCAAGTCATTTTGATTTAAATTTCTCTTTATTTGAGATTACTCTTGCTAGATCATCTTCCTAAAGACACAATCTACTACCTTAAGATGAAAGAATGTATATAAAGAAAGAAAAGAAAGATATTTGATGTATTTTTATTTCATCATAACATATAGCAATAATTTCCTAGAGATTCAGAATATTCAAACTGAAGAATATGCTTCTATACCATTGCATTAATGGTGTATGCTTTTTTATTATTATACTTAGAGCTGCTCTACACCTGTTTATTCAACACAGATCTAGCCAGTTTTATCTAAACTACCTTGAAATATGCAAAAAAATAAATGAAATTTTTCTCATAGTACCTATGAATCATCACTATAAGATGACCAATGTTATATACTTGACTAAATATATTATTTTGCTTGGAAGTGTAGATTATTCTGGTCTCCTTATAGAACACCAGCCTTTCCAAAAGGAGAAAAACGGGAGAAAGGAAAAATAAAAAATAAAAAACCTAAAGTCATGAAAACTTTGATCTCTTACTCATTTCACTCAGTTTCAAAGTCAGGCTAGTTATAAAAGTTCTAAACATGCCACACCACATTTTATTTCTGTACTATTACTTTACTTTTATATAGAATTTGGGAATCATATCAAAGGAAATATTTTAAATCATTCCAGACTCTATGTTAGTATGATGCAGCTTTAATATATTTGTGAAATTTCCTATCCTATAACTATCCAAGATTTATTAAAGTTGGTGATCTGAAAAAGGAAGGCCAGTTACCAAATACAGTAAAACCAAACTCCAGAGGTATGTGTGAGAGGATTTACCCTTCTGTTCTGATCTAATTGTTTGGTTTATGGGGATCATGATGAAATCAATAAGGGAAAACTTGTGCCTCTAAATATTATATATCCAAGCTCTTTTGCACAAGCAGAGATGCTCAGAAATCCTTTCATGAATTACCTTTTCATTGGTAAAGAAATACTTTCTGTTGTCAATTCAAAGTTAGTTATGCCATATCTTGAGCTTAGATCTTCACCCTCCACAATAAAGATTGGAAGCAGCTAATTATTGCCCTATTTTTAATCCTTTCCCCACGCAGTCAGCAAAACTCAAGAGAAAAAGACTCCAAATGTTCAAGTATCACTAAAATTATACTAGTACTTTCTTTAAAAGACAGCTAAAATAATGTTTTTATATAGCATTTCTACACATTTACTCAATTTAATCATGTTTGTCACACATAGATATAATGAAAAGGAGAAATGTAGTATACAGCCATAGAATCACTGGTTCTTGCTATTATATAAATGACATAGAAGGTTAAGAAACAGCCATATTTTTATTTTAAATCACGCCAAAGTTAAAATTGTTACACCAGTAAATTTTTTCATAGTCATATTTATTACATTTATCTTTTCTCCCTTTCTTATTTTGGAGGGAAAAATACTAAAAAAAGAAGTGATGCCAAAATTTAAAACTTAGTATCTCATTTTCCTTCCTCCCCCAACAAGAGAATGGGAGGGCTCAAATTACTGACTGTTTTAAATTGGACTGACTGACTAAATTACTGTTCAAATTACTAACTATTCAAATCTACCTATTGTTATCAAAATCCTAACGATATTTACTTGTAAAACTACAAGATGTGACTGATGCATATCTGTTACTAAATAATATGGGAGAACACTCCAGATATAAGAAAAAAACAACTATCTTATTTAACATTGGAAGAATTAGAGAGGCACTTAATAGAAAAAGGAACATGTAAAAAACCCAAACGTTTAAAGGTGCTCACACTTTCCAGTGATCAGAGAATAATAAATTAAAACAATAATGGGATATCATTTATTCATTCAATAGTGAAAAATAAAGGACAATATGCAATGCTGGTGGAGGTGTGGTGAAATAGGCTCCAATGGAGAAATGTTCTGAAGTAACTTTTCCAATGTGAAATATTTTTTGGCTGGGTGCAGTGGCTCAAGCCTGTAATCTCAGCACTCTGGGAGGCCGAGGCAGGCAGATCACTTGAGGCTAGCAGTTCCATACCAGCCTGGCCAATGTGGTGAAACTCCATCTCTACTAAAAATACAGAAATTAGCCTGGGGTGGTGGTGTGTGCCTATAATCCCAGCAACTCAGAAGGCTGAGGCAGGAGAATCACTTGAACCATGAGGCGGAAGTAGCGATAAGCCAATATCATGCCACCGCACTACAGCCTGAGTGACAGAGCGTGACTCTCTCTCAGGGAAAAAAAAAAAAAAAAAAAAAAAAATCAGTGTTGAGAGCAATTTTATAATTAGAAACTTATTCTTCAGAAATATTTGAACTTTACATTAAAAAATATGAAAGTAGATTCACTGCAGCATGTTTTTACAGTTGAAGAATCAGAACTACAAACCTCTAATTTTGACATGGGAATTTGCCCATAATCTATGACAATTATTTTGTATTATTATATTTTTTAAATACTATGTGCATATATATAAATATGTATATCTATGTGCATATACAAGATTTGTAAATGCATAGAGAATGGCCTGAAAAGATGTTAATAATGTCAGCACAGTGATAAAAATAACTAATAATATGGAGTAATCGCTATATAATAATACTGAGTAATCACTAAACGCCAACTACTCTGCTATGTAGTTTTTCATAGATTATCTCAATTAATCCTCACAGAAATCTTGTGACCATGGAGTATTATTTCATAAATATGGCAACTGAAGATAAACATCAAAGTTTTAACAATATTACATGTGGACTACAAATGGACAAGAGAATGAATGTCCAATTTAAGGTAGATTTACAGTTTTTACTATCAGAATTTATATTTAGTATCAGAATTTATAATAAAGAGCACACATATATTAGCTTGCTAATTAAAAACAAAGAAAGTAGTACAATAATTATAGAACAAAACAGATTGTATTAACTAATATATGCCATAAAGTGGCAATTGAAGCTTGAAAGAAGGCAAAGATTAATTCTCACTGAATAACAAAATAATTTATAAAGGATGAAGCCTTTGAGATAGGCTTTGAAAGATGACGAATATTTCAGAAGGTAGAAATGGGAGGAAGGTATTTCAACACAAAGAGCCACAAAACGAATGACAAAAGGGCAAGAAACGGAGTACAAGATAATTCCAGGAAACAGGAAGGAACTGTGTAACAGGAGAAAAAGACGTAGAATAATGAGAGAGATAAGACTAACACTGTAGAAGGGCTTGAATTATTCTGATGTATCCGAGAGATGACAAAACATAGTAAGAGATAACAATGGAGAGACAAGAGGCATTAAAGGATTATGATTTATTTAAGAAATTACCAAAAAAATCAGTCTAGATGTATTAAAATCAGTCCAGATTCCTTAAAAAAAATCTAAGACTAAACTCAAATACAGAATCTCCAAAGAGGCGATTCCCAACCTTTTGGCCATAGATCCTGGAAACTTGGCAAAGTTTTTGCAAGAGGTCCACGAATCCATATATGCCACAGAATAATTGTTTATGGTCTGAATAAATGTCTTCAATTTTCAAATTGGAACTTCTATTAGGCTTGATGCCACATTGGAGAAAGCAATTTGGTAGGTTTCTTCTCTTTTCTCCACAGAGGCTCCCACTTCTACTTTTTGACTCCATGGGCTATGTCCAGGTCCTTCAGGATTGAAGCATGAGAAGGAACAAAGAGGTGAAGGACATGAAAATCTCACTTGACTGGCACAGAAATAATTTGGCATTGATTCCTCCTAGGCTTGCTAATGCTATATATAGATTATATATATATATACACACACACACACACACACACACACACAATACAGAGAGCATATATAGAGAGATGTCTATATATGCTTATACGGGTATCTATATATAGCATATATAGAGAGATATCTATATATAGCATATCTAGCAGTTGTCTTAGCCCATGCTCTATCTCCAATGGGTGAATGCTAATAGCTCTTGTTCCCTCAACCTGTTGTTTTAAAGCTTCTGTTTAAGCAACTCTACACTGATACTTTATTTTGAGGTCACATCATTTCTCTTCTTGATTGCAACTTAGATTTTTTTTTTTTTTTTTTTTTTTTTTTTTTTTTGAGACGGAATCTCACTCTGTCACCCAGGCTAGAGGGTAGTGGTGCAATCTCAGCTCACTGCAACCTCTACCTTCTGAGTTCAGATAATTCTACTACCTCAGCCTCCTGAGTAGCTGGGATTACAGGTGCCTGCCACCATGTCCGGCTTATTTTTTGTATTTTTAGTAGAGACAGGGTTTCACCAACTTGGCCAGGCTGGTCTTGAACTCCTGACCTTGTGATCCACCCACCTCAGCTGCTCTTCTTTGGGCTGTAATAACTCTGGACAATCAGGGTATCCCAAAGCAACTGTATCATTGCTTGACCCTGAGAGCAACCACCCAGCCACAATCTCTTCTTTCTGAGCTTTCTCAGGTATGAGTTGGGAACTACCTTCTTTGCAGACCATAAATTACCAGAGACACAAGTGAAGTTCTTCAACTGGTCTCCTTGAAGTCTTTTAGACTTTAGTGTGGAGGAAACATCCTTTTCAAGGTGGGGAAGAATGTCAACAGCATTACAGCAACTCTTTCCAATAAATTTTCCCCTAAAATTTGATCACTTCCATGACAACTCTTTAATATACTTGTTGCAGATAAGAAGCAGAGGATTAAAAAAGAAATTTCAGATCACTCTTCCTTTATGAATCCTGTTGACTTTTCTTGCTTGGAAATGTGAACATATTTGGCAAAAATTGTCTCATATCTTCTAGAAACTAACAGTAAATTCTAATTTAATATTCAATAGGAGACCTAACTAAAACAGAAGTCCAAAATTAAACATAAAATTTTAAATAAATACCAATATGATATGTAATGTGGCACATACACATTAATATGATATATATACCATTCACTACTTCATAGTCTCCATGTCACATGACCAGTTCCTTAATCTTTCCTTATCTTTCCAAATTTAGACTCTGACTCTTCATGCCTTCTACTTGGTGCTCCAGCAACGCCAACACTCTCCAAGCTGTTTCTTGTCTCTACACCTGTGCACATGCTCTCCTTCTAACAAAGAATAAGTTAATGAGTTTTGGCAAATATATACCCTGTGTAACTACAACTCTAATCAAGATACAGAACATTTATTTCACACCAGAAAATCCTCTCCTGCTCCGCAGCAATCAACTTACCACCATAACCCCACTTTAGACTAGCACTATTTTGAATTCTGTCACTGTAGATTAGTTTCCCTACTCTAGAAATTTTAATAAACAAAATCATAAAGGAGAGATTGGCAGGATATGACTTATAGGCCAAATCTAGCTTAGCACCTGTTTTCGTAAATAAGGCTGTATTAGAACACAGCCACACCCATTCATTTGCATCTTGTCTATAGCTGATTTCATGCTAAAGTGGCAGAGTTGAATCATTGTGATACAGATTACATGGCTTAGAAAACCTAAAACATTTACATCTTTCCAGAAACAAAATTGCCAACCCTTATCATACAGCATGTATTCATTGTATCTGACTTCTTTCTCTCAGCATGAATTAGAAATTAATCCATGTTTTTATACTGCTCTACAGTCTAGCAGTTGTTCTTTAATTCCACTGTATGAATATAACAATTTATCAGCTCCTTTGTTGATTAAAATTTGTGTTAAGTTTTGATTATTAAAAATTACATTATATAGTATATATGTTATAAATAATACAAATAGGATATTCATGAATATGAATATTATTATATTTATATAAACATCTAGTACAAATCTATGGTTTCACTTCCCTTGGGTAAATACCTAGAAGTGGAATTCGTGGATCATATGGTAAGTGTATCTGTTTCTTTACTAAAAAACTTTCAAACTATTTTTCACTGCATTTGTACCATGTTATACTCCTATTACCAATTAATGACAACCCAGTGGCTCAACATTCTCACCAACACTTTACATACTTGATATTGTGATATCGTTTCATAATTTAATTTTAGCAATGAGTTTTACTAAGTTGTGCTTTTCCAAGAACATGTGCACTTTAACTGTTTAAATTTATTGGCATAAAGTTGTTTATTATATTTCCTTATTATCTTGTACTTATCCGTAAAAGTTGTAATAACATTCCCTCTTTCTCCCCAATATTATTCATTCATATTGTCTCTCTGATTTCCTTGATTAGTTTTGTTATGAATTTATCAATATTAATATTTTCCAACAATCAAATTTTTAACTTTATTAGTGTTCTCTATTGTTTATCTTATTTCTTTTTTTTAACTTTTGTTCTTATCTTTACTTATTCATTTCTTTTACTGTGTTTAGTTTACTTTTGTTCTAGCTTCCAAAATGAATATATAGGTCAGTTTAAACATTTCTTATTTAAATTCTTATTTTTCAATAAAATAATTGAAAATTACAAATTTTCCTCTAAGCACCAACTTGTTGCATCTCACAGAATTTTATTATTATCATAAAGTTTGAAATGATGTTATATAGTAATATCTATGCTTATTTCTGCTTTGGTACACGTATTAATTAGGAGTGTATTTCATTTTAAAATATCTGTAGATTTGCGACAAATTTAGTTTTATCTCTGATTCCACTGGTTTAAAAAATGCTCTGTAAGAGATCAATACTTTGAAAGTTATTCAATTATTTTATTGTATGACATGTTTTATCTTGGTGAATGTTTCCTATATACTAAAAAGAAAGGATATGCCATTGTTGGTAGTGTTTGTTAAATGTCAATTAGGTCAAGTTGGTTGATAGTGCTGTTCAAATCTTGTCTACTAACTCTGATTTTGTGGTTACTTGTTCACTCAGTTACTGAAATACGGTTCATTAATTCTCCCACTATGTTTGTAAATTTTTTTCTGTCTTTTCTTAGTTCTTTCTGGCTTTGCTTCATGTATTTTGTAGCTCTGTTATTAGGTTCATACACATTTAGAATTGTTTGGTCTTATTACAAACTCTAAAAGTTGCTTAATACCTCAGTCAAAGTCAGGTTTTAATTCAGACTGATGTTGCTTTTGGATATATAGCTCTCTCAAAAATTTGTTGCTTCATTATCTGTATGATTCTATTAAGGTCTGTGTAGCAATAGCTACCCTTATAATACTTGGTAAAATATGCCTCTCTCTCTCTCTCAACTTAATTATAGCTACATTATTTAGGCTCCCATGAGAAAATTATTATTCTCTTTTCCTGAGCAATTTTGTTTAATTCAAATAACATTACTCAGGGTCACATTAATCTAATAAAAAGATTTTAAAGATTTAATAAAAGGTAGGGTAGTCACAACATGATTTTTTCGCTAGAAAACTATTTTAATCTCAATGTGAATTAGATTTTTGTCTTGCACAATTTATTCATATTTTATTTTAAATATAACAGAATATAAGCATAAATGTTAAATACAAATATTTCCAATCTGCAAAAGCCTCAAAAGTTCTCTTTTGTGTTTTCCATCACTTAAGAAAAAAAACAATTCTTTTATGAGCGCATGTCTTTCTCATAGAACCTTATTAAATGCAGCTGATAACCAGATCTCACTACTAACATTCTTTTTTCAAAATGTTTTCAACCAAAGCCTCAACTCATCATGTCATACTGAAATGGGAAAGATTCCCTTGTCCCCCTTACAGGGCATGGGATGGGGGTATGGCTCACTGCTTCGGTGCCCCACTGCTCAGACCTCTAGGAGAGCATACAGACAGCGGGCTGTGAGGATCTGAACCCAGGGCAGTGTGTAGGGGTGAATGTTGACAGCTCCTGAAGCCCCAGTGGGCATGTGTTACAGAATGCTCTTTAAGTTTGACGTCTAGAGGTGGCTTGTGTTAACCAGCTCAATTAGACCCTCTACCTTGTCACAAGGTATCCTGGGTTCTTGCCTTGGTGTATAGAAGAATCAGATCACACGTGGGCTTAGAGAATAAGTGCAAAGTTTTTTTTAGTGGAAGTAGCTCTCCCATGATGGGGGCGCCAGAAGGGAAATGGTTTTCCCCTGGAGTTAAGCTGCTAGGTGGCCCTGGCTCTCTTCTGACTGCCCAGGCAAAACTGCACCTGGCCCTGCCAGTTGATGGCCTGCTGGCGTGCCCGCATCTATTGGTGTGAACTTCTGCCAGCGTGCTCCCTTCCACATCCTCTCGACGTCCAGTCTTTTGTCTTCTTCCACCGATGTATTCCTCTCACCATCCAGCAGCTTCTGTCTCTGCCTTGCTAGGGTCTAGGGTTTTTATAGGCCCAGGATGGAGGCATGGCAGGCCAGGGTGGTCTTGGAAAATGCAACATTTGGGTGCCAAGGCAGAAGTGCCTGTCCTCACCTAGGTCCGTGATAGGTAAGGCCCTAGCCAGGTACCACACCCCCTCTACCCAACGCTTCCCTTCCTGCCTTCTGTATCATTTAAAGGGACCACACTCTTCCCTTCCCTGCACTCCTGTGTCAATTGTATATCTTCCAAGTTATCTATTTTGACATTTCACAAAATATCCCAAATATTGAAAACACAGGTTGCTCACTTTCCCAAATTCCTGTTTCCTTCCTAGCCAACAACAAAAGAAATGATAGATATTTTTGCCTTTCATTTGAGCCGCCATTTACTTTCAATATCGGTTTTACTGTTAGTCAAGTGTGCTGCAATAATAAACAACTTCAACTTCTCAGTGGCTTACTACATCAAATATTTATTCCTTGTTCATGTTATATAAGAGCTGCTGGTTGACGGGGGCTCTGCTCCAGCTGGGGTTCCACACCACATACTTATTCGAATCCAGCTTGAAGTAGTCCCAATATAGCACTTTCCCATTTTGTAGCTTGTACTATGTATCTTTGTTAAAGCTGGGAAATCTCTTCTAGATTCAATGCCCTTCTCTCTAAAGCTCCATGTTAGAGCTGGCCAGAGGAATATATGGCAGAAGTGAAGCAGTGGTCATTACTCTCTGCAAGTTATCAAAATAAGATGCCATGAGGGACAGATGGGAATATGCCCCCTGATTTATCTATGCTCTTTTTTGCTTGGCATTTAATTATCCTTCTTGAATACTATCCAGTAGTGGCCTCAGGATCACCATCAGATGTTTGGTTGTGGATGCACATGCTGAAAGTCTACCCCACAAGCTTTCACCACTGTGGCAAGATGTGTTTGACTTCTCAGAGTGACTAGTAACTTCTTTTCTGACCCTCAAGATCTCCCCTAGACCTTCAATTTTTTTCATCCCCCTCCACATTTGTATAAATTGTAATTCTAAAATCCCTTATTCTATAAAACTTATACTGTCTCTGTTTCCCCTTTGAATCCTGACTGACACCTGTTCTCTGGTAGACGAGAAGGTTACATTTAAATTGATTGCTTGAATGTGGCGTAGATCATCACTCTTCACGTTCCGCTGGCATTGGATAAAACATCACATGGCCAAGTTGAATATCAGTGGTGTGAGAAAGTATCCTCATATGTGGGTAGGAGTGTGTAAATATTTGTCAAAATAATATAATCTACTAATTTTTTTGTTGTAAATCTCTGAAGCAATCACTAAATTACTAAGCATTGAGATTGGAATAAGCATTGAGAGCCCTCATCAAGGTTTGGGGATGGAAGCAATCCTACATAAATCACATGACTGACTAGATGGGAAGAAATTCAAGATACAGCTATATGGAAAAAAGGTAATGTATAAGGTTCAGTGACTCACACATGCCCACTGTGATTAATTGCTAACTAATGAAATCATTGTTCATTTCATAATGAAGTTTTGGTTGTTCTTAAAAAGTATTTTCCTAATTTTTAAAATTTATAATTACAAAACTCCTAAAGATATCCTTAAGGATAATCACTTGAACTAAACATGAGGCATATTGCAATCCGTATTCTTGGCCAAAATTTCATAGATCATCTAAATACACCATAGATTAGGGCACCCAAACTCACACTGTTTATGTTGAAAAGTGTTATCTACAGGAGACCCTATTTCTCTGTAGACTTCATATTTGCTTTTAAAAGAATTTAAATAAAATAGTTTCTTAAGGAGAATGCTACATCTCCATGTAAGTATTTTTCACTTTTATTTCCATTGTAGTTAAAAATAACTCCATCTGAAACAGGGATCTTGAAGGATCTTTTAACTTAGTTATGGTTAACAAACAAACCCCGGAATAAACCCTCCAACCTAGATCAGGTGGCAGAGAAGCCACCTCTGCAAGTAACAGCAGAGGTTGTAACCTCTGTGCCATTTTAATTATCTTCTGACTTTCACAGAAAGCTGACATTTACAATGAAGACATCAACAGTAACAGCAAGGCAGAGCCAACAACACCCATGGCCTTACACAGCCTCACATTTCAGACTCTTACAAATATTTTTAGTTGGATCAAGTCCATAGTGCTAAATATGCTCTATTATATCCATTCCCATGGAAACAGACAAGATGTCACTGGATTATAAATTTGCTGCCTGATGAAAGAAAAAGAAGAAAGAAAATCTACATTGGCCTGAAAAAAAAAAAAAGAAAAAAAGAAGAAGAAGAAGAATTCCCATTTGAAAAGAAAATTCTGTAGCAGGAGCAAGGAAGACACAGGAAACAACCAAAAGTAAATTTTCTTTAAAAATGTTGAGTTTTTTAAAAAAAAATCTATTTTGAAAGCTATCAATGACCTATTAGAAATTTAATGAGAAAATAATTTCAAGTGATATCAGCCACTTAAAGCTGGAAGCTTTTTTTGGGCTAGTCATTCAAATCTTTACTGAGCAGCTGCTTGTGAGAGAAACCATACTTAATATGGTAAACCATTTCTGGACTATTGCGACGCTTTCTAACTCTGCCTCTCCCTATCAGTCGTGTCACTCAGAACCCCTAATAACCATCTATCTCACAAAATAACATGAAAACTCCTTCAAGTGGCCTTTAAGGCTCTCCACAGTGTGACTCTAAGCCCATTTAGTAGCTCTAAACTTCTGTAATTTACTGTATGTACCTTATATCCAAATCAAGTCACACTGAGACGTTTAGCTATCCACATTGCTTGTACATTTTTGCCATCCATATCTGACCCTGTTTTTCCTTTTAAAGTAAAAGTTCTGATCCATTATCTCCACAATTTAAAAGTCACACATAAAACGTAGCTTCCATTTTGAAGCCTTCTTTCATCACTCTAGCTGTTAAAAGCTGTCCCTCTTATGGCTCCTTATTTCTAACCCTCTCATAAGCGTAATAATATTCAGAATACTCGCTGCTCAGAACTGTCTTCATTTCTTAGACATTTTTGTTTCTTGAACCACAGGAATCTGTAAGTGAATATAAGGAATTTGAGAATCACTGCCTTATGCATAATCATTGTTTAGAAAATACCACTGAAATTAAATGGCAATTAAGATGTTGGAAAATTTCATCTATTTAAAATTTGTTCTAAATGTATCACATCGGATAGACCTTAAACTGGAAAAAAAAAAATAGTTCTTATAAATCTCGGTGCTAAATTGAAGAGAATGGAATAATAACTCAATTGACACACTCATATTTGGTTCAGAAGCTTCCACAAGCTGTGATGAGGGTTTAGCATCTTTCTTTTATAAATGAGAAAGTACATATGCATAGAGGCTGTATGGTTTGTCCAAATCACAGGGGAGAGTTAAAAGTAGAATTAGAGCTGACAACTTTCAGATCACCTGCTTCATTCACTCAGCTGTAATATCGCTAAGAAGCCATTTCTAAGCTTCCAACAAAGTGGTTCTTAACTCTTCCATCATACTTTTTTTTTTTTTTTTTTTTTTTGAGACAAAGTTCCCTCTGTAACCCAGTCTCAATTGCAGGGGCACTATCGCGGCTCACTGCAGCTTTGACCTCCCAAGCTCAAGTGATCCTCCCACCTCAGTGTCTCAGGTAGCTGGGACTCTGGGTGTGCACCACCATGTCTGTTTAATTTTTTATCTTTTTATAGAGATGGGGATCTCAGTTTGTTACACAGGCTGATCTCAAAGTCCTTGGCTCAAGTGATCCTCCCTCCTCATCCTCCCAAATTGCTGGGATTACAATCATGAGCCACTACTCCCAGACCCTTTTTGTTTTTATTTTTTATTTGAGTAGTTTACATACCTCAATGTACCCACTGAAAATCAGTCCCAATAAAAGAAAAGTCAGGGAACATAGACGATAGGCAACTAGTGCTGACACATGGTTTTATTTTTGTGTGTGTCTATAAAATCATTAAAATATTTCTTTTTGATCTTGGTAAGGAGGATATTATGATTAAAATATCCTACCTCACTTCTCTAATGGAATACAGCCTTTAAACTTCAACTATTGCTAAATAAGGAAGAAATATTCTCTTATTTATGTTGCCAGAGTTGGCAAATGACTGATAGATGTCAAGGCTACTTTATTTCACAGATCAACCATTTATTTTGCTATAATTTGGATGCCCTAAACTGATTAAAAGAAACATGTTCAACTTTCAGGATATTTGCCTGGGATCCATTTAAAGGCCTTTAGATGCCTACAATTAGCAATTTAAAACTTACAGCAAAACTGAATTAAATAAATTGTATTTCCCGAGCCTACTGCCTTCAGAAATTTGATTATTGCTTTTCTTCCTGCTGTAATTGATTTCTAGTTAGCCAATGTAATGCCTGATATAAAGGAGAGAAATATTTTAAGCTTAAAAAGCATCACATAGCTGACATTTTAACTCAAGTTAGCATAAATGAGTCTATGAGTGGATATAACTTCAAAATTATTTGGCAATCATATGTAAAACAGCTAAAGTCTAGTCAGCAAAAGTGAATTTAGGGAATGTGGTAGACAGTTTCTGACACGACTCCCAGTGATCCCTGCTTCTTGGTATTTATGCCTTTGTATAATCCTCTCCCTTTGCATGTGGGCTGGGCCTATCAACTTGTTTTTAATAAACACAACACAGCAAAATTGATGAAATGTTACTTCTGTGATTAGGTTATTTTAAAAAAAAAACTATAAATTACGTCTTGCTAGCATTCTTCCTTCATTGCCTCTTTTACTTGCAGCTTTGATGAAACAAGCTACCATATTGTAGAAACCGATATGATGAGGAACTGAGGGAGGCCTTCAGCCAATAGCAAGCAAGGATGTGAGTTCTTAAATTCAACAATACACAGACTGCTGACTTCTGCCAGCAGCCATGTGAGTGAGCTTGAAAGCAGATATTTTTGCCGCTTTGAGATGATTACAACCCTGATGCCTTGATTGCAGCTTGTGAGAGGCCCTGAGACAGAGGACCCAGCTAAGACACACCTATATCCTAAACCACAAAAACTGTGAAATCGTGTATGTGGTTGTTTTAAGTCACTAAGTTTTGAGATATTTTGTTAGCACTCATACAAGAAGTAGTACGTTTCTGAGAAAGTCGATTCCATCGTTAGAACTATGAATATAGTTCATGATGCAGGCCAGGGTAATCAGTGCATTTCATCTCTAGATACATGGTGATTGGTTTAATTTAGACATGTGACCTAAACTGCACATTTACAGTGAATCTTAAGACATTGCATGGAATGTTGATGAACAATGCTTAAGAAGTCCCATAACCCCAGAAGTATCTGGTAGGCATCTTGGAACCACAAAAGAGCCAACCTTAAAATGAACTTGAATCCAAGAAAGAGAGTGACAAAGAGAAACTTGGATCTTGATAACATTACGAGATACTAGATCCAACTTTGCTCGAAGCTACCATAGCTCTGAGTTTTCCAGTTAAATGAAATATTACATTATCTAGGATGAAATAAATTGTCTGTTAACATGCAGCATTAATATCCCCCTAAATGACATAACTTCCACATTCCTCTGAATAATTCAAATTAAGAATTTTAAGAGGCATGAAAGAGTACTCTAAACCTTCTCCGTTAAGTGATAAAATATGTCTCCCACAACAGTGGCAATCATAAAAAGCATATATTATAACGAGATATTTGCTATAAAATAATTGAAATAAATAAACCACAATGAAAAAGTCAGATAAGCAATTTAAGAAAGCATCAACACAATTTCATTGTATTATGATTGCTTTGTAATAATTAAACATCAAGGTCAATACATATAAAAAGATGCTTCTGAAGATGCAGCATAAAGTGCCTCAAAGCCAACTTTGCTTGAAGATAAGCTGGAACGTCTATTAAACAGAAAATTTCTAATATCCCCTGTATAGAAAGGTTTGGAAATTAAATGGAAGTTTAAGTAGCTTTTCAACTGTATAAATTATGTATAGTATTTTCCATAAACTTCAAACAATTTGCAAAAAAAAAAAATTATAACCTTTCCACCTAATTCCCCAACTTACTAATAAAAATTTCTATTAGACTACATTATCTAAGAGAATCAAAGAAAATTACATCCTGAAAGATATAAGAACAAAAATAGAGGATACAGTTTCTCAATTGTGAGAAAAATGGATCATAGTTTCCCTTCTGTGATGAGAGATAATGTCTTCATAGCCACCTACCCATGTGGCAAAGCTGTTTCCACAGGAATATGCATTTTTAAGATGGCCAAGCAGGAAGATTACAGACAATTTGACTCCAATTTTAATTTTCTTTTTTTTAACTTCTTTTTGTTTGTTTGTTTTGTTTCTTTACTTTAAATTCTGGGATACAGGTGCAGAACATGCAGGTTTGTTACATAGGTATACATGTGCCATTGTGGTTTACTGCACTTATCAACCTGTAAACTTGGCTTTTAAGTCCCACATGCATTAGGTGTTTGTCCTAATACTCTCCCTCCCGCTGCCCCCAATCCCCTGACAGGCCTCAGTGTATGATGTTTCACTCCCTGTGCCTATGTGTTCTCATTGTTCAACTCCCACTTATGAATGAGAACATGAGGTGTTTGGTTTTCTGTTCCTGTCTTAGTTTGCTGAGGATGATGGTTTCCAGCTTCATCCATGTCCCTGCAAAGAACATGAACTCATTATTTTTTATGGCTACATAGTATTCCATGATATATATATGCCACATTTTCTTTATCCAGTGTATCATTGATGGGCATTTAGGTTGGTTCCAAGTTTTTGCTATTGTAAATAGTGCTGCAATAAACATACATGTGCATATGTCTTTGTAGTGGAATGATTTATAATCCTTTGAGTACATACCCAGTAATAGGATTGCTGGTCAAATGGTATTTCTGGATCTAGATCCTTGAGGAATCACCACACTGTCTTCCACAATGGTTGAACCAATTTACACTCCCAGTAACAGTGTAAAAGTGTTCCTGTTTCTTCACTTCCTCACTAGCATCCGTTGTTTCCAGACTTTTTAATGATCACCATTCTAACTGGCATGAGATGGTATCTCATTGTGGTTTTGATTTGCATTTCTCTAATAACCAGTGATGACGAGCTTTTTTTCATATGTTTGTTGGCCTCATAAATGTCTTCTTTTGAGAAGTGTCTGTTCATACTCTTCACCCACTTTTTGATGGGGTTGCTTTTTCCTTGTAAATTTGCTTAAGTTCCTTGAAGATTCTGGCTATTAGACCTTTGTCAGATGGATAGATTGCAAAATTTTTCTCCCATTCTGTAGATTACCTGTTCACTCTGATGATAGTTTCTTTTGCTGTGCAGAAGCTCTATAGTTTAATTAGCTCCCATTTGTCAATTTGGGTTTTTCTTGCAATTGCTTTTGGTGTTTTATTCATGAGGTCTTTGCCCATGCCTATGTCCTGAATGGTATTGTCTAGGTTTTCTTCCAGGGATTTTATAGTTTTAGATTTTGCATTTAAGTCTTTAAGCCATCTGGAGTTAATTTTTGTATAAGGTGTATCTTGTTTGTACAAAACAGTCAATTTTTGAAGGTTCTAGAAAACTTTAAAGAGTTTCCCATGAAAAAATGTTAAGAATGTTTTATAGCAGTCTGAAGGGTTCTATTGAGACAAATACCAAATAAATTTCTTCCTACAATCTATTCAGCCAATTCCACTTCTAGGATGTAGAAAAAAAGAATTAAAATTTGGCCAGTCATTGCGGCTCACATCTGTAATTCTAGGACTTTGGGAGGCTGAGGCAGCCAGATTGCCTGAGCTCAGGAGTCTGAGACCAGCCTGGGCAACATGGTGAAACTCTGTCTCTACTAAAATACAAAAAAATCAGGCAGACATGGTAGCATGCGCCTATAGTCTCAGCTACTTGGGAGGCTAAGGCAGTAGAATCACTTGAACCTGAGAGGCAGAGGTTGCAGTGAGCCAAGATCGCGCCACTGCACTCCACCCTGGGAGATAGAGTGAAACTCTGTTTCTAAAAAATACATTAATTAATTAAAAATAAATTAAAATTCAATGAGATCCTACTATGTTCTAGGTATCATTTAAATATTACTGTACTTAAAAATGTTGAACTTTTGTTATCAAAAGGTTGTTATGTTGTTGAACTTTTGTTATCATTGTTTGTCTTCATTTTTTTAAAAACTGGCAACATAAATGCTTCCCCTTCTCCTTACCCAGAAACTATGCCCAAAGAAAACAGGGTACCCTTCTTAAAGTAAGCCTATTAATCAACTAGTAATAACATGGAACAGAGATACAGAGTCACCTCAAGAATTCTGAGTGACCTCCGAGTCAGGAGAAACAGTGTTGGTCAAAGAAGAAAATACAGACAAACCAAGAAATAAAGTGATACCTTCAAGGATGAGTCACTGGGTCTCTAATTATCTGCACATAGGAATCACTAGGTGTGGGGGGAGGGTTTAAACTATTGATGCCTATGTTCAACCTCCAGGGTTTCTGACTGTATTTGATCCCTATTGTGCCTAAGATACTGATATTTTTCTTCTTTTTTTTGAGACGGAGTCCCACTCTTTTGCCAAGGCTAGAGTGCAGTGGCACCAGCTCACTGCAACCTCTGTCTCCTGGGTTCAAGCAATTCTTCTGCCTCAGCCTCCTGAGTAGCTGGGATTGCAGGCACCCACAACCACGCATGGCTAGTTTTTATGTTTTTAGTCGAGACGGGGTTTCACCATGTTGGCCAGGCTTGTCTTGAACTCCTGACCTCAGGTGATACACCCACCTCGGCCTCCCAAAGTGCTGGGATTACAGGCATGAGCCACTGTGCCCAGCCGACACTAATTTGTTTAAAGCTCCCCAGAAACACTAATTTGCCTCCAAACTGTGACCTGACTTGCCCACTGATTGTAGAGATATGCTCATTTGGTTATTTAGAGAGGTGAAGAATGTCAGCTGTTCATTATTTGTTTCATATTATAGAGATACAGCACAGAGTCATGTTGTATTTGGAAAATCAATGGATGAGGAAGGCCTTTGGAAAAGAGAGAATCTGAAACCTCTTTGGGATACAAGATAAAATTCAAAGAAAGAAAGCACTAAAATGTTTTCTTCTACACTCCCCTTATATTCTTGTGAATCTGGTAGCTATGAAGAAAGGAGGAAAAATTGAAAGGAGACTGAAAAAACTGTGATAATGTACTAAATCCAACTCCACTTAGCTTTCTAGTGTAGCATATAAAATGGGACCAAATCATGGACCTTGTCATCATCATTACCTATTTTCTCCACCCAAATGGGCTCTGCTTTAATTTATGTTAACTTAAAACCCTAAGGTCATGACTACAGAGAAAATGAGGATAAATCCTGGATATCTTAACTGATTAAGTGAAATGATGAGAATGAATCATGGATTATAACAGAAATAGGGGTACTCATCAAATATTGTCTTTTATTTCTATACCACATGGGACCTAGTTCTATATACACAAAACAAAATTGCAATAATAACCCTAATAATATGAAGTTTATATTTAATATTTAGTAAATATTAAATGTGTTAATTTTTATTCTATAAATGTTGTAAATAAGCAGTATCAATAAAAGCTTAGAACCTTCATTTTATGTTATTAAGATCCATTGAATATTAAGGGAAGAAAATCAGAGAGGGACATAGAATACAGTGGAAAATAAACAGGAGCAGTTGATTAATAGGTACACATATACAGTTTAATAGAAGAAATAAGACATAGTGTCTGATAGATCAGTAGGTTTGCTATAGTTTACAATAACCTCACATATTTCAAAATAGCTATGAGAATAATTTTAATGTTTCTAGCATAAACAAATGACACATATTTAAGTTTATAGATATCCCAATTACACTGATTTGATCTTTTGCAAATTATATGGATATATTAAATTATCACATATACCCCCAAAATATAATTAACTAAAAAAGAAAACAGTTGCCTCACAAGTACCCCAGCCTTGGCATTTATTTTATTGTTTACAATTATGTCTTCTCCAAGCTTATACTCTCTCTTTTATGAGAGAATACATTCTGTGAGTGCAATTAAGAATTATCCTACTGGCTTTTTCACAGCCTTAGCTGTTGCCTTCGGGTTTTAGGGAGTCCAAGGAGACTATGGACTGGAGCGGCTCACCAGCAAAGCACAGCAGCTCTACGAAGAAGCAACAAGACCAGTTGTTCACGTGGATTCCACATCCCATTTTTCTTTATTGGGCAGAATCTCCTGATCAAGTTCTGCAACTACCCTCAACGACTGTGATGGAACCAGCAACAGATCCATACCTCCCTGGGGCAGAGCACCCATAGGGAGGGGAAGGCCACCATCTTTGCTGTTTCACAGCCTTCACCGTTGATACCTTCGGGTGCTGGAAAATCTGAGGTGACTAAGGACTTGGGCAGACCCCCAGCACACTGAAGCAGCCCTACAGAAATGTGGCCAGACTGTTTGTTACATGGGTTTCCAATCTCATATCTCCTCACTGGGCAGGCCCTTCTAGTCTGGGTGTCCAGCCACCTTGTGCCAGGGTTATTGAGCCAGAAGCAGCTCTGCAACTCTCTAAGAAAGATCTCCCAGTGGGAGAGGCAGGCCACCATCTGTGCTGTCTCACAGCCCTTACCCTTGCTGTCTCTGGGCTATGGAGAGTCCACAGGGATGAGGGTCTGGTCTATACCCCTAGCATAGAGCGTGCACCTCATAGAAAATTAGCCAGATTGTTCTCTACTCAGGTCCTGGTTCTCACCTCCTCAATGGGCAGGGATGCCTGACCTGGAATCCAGCCTGACCACTTCAATCAGAGGCAGCCCGGCAATCAAGCCCAGCCCAATCAAGAGCACCCACATGCAGAGGTGAGAAAGAACCAATGCGAGAATTCTGACAACTCAAATGGCCAGAATGTCTTATATCCTCCAAATGAACGCACTAGTTCTCTAACAAGGGTTCTTAACCAGGCTGAACTGGCTGAAATGACAGAAATAGAATTCAGAATATGGATAGGAATGAAGATCATCATGATTCAGGAAAATGGCAAAACCCAATCTAAGGAAACTAAGAATCACAATAAAACAATACAGAAGCTGACAGACAAAATAGCCAGTATATATATATATATATAAGCCTAACTGATCAAATAAGACCTGAAATACTCACTACAAGAATTTCACAATTCAATCACAAGTATTAACAGCAGAATAAATCAAGCTGAGGAAAGAATCTTGGAACTTGAAGACTGGCTCTCTGAAATAAGAGAGTCAGACAAAAAATGAAAAAAAAAAAAAAGAATGAAAATGAATGAACAAAACCTCTGTGAAATATGGGATTATGTAAAGAAGCCAAATCTATGAATAACTGGCATCCCTGAAAGGGACAGTGAGTAAGTAAACAACTTGGGAAACGTTTTTCAGGATACTGTTCATGAAAACTTCCCCTGCCTCACTAGAGAGGCCAGCAGTAAAAATCAGGAAATACAGAGAACCCCTACAATATTCTACACATCATCCCCAAGACACATAATCAGATTTTCCAAGGTTGAAATGAAAAAAGAATGTTAAAGGCAGCAAGAGAGATACAGCATGTCACCTACAAAGAAAACCATATCAGGCTAACTAACAGCAGACCTCTCAGAGGAAACCTTACAAGTGATTGGGGGATTATATTCAACATTCTCAGCGAAAAAATTCTTCAACCAAAAATTTTATATTCAGACAAACTAAGCTTCCCCTTTAAAGAAGAAATAAGATCCTTTAAAGATAAGCAAATGCTAAGGAAGTTTGTTACCAACAGTCCCACTTTGCAAGAGCTCTTTAAAGGAGCACAAAATATAGAAAGGAAAGACTATCCCAGTCAATACAAAAACACAGACCAGTGACACTACAAAGCAACCACACACACAAAAAACAGCATCATAACCAACTAACAACACAATGACAGGATCAAATCCACACATATCAATACTAACCTTGAACATAAATGGGCTAAATACCCCCATATAAAAGGCACAGAGTGGCAAGCTTGATAAAAAATAAAAATTAAAAAAAAAAAAATCAAAACCCAGTGGTCTTCTGTCTTCAAGAGACCCACCTGACATGCAATGACATGAATAGGCTCAAAATAAAGAGATGGAGGAAAATCTACCAAGAAATGGAAATCAGAAAAAAAAAAAAAAGTAGGTGTTGAAATCCTCATTTCAGACAAAACAGACCTTAAATTAACAAAGATAAAAAAAAAAAAAGAGAGAGAGAGGCATTACATAATGGTAAGGATTCAACTTAACAAGAAGACCTAACTATCCTAAATATATGTGGACCAAACACATGAGCACCCAGATACCTAAAGCAAATTCTTAGAGACTTACAAAGAGACTTAGAATCCAACACAATAATAGTAGGAGACTTCAACACCCCACTGACAGTATTAGATAGAACATTGAAGCAGAAATTAACAGATAGTCAGGAACTGAACTCAACGTTTGACCAAATGGATCTGATAGACCTCTAAAGAACTTTCCACCCCAAAATAATATAATATACATTATTCTTATTACGACATGACATATACTCTAAATTTGACAACACAATTGAACACAGAACAATCATTAAGTCATTAGCAAATGCAAATAAAACCAAAAACATACCAAACACATTCTCAGATCACAGAACAATAAAAATAGAAATCAACTCTTAAAATATTGCTCAAAACTTTGAAATAATATGGAAATTAAACAACCTGCTCCTGAAGGACTTTGGGTAATAGTAAAATTATGGCATAAATCAAGAAGTTATTTGAAACCAATGTCAACAAAGATACAATATATTGGAATCTCTGGGACACAGATAAGTCAGTGTTAGGAGAAAAAATTTTTATAGCACCAAACGCCCACATCAAAGAGTCAGAAACATCTCAAATTAGCATGACATCACAACCAAAAGACCTAGAGAAGCAAGAGCAAACCAATCCCAAAGCTAACAGGAGACAACAAATAATCAAAATCAGAACTGACAAAGGAGACCAAGACACAAAAAATAATTCAAAAGATCTATGAATCCAAGAGTTTACTGTTTGAAAATATTAATAAGAGAGATAAACCACTAATACAGAATATAGACTAATAGACTAATACAGAATACAGACTAGTAGACTAATACAGAATAAAACAGAGAAAATCCAAATAAACACAACTAGAGACAATAAAGAAGATGTTACTGCTGATATTACAGATATATAAACAACTGTCATAGACTACTACAAATATCTAAATGCACATAAACTAGTAAACCTAGAAGAAATTGATAAATTTCTGGACACATATACCTCCCAAGACTGAACCAGAAAGAAATTGATTCCTTGAACAGACAAATAATGTGCTCTGATAGTGAATCAGTAACATATAACCTACGAACCATAAAAAGCCCAGGACCAGACAGATTCACAGCTGTATTCTACCAGATGAACAAAGAAGAGATGATACCATTCCTACTGAAACTATTCCAAAACATTGAGGAGGAGGGACTCCTCCCAACTCATTCCATGAGGATAGCATCATCCTGATACCAAAACCTGGCAGAGACACATTTAAAAAAAGAAAACTTCAGGCCAATATCCTTGATGAATATCAATGCAAAAAATCCTTAACAACATACTTGCAAACTGAATCCAGCAGCACAAAAAAATTTAATCAATCACAATCAAGTAGGCTTTATCCCTGGGATGCAAGGTTGGTTCAACATATGCAAATCAATAAATGTGATTCATAACATAAACAGAACTAAAGACAAAAAAACCCTGAATATCTCAAAAGGTGCAAAAAGACTTTCGATAAAATTCAACATACCTTTATATTAAAAACACTCAACAAACTAGGTATTGAAGGAATATACCTCAAAATAATAAGAGCCATCTGTGACAAACCGAGAGCCAACACCATACCAAATGGGCAAAGGCTGGAATCAATCCCCTTGAAAACTGGATCAAGAATACCCTCTCTCACCACTTCTATTCAACATAGTATTGGAAGTTCTGGTCAGAGCAATCCGGCAAGAGAAAAAAAAGGGTATTCAAATAGAAAGAGAGGAAATCAAACTATTCCTTAGTTTGCCTTTTGGGCTGAGACTATGGAGTTTTCTAGATATAGAATCATGTTGACTATTCATGACTAAATCAGGTTGACTATAAGCATGATTCTATATCTGGAAGACCCCATAGCCCTGGACCAAAAGCTGCTTTAGCTGGTAAACAACTTCATCAAAGTTTCAGAATACAAAATCAACACACACAAAAATCATCAGCATTTTTATAAACCAACAACAGCCAAGCCAAGAACCAAATCAGGAACACAATCCCATTCACAATTGCCACAAAAAGAATAAAATACCTAGGAACACAGCTCACCAGGGAGGTGAAAAATATCTGCAATGAGAATTCCAAATACTGCTCAAAGAAATCAGAGATGACACAAACAAATGGAAAACATTCCATCCTCATGGACAGGAAAAATCAGTATCATTAAAATGGCCATACTGCACAAAGAAATTTACAGATTCGATGTTAGTAGTATCAAACTACAAATGACATTTTTCATAGAACTGCAAAAAACTGTTTTAAAATTCATATGGAACCAAAAAGAGCCCAACAGCCAAGTCAATCCTAAGCAAAAAGAACAAAGCTGGAGGCATGATGTTACCCTACTTCAAGCTATACTCCAGGGATACAGTAACCAAAACAGCGTGGTAGTGGTACAAAAACAGGTACATAAACCAATAGAACAGAACAGAGAGCCCAGAAATAAAGTCACACACCTACAACCATCTGATCTTCAACAAAGCTGACAAAAACAAGCAATGAGGAAAGGATCCTCTACTCAATAAATGTGCTGGAAATCTGACAAATACTTAACTAGATTTAACTGTTATCTGTTAAACAAGAAGTGAAATGAAATCTGGTCATTCTATTGTCTTGAGGCTTTTTTATGAGAAGAAAAGGGAAAAGGCATTTTGGCACCCTGTAACCTGGTATCTTGGAGTGTTTTCCTAAGATATTAGGTCTGTTTTTGGCTTATTTTGTGTCAAGCTATCAGTAAGAAGAGAAAGCTTTACAAAATTTAAAAATGTCCTAATTTTTTTATACTGGATCTGTGAATAATTCTTCGGTGTACGGTTTTCACTCTTTCATTTTATGTCAAATTGTCAGTATTAATAAATAAAATTTCTGTTTTAAGTGCTTTGGAAATTATCAAGAATTTTATGCACATTATAATTCATAAGCGTGGCAAGTAAAAATGGATCCAGGAAGTATATTCTTTCAATCAAGATATATTCTAAAGGCATGATTTGGGTGGAAAAAGACTTCTAAATTATCAATATATTTCTCTTTTGAAAAAATCATTAAGCATTTTCCTTCTATCTTATAATTTCTCAATAGTAAAGATACTCAAAAACAGATCTTCTTAAACTTAGGGTTTATATTTAAGGTTTCTCAATTAGAGATATTGACAAATTATTACTGAGGAAATAGCATAAGCATTTCATAATGATTTTAGTACCAAGGTGTTAAAAGCAGATAAATTCTTGGGGAAAAAGTCTATTTTACAAATTTATAAAGATAAAAAATAGAAAAAACATGTATAAAATTAATATTAAAAATAAATTCTTAAGTCAATTCTTTGTAAGTACAAAAATGCAGAGTTGGATTTAAATACAGAGGTCAGCGTAACAGCCCCCGTTTTTCTCAATTATGTGAATAATTAGGTAATAGAAAAGATTGTTCTTGAATTGCCCAAGCACTTTTGTGAAATTGCCTGAGATTAACAATCTTATTGGAATTGGAGTAAATTTATAACAGTACAGCCAAACTATTTTCTCCTGTTCAACAATCCATATAGGCAGCTTCTCATGCATTCAGCTGTATTGTATCTGTAAACAAAAGTTGGTAAGCTGGGGTAGGCAAAATTTAGCTAGATTCTACTCTGAAGTTATGGGAAAAAGAACTATTTGTTTCCTTACCCTACTGAGGTAAGAGAAGGCACAATTTCAATGACTCTTTAATTTCCATGTGTTTCTCAAGGGTTTAGAGTGGAATTAGATATTGTTTTATCCAATGCCAAATTTATGTATCTTTTCTTCTATACCAGCTGGTTGCTCAGGTTAAAAAATAAATATTTTATTGAATATGAAATTTAAAGAATGAGAGCTAATTTCTATAGTTTATTTTCTTTACAATGATTTATTTTCAAATAAAACAAATGAAATGGTGCATATAATCAAGACTCTCAGAAGATAATGCCAAGAAAGAATGTTTTATAAGTATCAAGAATTCTCTACAGGAATAGTAAAGAAGGAACATAATGAGATGTCATTTCTGTACATAAATTTGAAGATAACAAATTATAAGACAGTTTTGTGAAACTGTTGATATCACTTTGCAACCCCTTCACTTTGTTCCCTGTCTGATTTTTAAAAACCTGAAAAGTAAAGGCTATATTAATCCTGAATCACTTAATTTGTCTGGGCTTAATAGAAAATTATCTTCACATATTCGTCAAATTTAACCACAAAAGCCTTAACTCTGTTAAAAAAAAATCCTGAAATTATATGAAGTTTTAGACATTAATAATATATAACTTAAGTAAGATTTATGTTTATTCCAATGTCACAGAAAAATAATTTGCCAAATCTTAACCCTCAAAATAAATTCTCAATTCTGATTTGATTAGCATATACTCCTTGAAGAGGAGTTCTACCATTACTTATAATAGAAATCATAATATTTAAGTCTACAGGTAAATTTAAGAATGTGGCACTCCTGAGCAGCTTTTTAAAAATTAGATTTTGTTCCTCAAATTAATATATCAAGTTTCTTCTGGTATTATCTCTTAGGGAGAGGGAGACAATCTGTCAAAATCGTTAGCCTAGAAAAATACATCTGGTAGCAACAATATGTTTTAGACAATTTGTTACTCAAATCTAGCTGAACTAAACCAGAAAAATCAATCACTTGTTTCTGGGATGAAGTATTAATATTTGGTGCAATGATGTGCTTGAGTTGGTCCATACCAGCTTTCAAGAACTAATTATGACATTTCAGGAATTTTGCTTGTTGTTAAACACAGCTATTATTAAATTATATAAATCTACAATTAATCGATTACGTACATATGGAATACTCAAACCTCATCACTTCTTTATTAGTTTAGTATAGCTCATAATTATCTTAACATTTGAGATTATTTACTTCTCTTACTTTCATATGGGGAAAATAGTGTTCCACTGTGTAACTCCACTCAATGTCTTGTTCTTTGACATCATGCCAGTAGCTTGAATTTAGCTATCACAAGAATATTTACACCACAGTAACTGAAAAACACTGCATATCAGGACGTAATTGATTGTTTTATTAATTGTCTATATTAACAAAAAGGATGGAGAAAATGTTAATAGAAAAGAGTAAACCAAGTATATTATGGTTGTATCTGTTACATATGAATAGCACAAAAAATTCAGGAAATATTTTTCCATTATTTAAAAACGTATCCAATTCAGCAAAAAAGTTGGTCATGTCATTGGCAATTGAGTGATGTTCCAACACCACTCTTTGTTTCATTTTAAATTTTTGTTAACACAAATGAAAATATCAACCAATAGTCCTGTTGGAAATAGAATTATTCATCAGCAGCAACTGTAGCTTGTCTATGAATATGTGAACTTGGTACAAATTAAACCAAGCATTATGTGAGAATCAACTGCTTACCTGGAACTCACAAAAGGATATTGTATGTTTTACCATTATTTGGAAATTGTTTGCTACCCATCTTTTATATCAGTACAATTCATAATAAATTCATTATGCATAAATATGCACTTTTTTGTTTTTAAAAAACGAGTTGTTAAATTTTTACCAGCAAATCACAAATTTTATGTCACCATATTGACCTGACAGAGGTAAATAAGTAGTTGTTTAAAGTGTGTTCTAAACTACATGGAGTGGCTTTGTCTCTCAGAAGTGAGTAGCATGTCAGTCTTTTCTAAGAGAGGTAGAAGTCCCTGACTACTAGGTAGGAAGAGGAATCTTTTCTTAAGGCTTGGTGCCTATATGTCACAGCTATGCCTACATTTGATCTTAGAGGAAAATTTATAATAAACTGAGATAAACAAATTCCAGATAATTTTTATGATTAAATGATCCATTTCAAAAGAAAGGATTAGGATATTTTAAAGGCTGTTAATTCAGAAATCTACAATATAGTCAGGTTTTTTTTTTTTTTTTTTTTTTTTAATCTTTCTGCTCTACTATTACCATTATTTTGGTTTCTGTCCTTAAAAGTGGAAACAGCTTCAAACATCATATCCTCTTACTGAAATATGCAGGAGAAGAACTTGAATCTTTTCCTTTCTTTTGCTTTTTAAAGGCAACAAAACTCTTCCAGTAAGCTCCCAACAGACTTTATCTTATTTGCATTGTAGCACATATATCCTCCTTACTCAACCACTGACAAGGGGATAGAATTACCTTAACCATTTCATCTCTGGTTCATACTTCCCTGAAACACAAAACCTCCCAACACCAAAACAAAACCAAAATTCAAAAAAGACAGGAATATTTATAACCAACAATGTCTGCTGCAGGAATATTCTGACTTTAAGAAAAATATTTCTGAGCATTTGAGTGGAAGGGAGAATTTAGGGAAAAAAAGAAGCCTGAATCATTTATAAGAGAATTCGTATTTATTCAATTATTTGACAAATATTTATCGAGTATTTTCTCCCTATCATACACTTTACCAGATTCTAGAAATACAAAGATAGAAGTTCCAATCTGGCCCTCAGAGAACTCAATCTTTTTTGTTAAACAGACCAGTAAATGAACAATTATAAAACATTGTGATAAGAACTCTAAGTACTCAACTGGGTCATCAAAACATTGTGGACTGAAATAAAAATACAATCTGCGACTCAAGCAAATACAATTTTTTAAAAAACATTCTATATGAATAGTACATTCTGAGGTTGGGCACAAAGGTATGAGAACTCCAAAGTAGGTGCAAATCCCTAGTTCTTCCCTTAACTTTACATGTAACATTGAGCAAGTTCTTTATATATTAGATAACTCAGTTTCCTCACCTATAAAAGTGAACTTATCTATTCAATCAAATAGAAAAGCAAGAGATGAAGTGAGAGCTATCTTATGGGACCATAATGAATGACAACCATTGTGACAATAATGGAAGTGTCTTTGCCTCACCACCAAGTGAATATTTACATGAATTTTAAAACAGAGAAACACTGAAAGTGAAGGAATATTTTCAGCTAAACTGGAATATTTTCATTAGATTATCTTGAAATTAGGACTCTAAAGAAAAAGAGTTCATCCAGTAGCTAAAAAGCAAGAATGTGAGAGAAAAAATTATAATAGAATGCTCCATTTTTAGCATCAATATATTTGATTTTCCTAAGATTTCAGTCATTCAGTGAACAAATATTTATTGTGTTAGATGCTTTTTAGGTTATTCATTACCTTCTGTAGTTACTAGCACTCTGAAAAGATCATGGCCCTAGGGAAAAGGAACTGCCTAGGGAAAAGTAACTGGGAAAGCTCCTATAAGATGACTGAAAGAATGAGATTTTTTTTTTTTTTTTTTTTTTTTTGGTAGATACAAGGTTTCACCATGTTGGCCAAGTTGATCTCAAACTCCTGACCCCAAGTGACCCATTCACCTTAGCCTCCCAAAGTTCTGGGATTATAGGTGTGAGCCACCATGCCCGGCCTCAGTGAATTTCTATTTCTTCTTTCCTTTTAAGATATGAGCCAGAAAGAGAATTTATTTCCTTTCCTTATTTGCTTCTTTACTTTTCCCATTCATCTACCACATTTTTCTTACAGGTGTCATGTGGAATATTGTGCTAGTTTCTGGGAATGCAAATAATTTTCACTATGGTTTCAATTGACAAAGAAAGAAAAAGTACTGTCTAGTGAAAGAAAGGAATTCATAACCCAAATGTAACATATTAAATGCTTCAGTAGATGGGTAACCAACATGGTATAGGATCTTGTTGGAGGAAGACACAGTTTTTTAAAAAAATAGATGACTGTTTTTACTATATTAAATTGTTTTAGAAATTTAGTGTTTGTCTCTGTACTTAATTTAAGAGTAAGCAGCAATACTTCTTTGGATATGCCATATGTGCCTTAATAAAATTATTGAATTATAAGTTTTAAAAAACACACACAATTTTCATCCCATCTAGGGATTAAATACCAAGCGCCACTGTCTAAATCATTCAATCACATAGCTGTCTGTTTAAAATTAGCAATTCCCTAGAGATTAAGAATTCACAACACCCTAACAACCCTTGGTAACCTATGCCAGCATTTGATCTACCTTACTGTGAAAATCATGTTCTCTATGAGTGAAGTCTTCCTTAACAACAAATGTAGTCCATGTCTTTCTTCAGTCCACACCTGAGAAGATGCAGAAGTAAGCAGGGGAGAATGTCACCATATACACAGCTTTTCTTTTTAATCCAAAGATGGTTATTAACTCCTTCTGATTTATCTCTCTAGAATAAATAATGTCAACTCCTTTCAATTTTTTAAATCCCTTAATTACGTTAAATGTTTTCTACACTTTCTTTCTATTTTCTAGAAGCATGATTTCAAATTGAACACAATATTCAAGCAAAATTATTTTTCAAAGATTTTGTAGGAATTGGTGTTTTATCAGGGAAAAATGACTATTTTTGGAAATTATTAAAATATATACAAATTTTGTATCTTAAAGTAATAGTGATTATCTTAAAAGAAAGACATGTATTAAGATACTCATTTGTTGTCAAAAATTCAAAGGTTATTGAGAGGTTATTGTGAGAGGTTATTGTGTACTTCCAAGTATCACACCTATGGTAACATATTACTACATTCTTTTTCATTTACTAGCTTACTACGAAATATTATTATGAGAAAAACCTTTTAAATGACTAATTATATCAAGTTATAACTACTTTGTTTGCTAATTTTGAAGGTTGATGCACTTCAGCTGTTACTTGGTATAGCTTCCTACTTTAATTCTTTGATAATTAGGACTGATTGTTCGTCTGTCTCCAAGTTTAACTTTCTGTGGATGATCCTACTGGCTGAGTAGAAACAATTTTGAAAAGTTTCTAAAGTTAGAAAATTTGAGCATGCAACATTTATTATCCATTCATTTATATACAACCTTTAAAATCAAAACCAAATAACTGTTAGAAGAGAAAGTTAAGACTTGAAAAGTATTCTAGTAAGTAAACCAAAATAGAGTGTATAAAACTGGGCTTCATTTTTGCATTTAAGCTCCCTGATAATCAAGGGAAAAGGGAAAAATATGATCAGTTACAAAATTGTGTATCTCAGAATGTCTCTTTTGTTGTTAGTATTGAATTGTAAAGAAAATGCTTTATATAGTACTTTAAAGTCCAAAACCCTAAGAGGTCCTGTGGAAAATAACCTCAACCCTTTCAAAAAGCAAGTAGAGCAACAGAAAATCACAAGATGCCAACCTTCATTAACGTTAAAGCACAGTTCAGTTCAATGTGATCTCTGAATAGAACTGGGATGTCATCTATGGGGCTGGTCACCTTAAATTTACAAGAACAAACACAATCAAAATTTGAAGTATTTGAATACATTAATAAATATAATTTTCCTAAATGCTCATATTTCTGATCATATAATTTATCTTCCTCTTAGCATTTTTGCAATAAGAAAAATAACTGGGTTTTTTTTTTTTATTTTTTAAGGCTGATCTTAAGAAAGGATTGTTTACCTCAGATATATCTTTCCGTTTAGGGTACAATGCAAGAAACTGTTATATACCTGCACAACTAAAGATATTTCTTATCTAGTGTTAGATAAGAGACCAAGAGATAAAGCCCTCTTGTCACTTTCAGCTTAGACTTAACTGGCAGCAAAAGCCCTCCAATATGAGAGAAGAGCTAATGCAGGTATCCTTTATCGTGTTTTACGTCTTACAAAGGCTAATAAAAACAGACTTTTCTTATTTCTTTTTTTTTTTTAATTTACTTATTATTATTATACTTTAAGTTGTAGGGTACATGTGCATAACACGCAGGTTTGTTACATATGTATACTTGTGCCATGTTGGTGTGCTGCACCCATCAACTCGTCATTTACATCAGGTATAACTCCCAATGCAATCCCTCCCCCCTCCCCCCTCCCCATGATAGGCCCCGGTGTGTGATGTTCCCCTTCCCGAATCCAAGTGATCTCATTGTTCAGTTCCCACCTATGAGTGAGAACACGCGGTGTTTGGTTTTCTGTTCTTGTGATAGTTTGCTAAGAATGATGGTTTCCAGCTGCATCCATGTCCCTACAAAGGACACAAACTCATCCTTTTTGATGGCTGCATAGTATTCCATGGTGTATATGTGCCACATTTTCTTAATCCAATATGTCACTGATGGACATTTGGGTTGATTCCAAGTCTTTGCTATTGTGAATAGTGCTGCAATAAACATACGTGTGCATGTGTCTTGATAGCAGCATAATTTATAATCCTTTGGGTATATACCCAGTAATGGGATGGCTGGGTCATATGGTACATCTAGTTCTAGATCCTTGAGGAATCGCCATACTGTTTTCCATAATGGTTGAACTAGTTTACAATCCCACCAACAGTGTAAAAGTGTTCCTATTTCTCCACATCCTCTCCAGCACCTGTTGTTTCCTGACTTTTTAATGATCGCCATTCTAACTGGTGTGAGATGGTATCTCATTGTGGTTTTGATTTGCATTTCTCTGATGGCCAGTGATGATGAGTGTTTTTTCATGTGTCTGTTGGCTGTATGAATGTCTTCTTTTGAGAAATGTCTGTTCATATCCTTTGCCCACTTTTTGATGGGGTTGTTTGTTTTTTTCTTGTAAATTTGTTTGAGTTCTTTGTAGGTTCTGGATATTAGCCCTTTGTCAGATGAGTAGATTGCAAAAATTTTCTCCCATTCTGTAGGTTGCCTGTTCACTCTGATGGTAGTTTCTTTTGCTGTGCAGAAGCTCTTTAGTTTAATGAGATCTCATTTGTCAATTTTGGCTTTTGCTGCCGTTGCTTTTGGTGTTTTAGACATGAAGTCTTTGCCCATGCCTATGTCCTGAATGGTACTACCTAGGTTTTCCTCTAGGATTTTTATGGTATTAGGTCTAACATTTAAGTCTCTAATCCATCTTGAATTAATTTTCGTATAAGGAGTAAGGAAAGGATCCAGTTTCAGCTTTCTACTTATGGCTAGCCAATTTTCCCAGCACCATTTATGAAATAGGGAATCCTTTCCCCATTTCTTGTTTTTGTCAGGTTTGTCAAAGATCAGATGGCTGTAGATGTGTGGTATTATTTCTGAGGACTCTGTTCTGTTCCATTGGTCTATATCTCTGTTTTGGTACCAGTACCATGCTGTTTTGGTTACTGTAGCCTTGTAGTATAGTTTGAAGTCAGGTAGCGTGATGCCTCCAGCTTTGTTCTTTTGACTTAGGATTGTCTTGGAGATGCGGGCTCTTTTTTGGTTCCATATGAACTTTAAAGCAGTTTTTTCCAATTCTGTGAAGAAACTCATTGGTAGCTTGATGGGGATGGCATTGAATCTATAAATTACCTTGGGCAGTATGGCCATTTTCACGATATTGATTCTCCCTATCCATGAGCATGGTATGTTCTTCCATTTGTTTGTGTCCTCTTCTATTTCACTGAGCAGTGGTTTGTAGTTCTCCTTGAAGAGGTCCTTTATATCCCTTGTAAGTTGGATTCCTAGGTATTTGATTCTCTTTGAAGCAATTGTGAATGGAAGTTCATTCCTGATTTGGCTCTCTGTTTGTCTGTTACTGGTGTATAAGAATGCTTGTGATTTTTGCACATTAATTTTGTATCCTGAGACTTTGCTGAAGTTGCTTATCAGCTTAAGGAGATTTTGGGCTGAGGCAATGGGGTTTTCTAAATATACTATCATGTCATCTGCAAACAGGGACAGTTTGACTTCTTCTTTTCCTAACTGAATACCCTTGATTTCTTTCTCTTGCCTGATTGCCCTAGCCAGAACTTCCAACACTATGTTGAATAGGAGTGGTGAGAGAGGGCATCCCTGTCTTGTGCCAGTTTTCAAAGGGAATTTTTCCAGTTTTTGCCCATTCAGTATGATATTGGCTGTGGGTTTGTCACAAATAGCTCTTATGACTTTGAGGTACGTTCCATCAATACCGAATTTATTGAGCGTTTTTAGCATGAAGGGCTGTTGAATTTTGTCAAAAGCCTTTTCTGCATCAATTGAGATAATCATGTGGTTCTTGTCTTTGGTTCTGTTTATATGCTGGATTATGTTTATTGATTTGCGAATGTTGAACCAGCCTTGCATCCCAGGGATGAAGCCCACTTGATCATGGTGGATAAGCTTTTTGATGTGTTGCTGAATCCGGTTTGCCAGTATTTTATTGAGGATTTTTGCATCGATGTTCATCAGCGATATTGGTCTAAAATTCTCTTTTTTTGTTGTGTCTCTGCCAGGCTTTTCTTATTTCATTTGTCTTTAGAAGGTAAGTTACTCATTCAGAATGCTTGAAAATGTAAAACACTTTAAAATAAAATCCAGATCAAGGGCAGACCTTCAGAAAGTGAGCAATCAACCTTCACAAACCATTGATTCAGGCTGACTTGGGTGCCACTAGCTAGAATGCTGTCAAAGACAACTGTTAATGTGATATTCTAAAAGTGAGTCTACTAATTCTCATTTTTTTGATGAATCCTGAAATATTTATTTGTGAAGTTGATTGCGATGTAGCTCATGGAATATATGGACATACAACAAATGCAGAAATTATCTAATGCCCAAATGACTTTGCACATTCACACACACACACACACACACAAACACATGCACACATCTTTATTATTACCAGTCCTCTCTTACCATCTGCAAAAGACACAGAAAATTTAGAAAAATTCCATATTTTTAAGATAGAAAAGCTTGCTATCTTCTCTCTTGGGTCCATAATATTGCAATACAAGGGCAGAGTTCAAAAATAATGAGGTAGTGTGTTCCTAATTTAACATGCTTGTTTTCGAGTGCCAGAGACTAGATTCCCAGTCCACATTTTAATATTTAAAAGTACCTAAGATTTACCCTTAAGCAAAGGCAGATTTGCTGTAAGGCTAAAGCAATCATTAAGGAAACATCCTAAAATTACATGACTAGAAATTTAAAGAATAATGTTTACAACTTTATTAATAAAGTTTAATTCTATGTTAAAAGTCAAATTTAAGGGTTTTTTAAACCAATACTGCATATATTCTTATGGCAATGCTCTTGCTATATAACTTATATTCAAATAATTCTAATAATATGTGACAATCCTTAAGGAGAATGTGCGGTTGTTTTCCCCAAAGTGTGCAGCACATGGTTGTGGTGAAAGATCTTTCATTTATACTAACCTGTTTGAAGTTCACTTTCACTTTTTGCTTTTACTCTAAGACAGATGTAGAAGATTCTGTGAGTCTTTTGTGTAAATTCTCATAATAAAACCTTTGGATTTAAACTTTATTGAATATCACTTTCTAATTAGAAAAAGAGAAGCTTCTTAATAAACCAAGATCCCTATTTTTTTGAAGAGGTAGGATCTCCCTTTGTCACCCAGACTGGAGTGCCGTTGGAGCGCAGTGGTGTGATTATAGCTCACTGCAGCCTCCAACTCCTCGGCTCAAGTGATCTTCTCACTTCGGTTTTCCCTTAGCTGGGACTACAAGCACACATCACCACACCTAGCTAAGAACCTTTTCTTAACAACTTCCTGCCTCACTCAGTATAAAAGCCGTAGACTTTATTGTAACCTCTAAGGCTACATGGTCTGGTCTTCCACTCGTTTTCAGGTCTCATCTTCAATTTTCTGAGTCAGTCACACTGGCCATCATGTTCTTCTTTTACTTGAAATGTTTATTTTAGGTTCAGGGGTACATGTACAGGTTTGTTATATAGATAAACTCGTGTCACTGGTATTTGTTGTAAAGATTATTTCATCACCCAGGTACTACATAGGCAATTCCATTCTCAACATAGGAACTGGCAAAGATTTCATGACGAATACACCAAAAGCAATTGCATAAAAAGCGAAAACTGACAAATGGGATCTAATTAAGAGCTTCTGCACAGCATAAGAAACTATCAACAGTAAACAGATCATCTACAGAAAGGGAGAAAATATTTTCAAACTATTCCTTCAACAAAGGCCTAATAGCCAGCATCTATAAGGAACTAATGTTGTTCTCTAAGTACTCCAGATAAATTCCTACCTCTGGGCCTTTGCATTTGCTGTTACTTCTTCCTGGAAGGATCTTTGCCCAGATATTAAAATGACTCATTCCTTCACATCTTTAAGGTTTTTACTCAAAAAATCATTTTCTCAGTGAGTTCTTCCCTGGCTATACTATCTGAAATTAACTGACCCAAACAGCTCAGCCCCTTTCTTGTATATTTTTTATCCTTAACATGTGTCATTAACTAACTTAATAAATTTACCTATTCGTCTTGTTTATTCTTTGCCTCTTCCTCTAGAATTTGCAAGAATACTTGGCACAAATTAATTGCTTAATAAATGTTTAAAATTATCTCCAGAGTAGCAAATCCTCTCCTTAAGACTAAAACAATTATACAATTATTATCAGGAAGAAGAAAGGAACTTCTACCTATACTATAAAACAAAATGATGACATATACAAATTAAAAAGAAAGAAGATAAAATTCATTTTTAGATGGTCAAGACTATTTTTGAATAACTTACAACCTTTGTATAAGCTACAAGAATAGAGTGAAAAACTATCAAAATTGATGAGGGGTTAGAGAAACTGATATAGATATGGTGGGATTAATAGTGGTGGTATCCTCCTTCCATTCTAAGAAATTATGATATAGTAGAATGATTAAGAAGAGCAAGTCAGGAATCAAACTACTAGGCTTAAATTGCAACAGACTTCTTATCAGCTACATGAGCTTGGGCAAATCACTTAAACTTTTTGCCTTAGTTCTTCTACTTGTGAGTGGGAATAATAATAATAGTGACCCCAATGAGTTGTAAAGAATAAAGTAATTAGTACTTCTAAAGCCTTTAGAACCATCCTGACACATAGCGAGCACATATAAGTGCTGGCTATTAGCATCACTGCTAATGTCACTCTACTGAATTGACAGTATCCTCAGGGAGTCATTTATTCCAACTCCCTACATCTAGTTTCAAACATGGGCTTTGCTTTCTTTTTATATTAGGTAGTGAAACTATGTTACGAACATTATGTCACAGTGGTAAATGGCACTGTAAGTAAAGTCAGACCAAACAGGCAACTAAATTTTAAATGCTCTGTGAAACCAGATTTGTAACTAAGGAAAAATTTTTTAACAGTCTGAATAGGATGGAAATTGGATGGTAGACTATTATTTATCAGATTTCATAATATGTGGTTCAAAACTCTAAAAGCCACAAAATCCCTGATAAAAATCAAGATTGCTGAAAGGTAGACCTTATTTGGAAATATATGTGTACTTGCAACTGCATAATCTACACCTCCTGTGTGGTTAACTTGCCGGCTGAGGTTTCTCTGTGAATTGGACACAAAATCTCTGGATTGGAAAAGATTGAACGAATACATATTTTCCCCTTTGTGTGTGTTCAATTCCTACTTTTGAATAATTCCAAATTTAACTATGAGTACTGATAAATTAAAAATTACAGGTGGAATTTTCAAGCAGTGTGGGGCAGGATAATTTGCTGAGTTCTTAATTTGTACTTTATTTTTACTGTATGTTCCCTCCCCACATTTCTACAGAGTGTGCAGGGTTGTTTTGCCCCTTTATCTCAGGGAAAGCTGTGGTTATAGGGCTCAAAGTAATGATGATTCCTTTCTCAATTTTTGTGTTTTGAAAACTAGATTTCAAGGATGAGAGGACTATAATAGGGTGAAGAGGAGAATACTTTTGACAGGAACAGGATCAAGGAAAAAATAAGGAAAAAGTTGAGATTCCTCACAACTGAGGGTGATGGAGGTCGTTGGATTCTGAGAGTAGTGGGAACCCACTACTCTTTGCTGTTCCTGGAAGCACCCCATGAAGTGGCAGGATTTCAGCTGTGGGCTGCATTTGGGAAAGTTGGACCTACCACATGGAATTATGGACACTGAAAAGATTTCTATGCCCACATTAGGGAAAAAAAAGCAACAAAGATGATTAATTCAAGTTCCCATGAGGAGCTGCCTTGCCTTAGTTTGCCAGATTTTTGAGCAACTCCAAGAAGATTATTGCCCTCAATAATCAAATGACTAAAATTTTATTTCCTCTTAGCTGCAAGTCAGATCTAGTCGTGTATATGTGTGTGGGTACAGATGTATATATGACATTTCTTGCCAATCTGAATTTATAGAAAATGATGTATAACATTAAAATATAATAATATATTATTGCATATGAGCAGAAGTAAGTGTATCTGTAATATAAATATACACAAAATTTCAAATGTTTGTCTCCATGAGTCCCAAGTTATTTCAAGACTAAATGAGAGCTTATGTCATGTCTTTGGATCAAAAGTAGTATATAGGTAATAACAAAAAGATGATTGCCTTCTATTTTCCACTTAAAGAAAATGATAGGTTTCTTTTCAAAGTCAGAAGTTAAACTGCCAAACTGTGATTAAAAAAAAAAAAAAAAAAGTTCAGAGTTGAAGCTAAATCATTCACTGCTTGCTTATTTTATGAACTATCTAGTGAAAGGAGTCATCATACTAGAACTTAGCATCCCTTTATTATCCACAGGGCAAGTAAAGCCCAATCTTTACAAAAGATTGTGTGACAGCATTGTATAATAAGTGACAAATCATTATGATTTCCTTTGCTATTCATTGAAGGAATGCTAATCATAATTAATGTGCATGTAATGTGTAATTTTATAGGAGTGAGGCCATAAATTAGCATTAATTACAAGACTTCCCATTCCTTCATCTATTGAAATGCTTAGCAGTTCCCTTTAAGCTGCAGCTTTCAAAGAACCAGTTGGCCATTCTCATACTCACAAGGTGAACTCTGACAGAGCAAGCAAAATTTTAACTCTGAAAATGCTCACTAAGTTGACTATGAAGGAATAAGAAAAAGACACTTGGTCTTTATGAAGCAAACTCTCCTGTGCTGAAAGCATATCTCCAAGAGAACATGTCATTGGAAACCTTTATTTTAATAATTATTTTCCATAGTTAACTATTTGCTGCCCCAAGTATTGTTGTAATGTAGAATGACAAGTACGAGTGTTATTGAAAATTATTATGTTTCCTTACTGAGAAAGAGATGTAAGACCAAGTTCAAATACATAGTAAAACTTTACCTAAAGCAGTTCTATCACTTTATATTTTGAGAACAAGCCATATCACCGTTTGCAGTGATTCAGATGCTTAAGTCAGATTATTTTCTACAATTGACAGTGTAAAAGCTATGCTTCAGATGGCTTCTTGTGTCCAAAGGCATGAGCTGCTGCATCAATAACGCAGGAGCACTGTCACTGCATATTACAATGACTGTGATATGTCTTACTGACAACATCACAGCCTTTTGATTTACATGGACTGGCCTTAAAATAAATGAGTGGAATATTCCCCAAGGCATATAATCAATTGCATCTGTTGCAATCCTGGTATTTCCTTTGCCCTGTTTATACCATTACTGCCTCTACTGAAGCAGTATTATCGTTAAGTGGTTCCATGAATCTATCCTGGCACCAGCTCATAGCACCACTGCTACACTACAAACATTTCCAGCCTCTAAGGACCACAGCAGTATTAGTATTGTATTGCCCCAATACTATATTGATTGTGATAAATGTTATGAAAGAAAAAAATATACATTTCTTACTGCATTTCTTTGTATCTTTGTGTTTGATGAAATAACAGCAAACTGTTGTGGAGAAAAAGCATCTGCTAACAATGGTGAGGTAATCTAGCTATACTGCAAAATAATGTAAAAATAAATTACTGGGTGTTTCTAAAAAGCATTCTCTGAAGTCCATAAAAATTGGAAGCATTTGACTTTGTTGTAGTAAGATTAGGAAATATCAGACAGAAAAATGTGCTTCGCATTTAAAACAACATATGGTGAGATCAGACAATATTTGTGCAACAAGATGTATTCCCAGAAAATGGCTACACACACACACACGCACACACAAACACACACATATAAATTGGTTTACTTTACTGATATGCTCTACAAATGTATACCTCCTGTATTAGTCCGTTTTCATACTGCTATAAAGAACTGCCCGTGACTGGGTAATTGATAAAGGAAAGAGGTTTAATTGACTCACAGTTCAGCATGGCTGGGGAGGCCTCAGGAAACTTACGATCATGGTGGAAGATGAAGGAGAAGCAAGGCACCTTCTTCACAAGACCACAGGAAGAAGAAGTGTCAAGTGAGGGAGGAGCCCTTTATAAAACCATCAGATCTTGTGAGAACTCACTCACTTGTGAGAACAGCATGGGGGAAACTGTTCCCATGATCCAATTACTTCCACCTGGTCTCTCCTCTGGTATGTAGGGATTATGGGGATTATAATTCAAGATTTGGGTGGGGACACAAAACCTAACCATATCACCTCCTAGACCTAGTTTTGGTATCCAAATGAATAACAAAGTTTAAGCTGAAAATGGGAGGAGTTAATGTCAATTAAAAAATAAGCTATTATTTTGTAAAACTAAACAATGGAAATGAAGCCTATAAACCTTCTAAGTTTCCCTGGATGTTTGTTTTAATTTAAAACTAGTATTGTATGCCTTATTATATGTTAGTATACATAGTGGTTCATGAATAGGATATAGTTTTACAAATAAAGATATTTTTAATAATTAAATGAGTCATTATTCCAACCCATATAACATTTTTCTAGCACAAATGAAAGAAACCTAGTAATGAAGTTATTTCATTTTGTACAATCTAAGAATCCTTTTTATTAAACTTTATATAGATATGAGGCTTTGCTTTTCATGTTGGAAAATATATTAAAGTTTTATTGCTCTACAGATTTTTTAAGCATATCCAGTAGCTTATGTTAAATTTAATATGCCCTTGCAAATCCTTACTAAGAAGTTAAGAAAATTGTGGTTACAGTATTTCTAAAACTAAAGGAAAAACTTCGGTTTTAAATTAATGCTAAATTTTTAACCTCAGTTTGAGTATCATGGATGTAACAGAATATTTTCTTAAATTACCGTTAGCAGTTAGAGTTCTCTAAATCAATCTGATTAAATTGTCTATTAGTATTAATGTCTTGTGTTAAACACATTCAAAACTGAACTTAATAGCCATAAAACTGTTCGAGCATTTAAAATTTAAAATATACAATTCAAGTGAATATGTTTTTTATTTTAAAAATAAATTTAGTTTTTCATTTCTCCTTTAATCATCTCATTTCCTAATCATGAATGCAACCAAATACAAACAAACTATAAGTACAAAAACATACATCTATATTAGTGGCAACTTAATAGATGTTTTGAAATAAAATATACAAATATATACACATTAGTGGCTATTTATACTAACAAAAAACTCTGATTTATTAATTTCACCAGTTTCATCACTGTCACATGATTTCACCATTACTGCATGGCTGAAACTATCCGGCAACATTTTGTTAGTAGTGAGCTTCACATCCTCTCCAAAGGCATAACATGTTATGAATGGCAGAAATGGGCAAACAGCAGTGAGGAGCACACACAGCAACACAGTAGTCCTAGCAATCTTATTAAATGACTAGCAAGCTTTAGTCAATGTCACTCAAAACCCTCTAATGGGCTCGCATACCCCTTAGAGTAAAAGCTACAATCCTTACAGTGACCTACAACATCCTACATGATCTGACCCCCTTGTTTCTCTGACCTCACATCATATACTCTCCACATGCTTTCCCTACTCCAGTCCCACTGCAATCCTGGAAGTTCTAAGAACTCACCAAAGATGCTCCCACTTCAGGATTTTGCACATGTTCTTCCCTCTGCCTGGAACATCGTTGCTATAGATAACACTGTAGCCCAAATAGCCACCCCCTTCAAGTATGCTGAAGAGATTTTCTCAGTGAGACTATCCATAGCCACAAGTACCTACCCCACCCCCCAGCGCTCCCTATCCTCCTCTTCTGTTTATTTCTCTCTAATGCATAATACACCTCTAATGCACTATATAATGGTCTTTGTTTTTAATTTATTGCCTGACTGTTGCACTAGACTTTAAGCTCCTAAAAAATGGCCATTTTTCAGGGAAGGGTGGAGAAGTCTATATTTTACTCTCTTGTATCCCCAGCACATTTGGCACAGAGAAGACACTTGAAAAGTATCTTATAGAATGTTGAATTGGGAAGATTGTGGAGTAAAAAATTAAATTAAATTTGAGATTCAAAAATACTTTTTCTTGTTCTTGTGAAGCAAATATCTTCTGAAGGTGCAGTTTCTCAATTTTTCCTTTATATTCACTTCCAAAATCACCAAATCTTGCAGACCAAGTTACTTTTATTTTTAAATGCCAAAAATACTCTATGACAAAAGTAGGACTGGGAAATTCTGTGAGTCCAAGTTATACCCTTTATTCAGTCAGTAACAGAAACTGAATCAGACCTGATGGGCATCTCAGGTGCTAAGGGACACGTTAGCAAAATACTGACTTCTTAAAACTGCTGTATAAGGCCAGAAATTTTGTGATATACAAAAGGTTTACTGTCCAAAAGATAACCTACATTCAGGAGAACTTCCGTTCGAGGTTACTGGCTTATTTAGACATAAGAATCACTGAAATAAACCGCAGGTCGAAGGCCAAGCGTGTGTTACGGACACACTTTGCCAATGTAAAAGAAAAGAAAAAGTCCATTATATCTTTAGAACTAGTTCTAAGGCTAGAAAAAATTCTGCTCATAGTATCTTTGAGCTGAAAATGACCTAAAAGATTGTCTTCCCTGATTCCATCTTTTTATAAATGTCGTGCACATAAAAGGTGATAAAAACAAATTGTGGAATAAAATGAATAAAGTTAAAGGCAAGAGTTTATGTGACTTGCTTTAATTCAGACTAAAGGGCAGAGGAAAGAGTAGAACACAAATCTGGTTTATAGTCACAGCAAAGTAACTCAATAATTCAAAGAAGTAAAAGGCTGAAATTAGAATGATAAGAATTAGTCAATTCTGAAGTAAATCTGCATTTTTTTAAAAAGATGAATTTTGGCCAAGAATAAAATAGACTATAACAGGGTTTCCCAGATCCACCTGATCATAACAGTGGCATAATTTTTTAAATCAGATTTCCTAAAGCCCTATCATGGAACAAATAAATCAGAATCTGCAGGGGAACAACCTAAAAATCTATTTTTTAAGTCTATCCTCCAGGCGATTATAGTTAAGCCAGTTTAGGGAGCAGTGGACCATAATGATAAGGTAGTTGCATTTATTTTGGTCTTATCACCAAACAATGGTGATAATTAAAAGACCGTTTTTGCTCTCAGGTCTGTTATGACGAGTGAGGAACCAAACTTACAAGATTTACTACAGTGTGTAGTAAATTTACTACAAAATTTACTACAGTTCATATTGTCACTCTCCAATCTGTAAGACAAATGCTTTCTCATTAACACTTCATTATTTTATACTTAAACCACAGATCTCTCTCTCTCTCTCTCTCTCTCTCTCTCTCTCTCTCTCTCTCTTTCTCTCTCTCTGAGTTTCTGGGTTCAAAGAAAGTCCTCAGAATCTATAGTTAGAAACAAAGTTTAATCTCATAAAAATCTAAACTATCTGTAGTTAAGCTTGAGAGTATTAGCAATCCACGTTCATTTGCCAAAATTCAAATATGTTTACTTTTTCAAATTTAGCTTACTTCCACTCAACAGATGTTCAATTATAGAGTTATGCTAACTTCATATTAAAGTTTTAAGTTCATGGGGTTTGTCTGCCTTCTTTAAAAGAAGAAAAAAACAAAGATTTAAAAAGCGAACTGTTTCTAAACATAGTTTTTTAAAAAAACTACTGTCCTATAAACTATTTCTCATAATGACTATTTCAGTATCTGTTTCTTTTTATTTGAAACAATATTTTCAAAAGCATTATTGGTTTGCAAAATTGTCATGCTTGATCTTTATTTCTAGCTCCTTGTCAACAAAATCTTCAGAAAAAAGGTGAAGCAATGTTCAAGGTAAAATTTTACACACATAGAATTTTCAAATCATCATCAATAGCATCATAAATTTTGAACACCACAGGTGAGAAATTAGAATAATTTTTTTAATTCAAGATGATCATAATTTAGAAGGAGAACATAACCTATTCAGAAAAAAAAAATAAATAAGAAAACTAATCATTGTTTACAGAAAGGGAGGACTTTTAAAAAGCTCTTCATAGAAGCATGCCAGGATAGGCCTTTAGACAAGTGATCACAAATTTTAGGAAGCACAATAAAAGCAGGGGTTCTTTTTACAAACGGATATTCCAGGATCTGAACTCCATAGATTCCGTTTGAATAAGCTGACAGTGTAGCTTAGTAATCTGCATTCATAAAACACCTCAAGTAGCCTTTGGACCACACTTTTGGAACTATAATTTAGGTTCTTCAACTCAAACTTTGGAGAATTATATGGCGAACTTAAGGAAATGGTGGAGACCTTGGGATAAGTGCATATTCTCAGCGAGGTCCCTCAGTGCCACAAACATATCTCTCTGTCTTAAATGCCATTGCAAAGATAAATGGAAAATAACTGCCCACGTTCCATTCTTCGGGCTAATACTAACAAACTAACAATTAGGCTGGACTGACACTTCCTTTCACTAGATTAGGAAAGACCATTTCAAATAAAGATCTCCAGAGAAATATTTTCCGTAGATCATCCAATTATGACTCCCAATAAAATCAGAAACTTTTTCTCTTAAAATGTTAATTTCAATATTAGATGTCTTGTTTGTTAAAAAAATAATAATGGACCAAGTGAACACCATTGTGTACCTTCTGAGTCCTATTTGCTCACTTACAAAGATGCAACAAAAAAGAATACATTATGAGCAGTAATCAAATAAGTAGTTACTATAAGAAAAGTTTTAGAAAAATAAATCCCTCCAATAAGTCCCATTTCAGGTCCAGCTCATTTCTTCAGTCCAATTTGTCTATGCTTAAAAAACCAGTTAGAGCCATTTCCTTTCCTTAACATAGGTGTTTTACAAACGTCAAGGGAGTTGAAACCAAATACTGCATCTTAGCATGTCTTTTCCTTTCTCAATCGTGCCTCTCTGAAGAGGTTAAGCTTTGCCAGAACTTAAGAGGCCCATAATGATTTTTCTTTTCCTTCTAATCATACTAAATAGAAACCCAAGTTGGTAGTAAGAAACAAGGACTTTATCAAGCACATTAAAGGTATTTCTACTTTTCCTGTCAAAATGTAGACAAGGTGAAGTTCAAGTGGTTGGAATGAGGATTTTGTGCAAACTTGATTTGTCCTTTAAAATTTGTGAATACATGACTTAATCTAATGTAATCTATAAATGCTACTATTAAACATTAATATGGCTCTATTTTAGAATACACACATAAGTTTAAGAATAAGAAAGCTTCTGTATTGAAATCTCTAGTTTTCCATTAAATAGGAAAGAAAAGAAATTATAAGAAGAAATAGAGGATTTTTAATAGCCAGGGGATTATTTGTCTAAAATAGGCACTATTTACAAAACCATGGTAAAGAGACGGATTCTAGTTTTAACTTTACTACTAACTAGCTGCATGACCTGGAATCCCATTTACTTTCTTTGAATCTTAAACTCCTTATCTTTAGTAGGAGTCTATTATACTCAGCAATCTCTAAATGTCTTAACTAGTTGAAGACTCTCATTCCAGATTAATCGGAGAAGGTTTTTTACAACTAGTTTTACTGAGCAGTTTATAAAAAGAAAACCCTATTCTGGTAAACAAGCAGGAAAATAAAAGAATTTACAAGAGGCATTCAGAATCACTCAGGATGTTATTTCCTAAGCCAAGTGACTGGAAATATGTTGATTTAATTTTGATAAAAATATACTCTTCAGTATCTATAGGAAAGAAAATTTTAGCTGATTAAAGAGAATTCAAAAAGCTTTAGGTGTCCTCTATAAATTAGACTTCAAACAGTTCTTACAAATTATTTTACTGATTTTAAATATTATTATTCCAACATATGGATTAAATTGTGTAAGGATATAAACAGGTCAAATATTAAGCCAGTAATAGCTTGAGGAAAAAAAGGATTTATGATTTTACTTGTCCTCAGTTGTCTGCAATTGAATTATCTCTAAATGGGGAAAGGTTTTTCTCTTCCTTATACATAAAATACAAAACTAATTAAAATATCAGGTTTTTCTATCCATCTTCATTTATTATTTTTGAAATATTTCACTAAAAAAGACAATAGATGAAAATCAAGAAATGTCATAAATAATTGTACGACTGCTTTAAGGACCATTCTAATTATATAACTTTGGTTCAGCAGGGACTTCAGATTCCAAGTAACTCACATTCTTTAATTTACAGATCAAAAACAACAAAGCATATTCAGATAAAGGGACTTATCCAAAATCACTTTGGATAACTCACTAAGCATGTTAGCAAAAGAAAAAGCTTTTATATTATTCTGCAGTAAAATTAACTTTACTTGATTTTGTTCAATTAAATGTACCTAGTTTTCCCGTTACACATTGTCACTGTTTATGTGTATTTATTGCTATTTAATTTGTATTCTGTTGTTTGATACTTTATCACATTCACCATGCAAATCTTAGAATATTTGCCCCAACCGAGAGCCAAATTTTGTCCTAAAACTTGTGAACCAAAGAGTTCCATTACTTTAACAATATCAGTAGAACCTTGGTTAAAGTATGTGGAAATGGATTCAAAGGATATTAGTCCAGGAAATAAACAACATATATTTAGGTCAGGCCAAAGTTATTGATACAGATACACGGATCAGAAATTCTGAATTGAAAGTGTTAGAGAGGACAACTGGGCCTGCATCTAATATTTGCTCAATTAGTTGCATAAAACTTGAACTCTGCTGTGGCCTAGGTTTAGTAATGAGGTTCCAGAACTTCTTTGATAAAACATAGAAGAAATAATTCAAAGATTTAGGAAGACAGGATAGTTGACATGGATTTACCATTTTAGACCTATTCAGGCATCCCCGAGATGACTCAGGGCACTTTCTTTATCAAAGCATTGAGAAACTCATTGTGAAAGGAAACACTAAAACCCCTGAAAACTGCAGTTAGCTGTCCTCTATAAATTAGACCTTCATGGAAAGAAATGATGCTATTGAAATGGGTTCCCTGACTGTGAGAAGTACAATCAAATCCCAGAATGACAATAGCAGCTCTTAGACACCAGAGCAAGTCAAGTGCTGTTACTATAATATAATCCAGACAATAATTAATATGGTGTTATGACAAAGAGTATGACAGCACTTATTGATGTTGACTGCTGTCAGCTTTTAAGCCCATGTGTTCCTCTTTGCTTTTAAGTTCATCTGATCCCCTTTCCTTTCTGCCCCCTAACTGGGCAAGCTAATAAGAAAGACTGGGTGCTCCTGCCTTTGGCACCAGAGGAAATTCAAATCACATAAGCTCTGGTTAACCTGGACCTGCTTGTGCCTGCCCTGCTCTGCCTAGTCCCTTGTGTAAGCAATACGCTTTATCTCAAATTATTTTGGTATGTGAAGCATCATTGCATTCAACATAATACCTTTCAATGGGAGAGAACACATTTCACCTTTACATAGTGATCACAAACTAGATATGATCTGCACTGATCTTTGATGATGGCTAAATCAATATGGCATCTGTGTGAGAGAAACCTAGAGGGGACCCCAATGATCTCTATCTCTGATTTCCATGCCTTAGTTTTATTCCTTCCCCTTGAGTGCAGGTAAGACCTTGCTTCTGATCAATAGAATATGGCAAAGGTAATGGATGTCTCTATCATTATTATATATTATATTGCAAAGGTTATGAGAAGTCACTCACAATTACTACCAACACGCAAGCACACACACACACTTGCTAGAGGAGAGTCTTGCTAGAAGAGACGCTAGATAATCTCTTTGAGGTCTTGAAATACATAAACATGTTAGAGAACTCTGCATGTCAAAAAACTGCAGGAGGTATTTAGGAACCAACCTCAACCTCCAGCCAATAGCCCAGAAAACATTCTGAGGCCCTCAGCCATAGAGGCACAAGGAAATAAATTCTGCCAACAACCTGAATGAGTTTGGAAATGAATTCTGCCCCAGTTGAGCCTCTAGATAGAACACAGCCTGGCTGATACCTTTATGGCAGCCTGGCAAAGCCCTGAGCAGCACACCCAACTCAACAGTGTCCCATCTCCTAACCCATAGAGACTGTAAGATAGTAAGTCTGTGTTCTCTTACATGGATGGTTGTGGATTTCTAAGACTGAGATAAATGAGTGGCTTTAAAAAACAGAAAAAGAAAGGTTTGTCTGATGTAAACAGAAAGACAAAAAGTCTGAGTTTAAGAAAATGAGGTCTTATTTGATTCCACATCATCTGGAATCACAACCCTTTATCCAAATCTTATTTCTGTGCCATTGCCATTGTACACTGCATTTGAATGAATGTGGATCCAGCTACCCCAGAAAGAGAATTATGTAATTCTACCACAAATGACCCTGCATTCACTGATCAGACTAACAGGTTATGCGTATCAGGTAACAACTGCCATTTTGAAACTAAATTTTCTTCATAGTAAGTTAAATAATTCTAAAAAAAAAAAAAAAAAAAAAAAACACCCCATAATTTTTCTCCAAAACCAGAGTGTATGGCTGAAAAGAACTTGTTCAGCATTTGGAAAACTGCTATATTTACCCTCTGATCCATGGAGTGAGAGCTCTCATAATCAGAAAACCAAAAATATCATATGTAAATCCATGCAAGTGCCTCTTTCTATCAAAATATTAAAATAAAATAGGTGTAGAAAATTCTCAGTGAAATCAAATATACTGCCACTATTAATAACGTCAAAGATGCAGAAATAGTGATTTCTATCATATCCTTAACTCACTTGTTTGGCGTGTCAGAAGATGGGTGGATCTTTGAGAATTACAGTAACATTTTACATATTTAACAATTCAGTGACTCCAATTTCAGCTGCCACTATTCCAGGTATAGTCTCTTTAAACAAAACAGCCCCTGGAACCTGGCAGGCAGCTACATAACAGAAACAACTTTTTTCCATCTCAGCAAACATAGAACATACCGGAATCAGTTTATTTTCACCTGACAAGAAAAACGGGTTGTTTCCGTAGTCTTTCCTCAGGATTACATTAACTCTCTTCAATGACAACATAATTTTGTCATCAGAAACCATCATTGTCTTACTGATCAGCTACATTGATAACATCATGCTGATAGATCTAATAATTAGAAAGTACCCTAGATACTATGAGGAAACAGATATATTCCAGTCTTGGCATAAAAGAAAGAAAAACAAAGAAGGGAATGGAAGGAGGGAGGAAGGGAAGAGAAAAGAAAAGAAGAAAACAAAACTCACAGAAGACAAAACATTTTTTCCTCACTGGAATAGATACATTCTAGGTGTGTTGCTTAGTGTGCCTGCCATGCTCTTACCACCATCAAAAACTGAGGGCTTAATGAATGCCTCATTCATCTTCATGGTATTTAACAAAATATTGCATCTGAATATGGGGCTTAAACAGCATAAATCTGCCAATAGACTGTTGCCCTGAAGATTCACGGTGTTAGCATATACCTTAACACCCAAAGTAGTTCGACTTCAAGGTCTTATTGACAATTCAGTTACACCTGAGAGATAGTACCTTGTGCGGTTGGTGCTTCCCCACATGCTGCAATTTGCTTTGAACTAAATATCGATTTATGATTGGGTTACTGATACAGCAAGTATGCATGGAACTTAGAATCAAGAGGTAGAGATGATGAGAGTACTACCTCTTACTATTGCACCCAATAAGCCCAGCAAACAATTTTATTTCCTGACCACAGAACTCCAGGTTGACTAGTTTTGAGGTTTTAGAAATCTGATTACCTCCTGGGGACAGAGTACTTATTCTGCTGAACTGGAATTTCAGACAGCCTTATTTTGGATACTCATGACATCAAAGCAGCAATCAAATAAAGGAGATGACTATAGTGCCTGGTGGATTTGATTCTGGATATCATAATGGAAAAATATTACTTCCACAAAAGAAGGGATGGGGGAAGGGCAGTTTACATCTGAAGCCACCTGAGTTTACATCCAGTATCGTAGGTTAACAGGAGGCTACTTCAATCCAACTCAAAAAGGGCTCTGACCTCTGAGGAATGCGGATGTGTGTCCTCATACCAGAAGACAAACCTAAAGCAACAAAGGGATTGCTAATGATAAATGGGACATGGAATGAGTAGTGGGGAAAGAAAGATAGAACATAACTAGGGTCTCATGACCCGAAAAATGAGGATGAAAGTAACTACCTGTATTTACATTCTTCCATATGCACGTGTGCTGAAACTAATACATAACTAAATGTTGATGGCTATTAACTTAATAATTTACTACTTCTACCAAAGATATCTAGTTAGAACAATAAATCAACTACTGGAATAATGAACATTGCCCACCTAGAGATAGATGCAGTGACTGATGGGCTATGCGCAGGAAACGGTAAGCGCATTTTTCTTCCTATAACAGAAAGCTACATTGTGTTCATCAGAAGCATGTGATTGTTGCTTTTCCTATTTAAAAGACTTCAAATAGATAAAGGGGTGTATATGGGTAAACATTGAGAAATCAAAGAACTGTGCTGGATATTGTCCACTTCTCAATGGTGTTTACCCAGAACATTTACACCTCCCTCCACACGTCTTCTATATTGCAGAAATCTGGCATTTGCACCTCTACTTGCAGACCAGGATCTGTACACAAATTTGTTTCTGCCAATTAAAAGTACTCGGGACATTTGGACAGTGGAAGTAAGGCAGTGAACTTGCTGCTGCTGAATCTGTGGAAATTAAGTTAGCAGAGACAAGAGTATTAAGAGGTGGTTTATGATGGTACGGCAACAAGTTTCCTGATCCCTGTATTACAGACATTGCAACATGTTCTTGAAATCAGTAGCACCAGTGTTAGCCTCCTGAATCCAGATCCTCTAGGACTTCCAACAATTTTGCAAATACAGCATTACTTAAGCACAGTGTTTGCAAGCACATTATTATAGTCTTTTTTACTTAAAATATCTAGATTTGTTCTTTAGGAAGAGAACAAATTGTTCTTAACCTGATAAATAAAGCCATACAAAATAATAACTTCAAGAAATATAATGGTAAAACATTGCTAACTACCTTGAGATTGGGAATCAGTGAAGATGCCAACCACTACCAATTCTATTCAATATGACACTAAAATTCCTAGCTAACTCAGTAAGACAATAAAAAGACATAAAAAGCATATGCATCAGAAAGGAAGAAATAAACTGTCATTATTCACAGATGATGTAAATTTTACCTACTATATATCGAAAGAATCTACAAAATAAATACATGAATGTAGCAAGATTGTATAATATGCCAATATGTAATAATAAATTGTTTTTCTATGTATCAATAAGCAAATAGAAAATAAAATGTTTTAATTGATACTTATCTACAATATTATCAAATACCCAGTAAAGAATATATAGTAAAATATGTGCAAAACTTTGGAAGGAATTAAAGAAGTTTTAAATAGAACCACTACTGGGTTTTCTCTCTTTCATATATTATCCCATAGATATCAAGATACCTCTAAGTTCCTTGACAATAAGAGCTAAGTCATTCAAGCTTGTATTCCGTTAGGATTTGGTACCATGTTTGGCATATATTATGTGCTCAAACAGGTGAAACACATTTAAACCTACATAATTTTACATTATTTTAACCATTATTTCCCAATCCTTACAGAATGTGTTACTTATATTAAAATCTGACAGCTCCCATCTCTTCAAAATTTGCCAATGTAAAGAATTACATCACAGATAAAAACATGAAGCCATCCAAGGAGAAGGGAAAATAAGTGTTTTAAGAGAAAGGCAGTCCCAGCTACTTGGGAGGCTGAGGCAGAAGAATGGCGTAAACCCGGGAGGCGGAGCTTGCAGTGAGCTGAGATCTGGCCACTGCACTCCAGCCTGGGCGACAGAGCGAGACTCTGTCTCAAAAAAAAAAAAAAAAAAGAGAAAGGCAATCCAGTGCACCTGACGAAGAAAGTATAAGTTAGAAGTGAAAAGGACTGGACTCTCCAAATCGTAAATTTAAATTTCTCATTGCCTATAAAAAATGAATTGCACTTTAAAAAACATGTTTTAGAGGTTTTATGCAAATTACATATCTGTTTCCTAATTATTTTGACTACTACCTTTGAGTAAATACAGTAGGTTCACCTCCTATAATAATGTAATGATAATGATAATTATTATTATTATTATTATTATAACTTCTTGAATTGTTTTTCATCTTAAATGCACTTCCAATAATACTGTGAGCTGAATTGACTGACAACTTAAGTACTGAGTTATTCAGATATCTGGAACCAAAAGTTTCAGATATTCTGTTGCACTCAATCGTACCTATTGGGACAATGTCATGAGAACATGTGTTAATTTTCTCAAAGTTTTAAATATTGCAGCTGCTTAGGAATTTAAGAGAAGAGCTGTAGTGGTCCACTTGAACATGGACCACTACCCCCACCCACCATTTCTTCTAATAGCCATAAGGTCCAGAGTAAACAACATCTGACAAAAATAATACTGTTAGCACATCTGTGTTAGCACATACTTTGTGTCACAAGTGTGTAGTGGGAGGAGGCTGTGTCCCCATTGGGGCTGCTATTCCATGTTTCTGTCTCCATTATTCTTTGTACTTGTGGTATCCAGAAAAGAGTAAAATCTCAATAAATTATTGGTGAATTAATGGATGAATGAAGAATGAATGCTAGATCTTCTTTGTTTGGTATAAAATAAATGACAAAGGCAATAAAATATAATATAATTAATATTTTATCCAACATATTAGCATGTGGGGCCATCCATTTTATACCATTGGAAAATTTTAAAGACAGCAAATAAAAAACTTTTTTTTTAAATTTATTTATTATTATTATACTTTAAGTTGTAGGGTACATGTGCATAACGTGCAGGTTTGTTACATATGTATACTTGTGCCATGTTGGTGTGCTGCACCCATCAACTCATCATTTACATCAGGTATAACTCCCAATGCAATCCCTCCCCCCTTCCCCCTCCCCATGATAGGCCCCTGTGTGTGATGTTCCCCTTCCTGAGTCCAAGTGATCTTATTGTTCAGTTCCCACCTATGAGTGAGAACATGTGGTGTTTGGTTTTCTGTTCTTGTGATAGTTTGCTAAGAATGATGGTTTCCAGCTGCATCCATGTCCCTACAAAGGACGCAAACTCATCCTTTTTGATGGCTGCATAGTATTCCATGGTGTATATGTGCCACATTTTCTTAATCCAATCTGTCACTGATGGACATTTGGGTTGATTCCAAGTCTTTGCTATTGTGAATAGTGCTGCAATAAACATACGTGTGCATGTGTCTTGATAGCAGCATAATTTATAATCCTTTGGGTATATACCCAGTAATGGGATGGCTGGGTCATATGGTACATCTCGTTCTAGATCCTTGAGGAATCGCCATACTGTTTTCCATAATGGTTGAACTAGTTTACAATCCCACCAACAGTGTAAAAGTGTTCCTATTTCTCTACATCCTCTCCAGCACCTGTTGTTTCCTGACTTTTTAATGATCGCCATTCTAACTGGTGTGAGATGGTATCTCATTGTGGTTTTGATTTGCATTTCTCTGATGGCCAGTGATGATGAGCATTTTTTCATGTGTCTGTTGGCTGTATGAATGTCTTCTTTTGAGAAATGTCTGTTCATATCCTTTGCCCACTTTTTGATGCGGTTGTTTGTTTTTTCTTGTAAATTTGTTTGAGTTCTTTGTAGGTTCTGGATATTAGCCCTTTGTCAGATGAGTAGATTGCAAAAATTTTCTCCCATTCTGTAGGTTGCGTGTTCACTCTGATGGTAGTTTCTTTTGCTGTGCAGAAGCTCTTTAATGAGATCCCATTTGTCAATTTTGGCTTTTGCTGCCGTTGCTTTTGGTGTTTTAGACATGAAGTCTTTGCCCATGCCTATGTCCTGAATGGTACTATCTAGGTTTTCCTCTAGGATTTTTATGGTATTAGGTCTAACATTTAAGTCTCTAATCCATCTTGAATTAATTTTCGTATAAGGAGTAAGGAAAGGATCCAGTTTCAGCTTTCTACTTATGGCTAGCCAATTTTCCCAGCACCATTTATTAAATAGGGAATCCTTTCCCCATTTCTTGTTTCTCTCAGGTTTGTCAAAGATCAGCTGGCTGTAGATGTGTGGTATTATTTCTGAGGACTCTGTTCTGTTCCATTGGTCTATATCTCTGTTTTGGTACCAGTACCATGCTGTTTTGGTTACTGTAGCCTTGTAGTATAGTTTGAAGTCAGGTAGCGTGATGCCTCCAGCTTTGTTCTTTTGACTTAGGATTGTCTTGGAGATGCGGGCTCTTTTTTGGTTCCATATGAACTTTAAAGCAGTTTTTTCCAATTCTGTGAAGAAACTCATTGGTAGCTTGATGGGGATGGCATTGAATCTATAAATTACCTTGGGCAGTACGGCCATTTTCACGATATTGATTCATCCTATCCATGAGCATGGTATGTTCTTCCATTTGTTTGTGTCCTCTTTGATTTCACTGAGCAGTGGTTTGTAGTTCTCCTTGAAGAGGTCCTTTACATCCCTTGTCAGTTGGATTCCTAGGTATTTGATTCTCTTTGAAGCAATTGTGAATGGAAGTTCATTCCTGATTTGGCTCTCTGTTTGTCTGTTACTGGTGTATAAGAATGCTTGTGATTTTTGCACATTAATTTTGTATCCTGAGACTTTGCTGAAGTTGCTTATCAGCTTAAGGAGATTTTGGGCTGAAACAATGGGGTTTTCTAAATATACAATCATGTCATCTGCAAACAGGGACAATTTGACTTCTTCTTTTCCTAACTGAATACCCTTGATTTCTTTCTCTTGCCTAATGGCCCTAGCCAGAACTTCCAACACTATGTTGAATAGGAGTGGTGAGAGAGGGCATCCCTGTCTTGTGCCAGTTTTCAAAGGGAATTTTTCCAGTTTTTGCCCATTCAGTATGATATTGGCTCTGGGTTTGTCATAAATAGCTCTTATTATTTTGAGGTACGTTCCATCAATACCGAATTTATTGAGCGTTTTTAGCATGAAGGGCTGTTGAATTTTGTCAAAAGCCTTTTCTGCATCAATTGAGATAATCATGTGGTTCTTGTCTTTGGTTCTGTTTATATGCTGGATTATGTTTATTGATTTGCGAATGTTGAACCAGCCTTGCATCCCAGGGATGAAGCCCACTTGGTCATGGTGGATAAGCTTTTTGATGTGTTGCTGAATCCGGTTTGCCAGTATTTTATTGAGGATTTTTGTATCGATGTTCATCAGGGATATTGGTCTAAAATTCTCTTTTTTTGTTGTGTCTCTGCCAGGCTTTGGTATCAGGATGATGTTGGCCTCATAAAATGAGTTAGGGAGTATTCCCTCTTTTTCTATTGATTGTAATAGTTTCAGAAGGAATGGTACCAACTCCTCCTTGTACCTCTGGTAGAATTCAGCTGTGAATCCATCTGGTCCTGGACTTTTTTTGGTTGGTAGGTTATTAATTATTGCCTCAATTTCAGAGCCTGCTATTGGTCTATTCAGGGATTCAACTTCTTCCTGGTTTAGTCTTGGAAGAGTGTAAGTGTCCAGGAAATTATCCATTTCTTCTAGATTTTCCAGTTTATTTGCGTAGAGGTGTTTATAGTATTCTCTGATGGTAGTTTGTATTTCTGTGGGGTCGGTGGTGATATCCCCTTTATCATTTTTAATTGTGTCGATTTGATTCTTCTCTCTTTTCTTCTTTATTAGTCTTGCTAGTGGTCTGTCAATTTTGTTGATCTTTTCAAAAAACCAACTCCTGGATTCATTGATTTTTTGGAGAGTTTTTTGTGTCTCTATCTCCTTCAGTTCTGCTCTGATCTTAGTTTTTTCTAGCCTTCTGCTAGCTTTCGAATGTGTTTGCTCTTGCTTCTCTAGTTCTTTTAATTGTGATGTTAGAGTGTCAATTTTAGATCTTTCCTGCTTTCTCTTGTGGGCATTTAGTGCTATAAATTTCCCTCTACACACTGCTTTAAATGTGTCCCAGAGATTCTGGTATGTTGTATCTTTGTTCTCATTGGTTTCAAAGAACATCTTTATTTCTGCCTTCATTTCGTTATGTACTCAGTAGTCATTCAGGAGCAGGTTGTTCAGTTTCCATGTAGTTGAGCGGTTTTGATTGAGTTTCTTAGTCCTGAGTTCTAGTTTGATTGCACTGTGGTCTGAGAGACAGTTTGTTATAATTTCTGTTTTGTAAATTTCCTGAGGAGTGCTTTACTTCCAATTACGTGGTCGATTTTGGAGTAAGTACGATGTGGTGCTGAGAAGAATGTATATTCTGTTGATTTGGGGTGGAGAGTTCTATAGATGTCTATTAGGTCTGCTTGCTGCAGAGATGAGTTCAATTCCTGGATATCCTTGTTAACTTTCTGTCTCGTTGATCTGTCTAATGTTGACAGTGGAGTGTTGAAGTCTCCCATTATTATTGTATGGGAGTCTAAGTCTCTTTGTAAGTCTCTAAGGACTTGCTTTATGAATCTGGGTGCTCCTGTATTGGGTGCATATATATTTAGGATAGTTAGCTCTTCCTGTTGAATTGATCCCTTTACCATTATGTAATGGCCTTCTTTGTCTCTTTTGATCTTTGATGGTTTAAAGTCTGTTTTATCAGAGACTAGTATTGCAACCCCCACTTTTTTTTTGTTCTCCATTTGCTTGGTAAATCTTCCTCCATCCCTTTATTTTGAGCCTATGTATGTCTCTGCGTGTGAGATGGGTCTCCTGAATACAGCAGACTGATGGGTCTTGACTCTTTATCCAGTTTGCCAATCTGTATCTTTTAATTGGAGCATTTAGTCCATTTACATTTAAGGTTAAGATTGTTATGTGTGAACTTGATCCTGCCATTATGATATTAACTGGTTATTTTGCTCGTTAGTTGATGCAGTTTCTTCCTAGCATCAATGGTCTTTACATTTTGGCATGTTTTTGCAATGGCTGGTACCGGTTGTTCCTTTCCATGTTTAGTGCTTCCTTCAGGGTCTCTTGTAAGGCAGGCCTGGTGGTGACAAAATCTCTAAGCATTTGCTTATCTGTAAAGGATTTTATTTCTCCTTCACTTATGAAACTTAGTTTGGCTGGATATGAAATTCTGGGTTTAAAATTCTTTTCTTTAAGAATGTTGAATATTGGCCCCCACTCTCTTCTGGCTTGGAGAGTTTCTGCTGAGAGATCTGCTGTTAGTCTGATGGGCTTCCCTTTGTGGGTAACCCGACCTTTCTCTCTGGCTGCCCTTAAGATTTTTTCCTTCATTTCAACTTTGGTGAATCTGGCAATTATGTGTCTTGGAGTTGCTCTTCTCGAGGAGTATCTTTGTGGCGTTCTCTGTATTTCCTGGATTTGAATGTTGGCCTGCCCTACTAGGTTGGGGAAGTTCTCCTGGATGATATCCTGAAGAGTGTTTTCCAACTTGGTTCCATTTTCCCCCTCACTTTCAGGCACCCCAATCAGATGTAGAATTGTTCTTTTTACATAATCCCATACTTCTTGCAGGCTTTGTTCATTTCTTTTTCTTCTTTTTTCTTTTGGTTTCTCTTCTCGCTTCATTTCATTCATTTGATCCTCAATCGCAGATACTCTTTCTTCCAGTTGATCGAGTCGGTTACTGAAGCTTGTGCATTTGTCACGTATTTCTCGTGTCATGGTTTTCATCTCTTTCATTTCGTTTATGACCTTCTCTGCATTAATTACTCTAGCCATCAATTCTTCCACTTTTTTTTCAAGATTTTTAGTTTCTTTGCGCTGGGTACGTAATTCCTCCTTTAGCTCTGAGAAATTTGATGGACTGAAGCCTTCTTCTCTCATCTCGTCAAAGTCATTCTCCATCCAGCTTTGATCCGTTGCTGGCGATGAGCTGCGCTCCTTTGCCGGGGGAGATGTGCTCTTATTTTTTGAATTTCCAGCTTTTCTGCCCTGCTTTTTCCCCATCTTTGTGGTTTTATCTGCCTCTGGTCTTTGATGATGGTGATGTACTGATGGGGTTTTGGTGTAGGTGTCCTTCCTGTTTGATAGTTTTCCTTCTAACAGTCAGGACCCTCAGCTGTAGGTCTGTTGGAGATTGCTTGAGGTCCACTCCAGACCCTGTTTGCCTGGGTATCAGCAGCAGAGGCTGCAGAAGATAGAATATTTCTGAACAGCGAGTGTACCTGTCTGATTCTTGCTTTGGAAGCTTCCTCTCAGGGGTGTACTCCACCCTGTGAGGTGTGGGGTGTCAGACTGCCCCTAGTGGGGGATGTCTCCCAGTTAGGCTACTCAGGGGTCAGGGACCCACTTGAGCAGGGATTCTGTCCCTTCTCAGATCTCAACCTCCATGTTGGGAGATCCACTGCTCTCTTCAAAGCTGTCAGACAGAGTCGTTTGCATCTGCAGAGGTTTAGGCTGTGTTTGTTATTGCCCTGTCCCCAGAGGTGGAGTCTACAGAGACAGGCAGGTTTCCTTGAGCTGCTGTGAGCTCCACCCAGTTCGAGCTTCCCAGCAGCTTTGTTTACCTACTTAAGCCTCAGCAATGGCGGGCGCCCCTCCCCCAGCCTTGCTGCTGCCTTGCAGGTAGATCACAGACTGCTGTGCTAGCAATGAGGGAGGCTCCGTGGGTGTGGGACCCTCCCGGCCAGGTGTGGGATATGATCTCCTGGTGTGCCTGTTTGCTTAAAGCGCAGTATTGGGGTGGGAGTTACCCGATTTTCCAGGTGTTGTGTGTCTCAGTTCCCCTGGCTAGGAAAAGGGATTCCCTTCCCCCTTGCGCTTCCCAGGTGAGGCAATGCTTCGCCCTGCTTCAGCTCTCGCTGGTCGGGCTGCAGCAGCTGACCAGCACCGATCGTCCAGCACTCCCCAGTGAGATGAACCCAGTACCTCAGTTGAAAATGCAGAAATCACCGGTCTTCTGTGTCGCTCGCGCTGGGAGTTGGAGACTGGAGCTGTTCCTATTCAGCCATCTTGCTCCGCCCCCCAATAAAAAGCTTTTCAAAATGAAACTTAGCTCATGACCTCAAATTTCTGCCTAGTTTTAGAAAATTTAATCATACATGTGCAAAAAACTCAGTGTCATTTGGTTTAAAACCCAGTTTCTCTAGGTTAATTATTAGTCAATTTAGGTTTATCTTACCCCTTCTTGCCATATCCCCAGGTGGCATCCAGACTTGGGAAAAGCCTACAAATAATTTCATGGCATGAGAAGGAAAATTTGCATTGTGGAAATGAAGATACCCAAATAGGAATAAGCAAAGGGTATTTATTCAGAACTTGCTTGCTATAGCAAAGGAGTCAACCACCATTGCTTATGTTTCACAGAAATTCAAGGGCAGGCAGAAGAGTGGGAAACCTTTATAGCAGAAAACAGGCGAAGGCTTTAGGCATGCCCTGATTAGACATTTTTGGCATGGGGAAGCTGGAGGTAGGCTAACTAGAAGCAGGGCCTCCTATGTGATTGGTTAGCAGAGCACATTCAGCTTTATCCTAGGTTGGAAGTGGGGAGAGCAACAATGCAAAAGAAAATAGAGAAGTTTGCAGTTATTGATTTAAATCCTAAGTTTTTGGGGACGATTGCTGTAGAGGTTGCGGTTTGGCTTTACAGACTGGCTGCTACAAAGGTTGTGGGTCAGATTTCTATTTGTATATATAGTCTGGCTACTGTCCATTTGTATATGGAATATCTCTACATTTAACCCAGGGTGGTTTTCTGCCATTCCAGGCCTCTGCTGAGTTTTTGTTCTCATGTGTGTTGGGCTGCGTCATTTGACCCAGTTCACTTGTAGTTCCATAACCTCCAAACACATTGAAGTCTCTCTTCTAGGCATCTGTCTCTCTTAGCCATTTCTACACCCTTCCTAGGACATGTAATGAGACAGGGAGTGGGCTCTGGAATGCTGTTGTCAGACATGCGGAACTCCAGCCTTCTCAACAAGACTGTGACCAGGTTACACCAAGGCTAACCAGACAACAGTCCTGTGCACTAATGAGCTTGTCTCTCCCGACTTCTCTGGCATTTCCATTGAACTTTGTGTCACCCTACTTTCTCCCAAGAATTTAGCATAGAAAATGGGACACTAGATCTTTCTTAAGAACTCGTGCTCCAAACACATTCAAAAGCTAGCAGAAGGCAAGAAATAACTAAGATCAGAGCAGAACTGAAGGAGATAGAGACACAAAAAACCCTCCAAAAAATCAATGAATCCAGGAGCTGGTTTTTTGAAAAGATCAACAAAATTGATACACTGCTAGCAAGACTAATAAAGAAGAAAAGAGAGAAGAATCAAATAGATGCAATAAAAAATGATAAAGGGGATATCACCACCGACCCCACAGAAATACAAACTACCATCAGAGAGTACTATAAACACCTCTACGCAAATAGACTAGAAAATCTAGAAGAAATTGATAATTTCCTGGACACTTACACTCTCCCAAGACTAACCCAGGAAGAAGTTGAATCCCTGAATAGATCAATAGCAAGCTCTGAAATTTAGACAATAATTAATAACCCACCAACCAAAAAAAGCCCAGGACCAGACGGATTCACAGCCAAATTCTACCAGAGGTACAAGGAGGAGCTGGTAGCATTCCCTCTGAAACTGTTCCAATTAATAGAAAGAGAGGGAATCCTCCCTAACTTATTTTATAAGGCCAGCATCATCCTGATACCAAAGCCTGGCAGAGACACAACAAAAAAAGAGAATTTTAGACCAATATCCCTGATGAACATCGATGCAAAAATCCTAAATAAAATATTGGCAAACCGAATCCAGCAGCACATCAAAAAGCTTATCCAGCATGATCAAGAAGGCTTCACCCCTAGGATGCAAGGCTAGTTCAACATACGCAAATCAATAAATGCAATCCAGCATGTAAACAGAACCAAAGACAAAAACCACATGATTATCTCAAGAGATGCAGAAAAGGCCTTTGACAAAATTCAACCACCCTTCATGCTAAAAACTCTCAATAAATTCGGTATTGATGGAACGTATCTCAAAATAATAAGAGCTATTTATGACAAACCCACAGCCAATATCATACTGAATGGGCAAAAACTGGAAAAATTCCCTTTGAAAACTGGCACAAGACAGGGATGCCCTCTCTCACCACTCCTATTCAACATAGTGTTGGAAGTTCCGGCCAGGGCAATCAGGCAAGAGAAATAAATCAAGGGTTTTCAGTTAGGAAAAGAGGAAGTCAAATTGTCCCTGTTTGCAGATGACATGATTGTATATTTAGAAAACCCCATCATCTCAGCCCAAAATCTCCTTAAGCTGATAAGCAACTTCAACAAAGTCTCAGGATACAAAATTAATGTGCAAAAATCACAAGCATTCTTATACACCAGTAACAGACAAACAGAGCCAAATCAGGAATTAACTTCCATTCATAATTGCTTCAAAGAGAATCAAATACCTAGGAATCCAACTTACAAGGGATGTAAAGGACCTCTTCAAGGAGAATTACAAACCACTGCTCAGTGAAATAAAAGAGGACACAAACAAATGGAAGAACATACCATGCTCATGGATAGGAAGAATCAATATTGTGAAAATGGCCATACTGACAAAGGTAATTTATAGGTTCAATGCCATCCCCATCAAGCTACCAATGACTTTTTTCACAGAACTGGAAAAAATTGCTTTAAAGTTCATATGGAACCAAAAGAGACCCTGTATTGCCAAGACAATCCTAGTCAAAAGAACAAAGCTGGAGGCATCACGCTACCCAACTTCAAACTATACTACAAGGCTACAGTAAACAAAACAGCATGGTACTGGTATCAAAACAGAGATGTAGACCAATGGAACAGAACAGAGTCCTCAGAAATAATACCACACATCTACAGCCATCTGATCTTTGACAAACCTGACAAAAACAAGAAATGGGGAAATGATTCCCTATTTAATAAATGGTGCTGGGAAAATTGGCTAGCCATAAGTAGAAAGCTGAAACTGGATCTTTTCCTCACTCCTTATATGAAAATTAATTCAAGATGGATTAGAGACTTAAATATTATACCTAATACCATAAAAACCCTAGAAGAAAACCTAGGTAATACCATGCAGGACATAGACATGGGCAAGGACTTCATGTCTAAAACACCAAAAGCAATGACAACATAAGCCAACATTGACAAATGGGATCTCATTAAACTAAAGAGCTTCTGCACAGCAAAAGAAACTACCATCAGAGTGAACAGGCAACCTACAGAATGAGAGAAAATTTTTGCAATCTACTCATCTGACAAAGGGCTAATATCCAGAACCTACAAAGAACTCAAACAAATTTACAAGAAAAAAACAAACAACCCCTTCAAAAGTGGGCAAACGATATGAACAGACATTTCTCAAAGGAAGACAAGCATACAGCCAACAGATACATGAAAAAATGCTCGTCATCACTAGCCACCAGAGAAATGCAAACCAAAACCACAGTGAGATACCAAGTTTGAAATAGAAAAGGAAAAATTAAAGCATGAGGAAAAGCACTCCTCCTTTAACAAACTTAGTATATGTAAAAGGAGTACACAGTAATGAAATTGGCATCTGTTACAACCATTTCTTAATAATGAGTTCACACAGATTTTTATCATTAAACATTCAATATTCCTTGCCTAATTCTGCAGCAAGCACACTCTCAAGTCCATTACGAAAACAACAAAAATAATAAAAATAAAGTTGGATATTTATTTTATATCATATACAAAAATTAATTTAAAATTAATCAATGATGTAAGTTTAAGAGCCAAAAATATAAAACTCTTAAAATCAAAATAGAGGAAAGCTTTCTAACATCAAATCTGGCACTATTTCTTAAACATGACACCAAAAGCACAGGTAACAAAAGACAAAATAGATAAGTTGGACTACGTCAATATTCAAAACTTCTGTAGATCAAAGGACACAATCAACAGAACGAAAAGGTAAAATATGTAATAGGAGAAAATATTTGCAAGTCATGTATATAATAAGGCTTAATACCCAGGATACAGAAGTAACTCCAACAACTCAACACAGACACATAAAAACCAACCTGATTAAAAAATGGGCAAAGGACTTGAATAGACATTTCTCAAAAAAAGATATGCAAATGGGTAATAAGCATATGAAAAGGTGCTTAGTAGGAAATGCAAATGAAAACCACAATGAGATACTTCACACCCATTAGAATAGCAACTATCAAAAATTAGGAAATAACAAGTGTTGACCAGGAAATGGAAAAATTAGAAATATTGTGCATTGCTGGTGGGAATGTAAAATGGTGTAGACACTATAGAAAACAGTATGGTGTTTCCTCAAGAAATTAAAAATAGAATTATACAGTTCAGCAATTATGGGATCTCAAAAAGATATCTGTACACCCATATTCAAAGGAGGAGTACACAATAGCCAAAAGATAGAAGAAACCCAGTATCCACTGATGGAAGAATAGATTTCTTAAAAGGTGGTACATACAAACAATGGAATATCATTAAGCCTTATAAAGGAAGTAATGCCGACACATGCTCCAATACAGATGAACCTTGAGAACATCACGCTAAGTGAAATAAGCCAGTCAAATACAACTAATATATGATTTCACTTACATGAGATACCTAGAGTAATGAAATTCATAAAGACAAGAAGTGGTTGCCAGGGTCTAGGCATAAAGTAAAATGAGGAGGTATTGTTAAACTCTATATATTGGATACAGAGTTTCACTTTTACAAAATGAAAAGAGTTCCGGAGATTGATGATAGCGATGATGGCACAACAATGTGAATATACTTAATGCCACTAAACTGTACACTTAAAAATTCTATTGTTATAATATGTGTATTTTACCACAATTAGTTTTTAAGGTAGCAAACTATTGATAAAATGCTATCTAGTGTTTGCTTACTCTATGCATTATCTCATTTGAATGTTATACTCACCGTCTGAGAAGTATGCTATTTTAATACTATGTAGCAGTGTAATGGCATTGTTAACAGCACAGGCTGTGGAGGCTAACTGCCCAAAGTTTAATCCTGGTTTCACCATTTTCTCATCCTATACCTTCAAGCAATTATTAACTTCTTTATGCCTCAGAGTTTTTATTTGTCAAAAGAGAAAATTTGATTTAAAACTTGTAAAGCACTTAGACCAGCAAATAGCAAGCATTCAATAAAATGGAACAATTATTATTTCTAGGATTTAGACAATTTTTTCAAAATCATGTAGGTAGTAGGTTATGGAGCCACACTGATAGTGACAGGAGGCAGCCAAATGTCTAGGCACATAAGGAAGGTCCCTGGTGAAACCCCACCTTCAAGCCAAAAAAAAAAAAAGCCAGCCTGAAGCCTGCGGCCCAAAGTGAGAACTTCTGTCCGGCTTGCTCACTCTCTCCTGATTGGTTCTTTCTGAATAATGCTTTTTATCAATCAAATGTTGCCTTTTCCAAAACTATCTACAGCTCACCCCATCCCCATCTTGTGCCTATAAAGACCCCAGATTCAATTGGTAGAGAGAGAGAGACAGACACAGACTGCAGGGAAGAGATGACCTGACTTTGGGGACAAAGACCTGCCCTTCCCATCCCCTTTCCAGCTCCCCTCTCTGCTGAGAGCCATTTTCATTGCTCAATAAAATTCTCTACCTTCACCATCCTTCAATTGTCTGCATGACCTCACTCTTTTTGGATGCTGGACAAGAGCTTGGGAACCACCGAGTGCAGGTACCCAAAAAAGCTGTCACACCAGCCCTTTGCTCTCACTGGCAGAGGGTAGCCACCCCATGTGACAAGGCAAGGGGCCAGCTGAGCTGCTAACACACTGCCATTCATGAACAGCAGAGCTGAGACAGCACTGTAACACCCCTCTGGGGCTTTGGGATTATAGGCTCCCCAACCTGGGAACCACCATGGGCCCTACACAGAGCTTGCTCCTGCCAGCTCCTGCAGTGGACAGCAGGATCTCTCACTCACTCACTCACTCACATGCTTGCTCCTGCAAGGGGTTGAGCATGGTGGACTGAGTAAACAGGGCACCCCGTCACAATTCTGGCAAAGGAGCCAAGAAAAATCTTGCACCAACATTATTAATGTGAATGTATTATATTCCAAAATCCAAACTAATAACATCAAGTAAAACAACATCTGAAGTGAATACAGTCATTAAAATGGCATTTTAAAAGTTTTTAACAGAAGTATGTGCATATGTGTCTGTATCGCTCATATGTTCCTGTCATATACATATTCACACACCCACAGTAGAAAGTCAAATGGTGACAAGCAAGAAATAAAACAACATTTACAAAATGTCCTCACTTTTAATTTAAAGACACACATACACACAGAAAGACATAAATCCTTGGAATAGAAATCCTTGTCTGCTTCCATAGCACCATTCCCTCTGGCCCCTTTAGGCCTACAGGTTGTTGACAGCTTCCACTAAGGTTAGATTCAGAATATTTCATTTTCTATTGTTAGTTTCCATAACTCTTCCCATTCTTCATAGTCCCTTTATTAAACCATTCTCGGTTATTCATTTTGAGTTATCTTCTATTTCCCACCTGCCCCCTGGTTGATACAATCATTACTGAGGAACTAATTTGGTTCAACAGATAATTACTATGTCCCTACTTGTGCAAGATAGTGGACATAAACTAGAAATAAAAAGATATTGACTCAGTATTAGTTATCTATTGCTATATAACATATTCACCAAAACTAAGTGGCCTAAAAAATTTAGTATCTCTTAGTTTCTGCAGGTAAGGTATTTGGATACAATTTAGGAGGTTCTTTTGGCTCAGGGTCTTTCACAGATTATAATCAAGGTGTTAACCGGGGCTGCAGTCATCTTTTATGGCTTGACTAGCAGAATCTGCTTCCAGGCTCACTCAGATGAGTATCAGCAGAATTTAGCTTCTTGCTGCCGTCAGAGATCATCCTCAGTTTCTTGTCATGGACCTCTTCATAGGACAACACATAACAAGGCAACTAATTGTTTAGGGCAAGTGAGATAATAAGAGAGGACAAATAGTACAGACAAAAGTAGAATATTTTTGTAACTCATCTCTGAAGTGACATCCCATCATTTTTTCTGTGTTATATTCATTAAAAGCAAGTTAATAGGTCCAGCCGACCGTCAAGGGCAGAAGATTACCCATGGGCATTAAGATCGAGAGGCAGACATCATAGGGGCCCCCTTAGGTGCTGCCTATCATATTTCTTAACCTGTCTAATGTGTCCCACTCTGCCCTTCCTTAAAGTTTGCAAGAACGACCAGTAGAGGCTTTTGAGAGTACAGCCAATAAACTCTTTAACTCTCCTTTCCCATATTAGAAATTAGTAGATAGATAACTACTTTTTTTTTTAACACACTCACCACAAAAACATGCATCAATTATAAATGTACCACACCACTTTTAAATGAAATCACCACATAAAGGAAGGAGAAAGATGGAATCTGGGTCTATACAAATAACTCAGTAATTTCTTGATATTGATTGCTAAATAACCAATCCTATTCAGCACTTTAATGGAATCTCTAACTTTGCTCTGTACCCTCCCTCATTCATAGCAGGCAAAAATGATAAACTGATTTGGATGTGGATTATATAGTGACAATAACAAAGACTTAGGTCCTTAAACATATAGTTAAAAACTTAAATTTTTCTTCCCTTTGTTGTATCCTGCTATGGATGCTTCTGTTCTCTAAAGCCATGTCACCTCTTCTTTGAAAATAATATTTGTAAGATGGAAGGAATTTATTGAGTAAAATTAGATTTCCAAAGAGATCAGCAATAGATGTACCCTTCAAAGTAATGTAATTTACAGCACTGAGTGTCTGTTGACCTGTAAATTTACAACATGCCTGCTGTCACTTTCTTGCTCAATCATGGAAGATGTGGAACATCAGTCTTTGAAAAAAGACAGAAGAATTCACAACACAACAGGCCTCCAGGACTCTTCAACAAAAGAGTCTCAAAAGAAATTGCATTTTGTTTTTGAAGTGTGGGCCAATAAATAATTCTGCACCACTGAGTTCTTTTAAATTCGCCTAACAAAACTCTCTTAAGAAAGAGAGTATGATGATGAACAAATTCTAAATTAACAGTCAATAAATTTAATCGAGCCCACTTTAACCTGGTGAGCCTTAAGAGATATTTTAAAGTAAAAAGAGCAAAGAAGAAGAAATTGTGGTCATTAGGCCAGCTTTTCCAATCTCTCTAGGTATTAATCTTGTCTTTATTATAAGAAATTCTTATTAGTTATTGCATTTTCAGATGATACAACATCACATTGGAAAGAGCTCATTTTAAACACTGATTTTTATCTTCTGAGTTCTTAACAGAAAAATTAGATTCAATACACAGCAAATTATACCATTCTAGTAACCTTAACCTTATTTCTTACACTGGTTTTTTTATTAAAATAAATTCAAATCTCTCCAACATTTAAAATATGCACACTCTTCTAAAAGACTGGTCTATATTCACTAACTTCCCTCTCACAGCCTTGATTCCCATATGGTTAAAGTATTTAGTTTTGAGTCCCTCTTTTACCACCATCTTTAATTGTCTGTTATTAATTTACCAAAACTCTTACAAATTTAGCAGTACTTCGATCCAGACCAAAAGGACTTTCCAATTTTGCTCTCAATTCCAGATATCATATTCGCATTTGATTATAGTTTTGCCATCTCTTAAAGAAGAGACCTCTCTTGCCTTGAACAGTTTCTCATTTTCCTCCTCTGTCCTTAGTATCACCTCAAGCTTTCCTCCATTTCCTAGTTTCCGTCACCATTATGGCCCAGGCTCCACATCTGAATTGAGGCAGCAGCCTCCTAGCCCACTATTTGCCTCTCTTCCAGTGATGTGATGCAGCCAGTCTGTACCAGTTTGTGAGAGTATGTTGTTACATTTTCAGGAAGTGTGCTAGCTGGTTTTATACAAAGTAATTATTAAATGTTGAAATATATAAATGTATGCTTAAATAAATTGTATTGTAAATAAAGGTAATAATTATGCATCCCTTACCACTTTCTACATTTTTCTGTTTATGGTCTTGGGTTTATTTCCCTCAATTGTATCTGTAGAATGGAAATATACTATATTGAAAGACTACTGCATATCTCTTCCCAATTCTGCATTAAGTAATGTCTGAAATCAACACTGGTGGGAGTGTTTACACTACAGAAACTGGCAAATACTACAGATCAGAACTTTGTTTTTTAGAGAGCAAGCTGTTAAACACTTGACAGCCCACCATTGCCTATCCACGTGCACAACACACCAGTCACTGCCTCCTCATCCCTTTCTAAATGAAGAGCCTGTGACGGGATAGGTAATCGTGTGGCCAGTCAGTGAAGATGCTGCAGAATGAATACTGGCAAAGAGGATAGCTCTGGCCGATAACTGTGGTTTCAGATAAGAGGGACACAGGGAAAAGAGGCAAGATGAAATTGAACAGGGGATAAGGCAGATAAGCCTCAGAACCGGATCTAATCAAGAAGGTCTGGGACAGATAAGCACAATAACATGGAAGATGAGCCTTCTTAATTCAATACTAACTCTATCTGTATCTCATCTGAAACATTGTAAATGAGATGAGAAAAAAATAAAGATCTCTGTTTCTTGGACACAGGTTCTCCCACTTACAATATCCAGACCTTATGACAGAAAAATCAGAAAATCTATGCACTTAGTTTCAAATAAAATTAAAGTTCCTCTTTCTTGCTACCTTTCACTGAACAAAGTTTTTTGGGTGTTATAAAGATATGCTTTTTTTTCTGTAGTTAACTTTAAACACAGCCATCAGAAAGATAGCTTATAAGTTGTGACTATAATTTAAATTAGCTGAAACACCTTGTGACTGTCTCTTGAAGTATAATCAGCAATAAGAACTGGAAAATTCCTGTCCAATAAGTGTGCTTCAACCTCTTTGATGTTTACTGTATAATTTCTCTGTCTCAAATGCAAGACGGTTAAGACTTTCATCTTTCTTTCTTCCTCATTACTTGTGAATCCTAGATTTTGGTTGAAAGTATTTGTAGCAGAACTTGTCAGAAAAACTTTTTATATTGTATTATAATATCAATTATTAGTCGTGTTATTATCCAAAGTAAATTCAATAATTCTGAATTATTATATTGCATATATAATGTTACAGTTAAATTTTTCTCAATAAACTTGCTTTTCTAGAAACTATAAGGACCAAATTCGTTACTATCCTCTGATAATTACTTTGATATATCTCACTCTCGAGAAAGGTAACAGTTAAACAATATTTGTATTAAATATGTTTAAAACATATTGTTATTTTTACTTACTACATATATCTTCATTTTAGTTTCTAAAAGGTAATGAGAGTAGTTTGATACTAATTCTATTTCACAGCTCTGAATTTCAAATCTTCACTTTTCAAGTATCAATACATTCTCCAAAATCAATTTTCCTTCTTCAAATTGACTAGAGAAATGATTCTCTATTAAAAGCAGATTAAAGAATACTTTCTCTAATGATAAAAATAATGCAGAAGTAGAAATTATTTGTAACTAAACCATTAGGATTAATGTATAAAAGCTTCATTTTTATACCTCTCTGACTTACTCAAATTTGTTACAATGAACGTGCACTATAAAAAAGAATTGAGAGTTGATTGTTGAAACAATGAATTTATTATAAAAATAATTGTTTCATATTGTATTATTAAAAGGTTAACATTAAGCTAATGTCTTGGCAGCAACCAGAAAACAAAACAAATTAGTAGCATATCACTATCATTTTCTGCATCTCTTTCAAATTCTCAGCACCATTCCTTATTGGTTTGGAGAATTATAGAAATCAGCTATTCCTTTCATCTTCATTCACAGACACTATAAATTTGGTTGTTTTATTAGTCTGTTATCATGCTGCTAATAAAGACATACCCAAGACTTGGTAATTTGTAAAGGAAAGAGGTTTAATGGACTCACAGTTCCACATGGCTGGGAGGGCCTCAAAATCAAGGGGGAAGGCAAATGAGAAACAAAGGCACATCTTACATGGTGGCAGCCAACAGAGTTTGTGCAGGTGAACTCCCATTTATAAAACCATCAGAACTCATGAGACTTATTCACTACCAGGAGAACAGTATGAGTGAAAAATCACCTCATGATTCAATGATCTCCACCTGCCCCTGCCCATGACACGTGAGAATTATTACAGTTCAAGGTAAGGTTTGGCTGGGACCTCAGCCCAAACCATATCAGCTGTCTTTCATACTTTCTTTAATGAGAACATGATGTTAGTAAATCTAACATGATAGGGTCAATTTCCACTTAAACTTATTTGCATTTGTGACTAGAACCTTTCCTGGTCCTCTACTAATATTGCCATGTGTATCTTAGTAAAATCAAACAGAGAAACCAGCAAGAGACTGTAAGTGAACAAGTCAACATTTACACGTTTATAATCTTAAGAAAAAAAGACTCAAAACATGAGACTTTTCGATAATAGTTCAGTAACTTTTCAATAATAGTTCAGAAGCCATATATAGCATTATGCAAATATGAAGGACAGCATAGGTAAGTAGGGTTAAAAACAGAAATGTTGCCAAAGTTAGAAAATCTACATTTGAAACTATCGTGGGCAACTTGAAGCCTCATGATTTCAAGCTAGTGTCTCAAATACTGTGCACTTCCATTTCCTTGTAAAAATGAGCATATCTGTTACTAAGTGAAGTTATGTATAATATGATTACTCATATGTATTCATATCAGTAATATAATTAATATTATAAAGGCAGAAGATCTCAATAACAAATGTTAATTCACACAAACTCTAGGAATATCTCTTATTTTGTTTCACTGAAGTGCTCCACAAATGCAGCTCCACCTGGAAAAAGCATTTACCATTATTTCAAAAATGTCACTAACCAATAATTACATATCCTTACTAGTATATATTAAATTAGAGAATAGAAGATATTTATCAGAATTTTAAGACAGAGATCATTTCCTTTTAATGAAGGTGGTTTTCTTAGTCCAGTATCACTGTTATAACAAAACACCACAGTCTGTGTAACTTATGAATAATAGAAATGTATTTCTCAGAGTTCTGGAGGCAGGGAAGTCTAAGGTCAAGGAGCCCACAGATTTGGTGTCTGGTGAGGTCTTGTACCTTCTTGCTGCATCCTCACATGGCAGAAGATATAAAGGCAAAAGAGACTAGGGAGCTCCCTTCCATCTCTTCCACCATATGAGGACACCTAGGCAGCACCAGCTGTGAGGAATGGGCCCTCGCTCAAAACTGAATCTGCCGGGCACTGTAGCTTATGCCTATAATCCCAGCAGTTTGGGTGGCCAAGGCAGGTGGATCACCTGAGGTCAGAAGTTTGAGACCAGCCTGGCCAACATGGTAAAACCCCATCTCTACTATAAATACAAAAATTAGCCGGGCATGGTGGCAGGTGCCTGTAATCCCAGCTCCTCGGGAGACTGAGACAGGAGACTCACTCAAACCCAGGAGGAGGAGGTTGTAGTGAGTCAAGATAGTGCTACTGCACTCCAAGCTGGGCAGCAGAGTGAGACTCTGTCTCAAAAAAAAAAAAAAAAAAAAAGGAGAGAAAAACTGAATCTGGCAGCACCTTGATTTTGGATTTTCCAGCCTCTAGAACTGTGAGAAACAAATCTCTGTTCTTTATAAATTACCCAGACTGACGTATTTTTATAGCAGCACAAACAAAGACAGTAGTTGAGGAGTAGTGGAAAGAATATTGAAAGTATTCTTGGCTGGGCACAGTGGCTCACACCTGCAATCCTAGCACTTAAGGAGGCCAAGGTGAGAGGATCACTTAAATTTATGAGTTTGAGACCAATCTTGGCAACATGGCAAGACCCTGTCTCTACAAAAATAAAAATAAATTTTAAAATATATTATTTAAAAAATTGTTAAAGGTAAATATTCTTGACCCCATGAACAACTGGCCTTGACAACACTTCATTAACTGGTTGAATATTTTTTTCCATTTCATCAAATAATTTTCTGTATCTACTAGAGACTAAGTCGTTTTGGGTACTGGGGATACAATAATAAGAAACAAAAAATATCCCTGGCTTCCTCCCAGCTTAGAGTTTAATAAAAATAATAGGCAATTAATAGAACAAAGATAATTAAGTGTGATGTTGTAGAAGAAGTAGGGGTTATAGTGCAAATGCATAGCACAGATGCTCAAGAAGGTCTAGGAGCTGGAGGAAAAGGAAGATTTCACAAACGAAGTGGCATCTAAGATTTCCTTCCCCACTCCCCTCGCTCATCATGTTCAGCTCCAGATAACTTCTTTCTATTCCTTGATTACTCAGGGCCTTTGTTTATTGAAATATTCTGTTCTAGTTCTTCATGTAAGTGGCTCTTCTTCATCACTTGAATCTCAATTAACATTTGTGCTGCAGAGAGAGCTTTCTGAATTCTTATCTTAAGCAGTTGCAAACACACCACCTTGTTTTATTCTCATCTTTACATGTATAAGTGACTAAAGTGATCTTTCCTTATTAACTATAAACTATGTATTATCTATTGCAACTATATATTTAACTATTTGTTACCCATTTAACAACATATTTTCTATGTCTGGCATTGAGATAGGAACTCCAAGAAGGCAGGAGTTCCTGTTTAACTTAATCACTGTTGAATGATCAAGATCTAAAGCACTATGGTTGATTTATAATTATTTGTTCAATAAATGAATGAATTTGCCTTGACTATCTCACAGAATGTTTAAACAATCCAATAAATAATGATTACCAACAACAGTGGCAAAAGCCCTGACATTTTACAAAATATTTTTTAGACTATAAAATAATATTGCATACATTATCTCACTTGAGTGTCCTATTAGTTCCATAAAGGAAGGCGAGCATGACTGAGAAAGTAAAAGCTTGTAGAAGTCTGGTGACTTCTTCAAAGTCATGAAAATAGTACGCAAATAATAGCAAAGCTGACATGAAAATAGAGACCTTCACAGGACAATTTGATTCGTTTACTATACCACATGGAAATGTGAACATTTTTATACATGTTTATGAATAGTAGACCTGCACAATGGAGAATCTCAAATAAGCCATAAACTAGAAACTCATAAGCCAGCTCTTAATACACTTTAACTAGAAAATAATTAATCCCCAGATATTAATGATGAATCCATGAATTCAGTTCCCTTCCCTACACAATATGTTATTGCATTCTGGTAACAGTAGCATACTTTTACCATAGAAATGTTCTCATTCAACTGAATGAAGAGAAAATTTAATTATTCATTAGCTATTAGTCTGTACAATTATGTATGCTTGTTACATGTCAAATGCCTAGATGGGACTTGGCAGAGAAACACGGAATTGAATCAAGAACTGAAAGTGCAATATTCTTCACATGATGTGTGAACATGAGTAAGGGACTCAGTGGCAAAGCAAACCAAAGAAATAGCAACACAACTTAATATATGAAACTAAGGTCTTCATCTCAAAGGATAACAATTACAAGTAGCATTTGGGACAAATTAATTAATATGCACTCCACCAATTCCCTATAGATACTCAAGTTTGAAGCCACTTGGAAACCTAGAAACATAAGTTGCATTAACTTTCTGAAAAGTACTACAAAATTATGACTGCTGAGCCTTTTTTTCCTAAGTACATATTTTTCTACTGTGAAGTTTGGAAATGTAAAGTGGAGAAGCTGGCAACTCTATCTTTTAATCCATTATTTACTTAGGACAAGGAAAAAAGCCTTTGATAGAGAATATAAAGCTTCTTTTAGACATTAAAAAAAAACTCTGTTTCTTACTATGGCAGATTAGCATTGCTAGGAAAAGCATTTTCTCTGAATCATTGAAAGAAAATGTTCCCTTTTGGAGTCAATTAAAGGTCATGTGACCAGTGTGATCCCAGCAGAAATATTTGCAAAAATAAAGGCTTTAAATGAAAAGTATCTTAAATGCATAAATTTTGAAACAAATTTGAAAATGTGCAATTTCTTAATATTTTTCAAGACCAATTTAGAGCATTCCCAATTGGACTTTATGAACATCTCAATAATGCACGTACATTGGCTACATTAAAGATGGGAATTTAAAACAATATTTATTTAATACCATTTATTATGATCAAAATATAGGAAGAAGGCAATTATTCAATAATAATTCAGAAAGCTTTGTTTCTAACCTGAAATAAGTATATCAATACAAATTATGTCAGCTTCATTCAAAAGTGTACAGTAAATGCACAAAATACTTTTCTGATGTCACTGTTTTCAAAAGTATTTAAATATAGTATATCTTTAAAGGAGGTCAAAAAGGCTTTGTAGAAAACATAAAATAAACCTATTATTTTCCTTAAGTTATAAAAGGATACAAAAGTTAAAAAGAAATGGAACTTGTTCTAAAACAAAGTTTAAACCCACCTGTAATCATACCCAAAACCATCCCCCACAAAATAAATGAATGAATTGAACTTGATAAAAAGTTTATCTAGTGAATTTCATAAACAGAGAAACCTAATTTCTAGTTATTTATTTATTTGTTACAAAGAGTCTCGTTCTGTCACCCAGGCTGCAGTGCAGTGGTGCGATCTCGACTCATGGCAACCTCCGCCTCCCTGGTTCAAGTGATTCTCTTGCCTCAGCCTCCCTAGTAGCTGGGACTTCAGGCATGCACCACCATGCCTGGCTAATTTTTGAATTTTTTAGTAGAGACAGGGTTTCGCCATTTTGGCTAGGCTGGTCTCAAACTCCTGACTTCAGGTGATCCACTCACCTCGGTCTCCCAAAGTGCTGTGATTACAGACCTGAGCCACCACTCCAGGCCCAGAGAAAGCTAATTTTAAAATGAATGCAATCCAAAAATTCTAACATTGGTCTTGGAAGGTTTATTTTCTGTCTAAAATTACCTAGCATAATTTTCCTCAACAATAAATACAATTTTCATATACCATGTATGTTGACCTACCTAAAGAGGGAACTTATACAAATAACAACACAGAGTAAAGCCAGTGAGCTATAAATATATATATACACATATACATATATATACACACACACATACACGTGTATATGTATATATATATATAGACACACACACACAGAGAGAGAGAAAGAGAGACAAAATAGATGGTATTAAAAAGCATACTACCCCACAAATATCTTCTTTGATGGTGTATACTGTTGTTTTTGTTTCGTATTACTTTAGGTTTCAGAAGTATACTTGCTAAAATAATAAGCCTTTTCCAGAAGGGTAATATTAGCCATTATCATTGATTAATAAGTTATTGTGGAGTAGTTAAGAAAAGAAAAAGCATTTAAATGTAATTTGCCACTTCCCAATTTTATTATGAAATTTGGTTCTAATTCAGATGTCTTAAGATTTTGATAAAATATCAACATTTTAGAGATACTGTAACAGAAAAAATCCAAAATTTTTTATTTCTACTTAAAATTGTATATTACAACCCAAATAATGACCTAAAGCACTTAAAACACACAGAGAAACATATGTATATCAATATCTGTAATACTATAGCTATATATCTATGTCTATATATGTCTATATCTATTAAGTTGCTGAGAGAATAAGAAATCCAAAATCTTGTAAGTGGAGAAAGATACAAATGATCGCTCTCTAAAATACATATAATTATTCTGAAAATAAATTTTAAGTACACTTCCTTTTATATTTGCTCGTTTTTAAAGGGAATTACGTATTATGTGATTCTCATTACATTTTAAAAACTTCTTTTTACTGGTATTAAAATCTAAAATGAATTTGTCTCATGAATCCTTATAAAAATAAGACTTAACACCTACTAAACCACATCTACTGACAAGTTTTGCAGCATAATCAAATATATTCCTCATAGTGTCATTTTGCATATCAATTCTCAATGGGAACCAAATATATAACATTAAATAAAATTTAATGAACATGCTACATCAAGAAGATAAGCTAATTAATTTTAGGTTTATATATCTCAGGGTTTTTTTTTTCAGCTTGGTAGAAACATGTAATACAAACTCCCCACATATTAGATATGGAAAACTAGCAGTTCTTAGGCCACAGATAATCCACATTTATGATTTTCCTGGTCAACATTTAAAATGAAGAGAATTTACATACCAGTAGTGATATCTCACAAATCCCCTTGAAACAAAGATTCTACCTGACTGGGCTTGAATACATGCATGGCCACCATCAGCTGGGACTGAATAGAGACTGCAGCCTTAGATAGTGCTTGGATCTGTGACTTCTGTCTGTCATCTGTCCCCCTTCATTTATTTTAATTACCTGACTGCTCTTCATTCCCAGAGGATTAGATAGCTTGCATTGCTTTTAGACGGAAGGCATGGAAACCAGTGAACCTAATAGCTATACTGCACACAAGAAGCATTTCAGGATTCGTTTGTTAAGCCAGAACACTAGCTCTACACACTTATTTCTCCAGCATTTGGTTAGAAGTAAAGAAATTTAAATGCACAGAATTTTCTGAAACTACTATAAAGGCATCTTTTTCACCATTTCTGAACATGTTGTACACACACGTAAGAACAAAACATGCTGCTAAAATGAAGTGGGAATTGCACATGAGTGGGCAGAGAAAAAATATCCTTCACAGGATTCTAATTTATGAGAAAATGTCTTTAGTATATTTCAGAAAAGCCCAATTTATTCATTTTTTTTAAAAAAAAAGCAATGAATGAAGAAATTCTACTGATGGGATGGCAAAAAAAAAATAGAATTTTCACACTTCTCAAAACCTAATGCATTTAGCATAAAATTATCTGTGTTGTGATGAATTGAGCAAATATGTTCCTTTCCACCCTTGCTTGCTATTTTCTTAAAAGTTATTTCTGTGAAATTCAAATTCCTATTTGATTTTTACAAAGCAAAATTTTAGCAAGGCTGTCACAAGAACTTTTAAAACACATAACAATTTAGCTATTTTAAAATTACAACTTGCATTTCAATAGAGTTGAAATATTTAACTTAACAGGAATTCCAATAGGGAACTATACCATGTTTCTTCTTCCCAGTGTATTTATATTTTTATTGAAAGAATTCACATAGGATATTCTAATTTTAAAAAAAAACTTTTGTAATTAGCTGAGAAAATGTTTTCAAGAAAACAGATTTCAGGAAAGTTTGCAGTCCTCCAGCAAACGTCAACACTGAAAAGTTGGCAGATGTCTAATTATTATTACAGTTTTTCAAGTAGACTTTTTATGACTCACCAAGCCTATGAAATCAGTTCCATTAAAGATCTCTCCTATATTCTTATGTCAGAATATCCTGATTTATATGCTATCTTCTGAGGCTCATTGTGTTCAGTCTGCCTTTGCAGCAAACATGGCAATACATCTTGTTCTCATAACTTGATTCTACTACCCCCCTTACATGCCTTCCTCCATCTACTCATCAGAGCCTCTGAGGCAGTAAATATCAATTGTTTCCCTTAAGAGGTAGATAGAATAACCATATTTCCAGGAACTCTCAGAACAGCTAATGTCACCACAGTCCATTTCTAATAAATGGATACTTAGCTCTTTTATACTATAAGGTCAAGTGCAATGTGTGATGGAGTCCTTATCCACAGATATGTGGTTATAATATCTAATGAAATCATCTGTCTATAATGCTAAGTTCAACAATTACCCACTTATATCCTTAGTTAGCATTGTTCTCCAAAAGAATATATATGTTTTTGAAATAAAAGTTACTGATGCAATTTAAATTTGCTTAAAATGCAAACAGTTTGAGTTACTAATGGATTGTAAAGCTGAGCTTGAATTTTCCTTCAAATATTTTATAATCAAATGAGAAAATAAAGTGTTCTAAAGTGTTCTGCCTAAGGAAATTAAGAGGGAGAGGCATGAATTCAGCTGCCTTGGTAAAAGTCGTATACTTTATTACAAATATCAACAGAATACTGTTAAATGAGTCTAAAGAACTATTGCATCAAGCTAACACAAATGATCAGACTGCCAAATCAGACTTGCAAAAGCCAGAGATCTTACCCAGATACAATCATATCAAAAGTCTCAGAGGAAGCAACAGAGACCTAGGAAATTGAAAGCAGTTTCTCAGCTCCTTCTGATATTGAAAGCAGTTCTTCAGCTACTTCCTGTCTGTGTCAGATGTGTCCTTTTGGCCCAGAACAGATGTCATCACTAAGTGAAGTTCTTGAGTTCTACACACAACTAGAAGTGTTTCAAATGAGAAGTATTTCAACCCATGAAAAAGTGGGCAAAGGATATGAACAGACACTTGTCAAAAGAAGATATTTATGTGGCCAAGAAACATATGAAAAAAGCTCAATGTCACTGGTCATTAGAGAAATGCAAATCAAAACCACAATAAGATATCATCTCATGCCAGTTAGAAAGGCGATCATCAAAAAGTCAGGAAACAACAAATGCTGGAGAGGATGTGGAGAAATTAGAATGCTTTTACACTGTTGGTGTGAGTGTAAATTAGTTGAACCATTGAGGAAGTGGCAATTCCTCAAGGATCTAGAACCAGAAATACCATTTGACCCAGCCATCCCATTACTGGGTATATACCCAAAGGATTATAAATCATTCTACTATAAAGACACATGCACAAATATGTTTATGGCAGCACTATTCACAACAGCAATGACTTGGAACTAACCCAAATGCCCATCAATGATAGACTGGATAAAGAAAATGTGGCACATATACACCGTGGAATAATATGCCCCCATAAAAAAGGATAAGTTCATGTCCTTTGCAGAGATGTGGATGAAGCTAGAAACCATCATTCTCAGCAAACTAACACAGGAACAGAAAAGTAAACACCACATGTTCTCACTCGTGAGTGAGAGTTGAACAACGAGAACACATGGACACAGGGAGGGTAACATCACACACTGGGGCCTGTTGGAGGGTGGGGGGGCTAGGGAAGGGATAGCATTAGAAGAAATGCCTAATGTGGATGACGGGTTGATGGGTGCAGCAAACCACAATGGCATGTGTATACCTATGTAACAAACCTGTGCATTCTGTACATGTATCCCAGAACTTAAAGTATAATAATACCAAAAAAAAAAGTGACATTTGTCTCTTGACCTTTTAAAGGATCTTTTAAAGGTCAAGAGACAAATTAGGAGACTGTTTCAGGAATTCAGGTGAGAGATGTTGGCAGCCTGAATCTGGGTAGTACAGCAGAAAAAAAACCAACTAGTTGTAAGATATGCAAGAGACTAAACAGCCAGGACACTGAAATTCAATGGACATGAGTGATGAGGAAGTGGGAAGTCAAGATTAACACTCAAGTTTATAGTTGGGCAACTAGGCAAATAACTTGCTCTTAAAAAAATGAGAGAGAAAAGAAAATTGTGTGTTAAATTTGAGGAGTCAGAATAACCACATATAGTGTCCTACAGAAAGTTAGATCAGTAGATCTGATGTTAATGAGAAGTATTTGATTAGAATTATTTATTAAGAAATTATTAACATATAGTTTGGGATTCGAGTCATGGGGTTAGATGCAATTTGTTGGGAAGACTTCTCCCTCAAGAGAGAAGAGAATGAAAAATGAAAATTACATTATGAAGTGGAAGGAGTACAAGTAAGAAAACTTTTTAAGAGTAAAGAAGGAAGAAACAAACCAAGCTAGTCTGGTGTCATAGAAGCTCGGGAGAGGCAGTGCCTCAAGAAGGGAACACTCAATAGCAGCAAATGATGCTGAAAGGTGACTGAGAAACACCCATTGCATTTTCTAAAAAGGAGGTGATAACCTTGTCAAGAGAAATATTAATGGCATACTGGGGACTAGAAACCAGAAAGAAGGAAGAAAGGCATTCGAAGTTAATAAATTAAGAAAGTAAGTAGACAACTATTTCAAGTGAGGTGTGCACAAAGGAAAAGAGAGAAATAGGAAGGTAACTGGTGGTAGACAATAGGTCAAAAATAACGTTATTTTATTTTGTGTAATTTACTTGTTTAGTTTGAAAATAAGAGAAACAGTCCTATTAAAAATTGTTGCAAAGAAAAAAAAACAGGAAGAAAAGGAAAAAAGAGAGGGAGGAATTCATAGAAAGTGGTTCCTAGGCAAACAAGTGGAAATGGAAAGATAAATCTTGGAAAGGAGCAGTGAAAATCAGAGGAGAAGATGAGCATATTTATCAGTTTAGTGGCGGAAAAGAGACAGTTTCTATTTTACATCATCATGTTCTCATTGAAATAGGACACACAGCCATCTGCTGAAATTGAAGGAAGAAAAGGAAGGTCAAGAGTTTGAAGAGAGGGTTCCAAATCATATTTTATGAACATCAGGAAAAAGACTGCAGACTTGAAAAACAAATAGGCAAACAAAAATGTTTGGAGACATTGTAAAGTAACTCCTGATTGGATTAGGGAGTAGAGGGATTATTATGTCAAAGAATGAGTTACTCTCTGTTGGGATCTTCCTCAAAACCACAAAAAGTTATATCATTATATCTGAAAATTTACCTTGGAATAGCCCATTTCTATCCATTGTGGCTCAGGAATTATGAAAAGCAAAATAAATAGCAAGTTACACTTTGCCAGAAATACTTCTCATAATTCTCCTGCACCTATGTGACAAGTTGCTTCCTATCATATTGAAAGCTCTCTCATAATTCTTAACATGATAAATATGTATAAAGTTAATAATGTTTCTTCAAATTTTTCTAACATTTACTATGACCCTCCCTGCTTTACTCTCTGCTTCTTATCTCATTCTTCACTTTAAATACTTAGAAACAAGAAAAGTCCTAATTATCTAATGGCATTTACTTTGTTGGGGTTAGACTTTGATTCCAAAATGCCTGAGTTCAAACCCAAGTTCTGCCATTTATTAGTGGATGACTTAAGCAAGTTACTGACCTCTGAATCTCGTGCTTTTACTTTTTAAATGGAAAGAATGATCTCATAGAATATTTTGAGAATTTTATATAATGCAGGATCCTAAATCAATGCCTGATACCTAGTAAACTCTCTACATGTTATTGTTATTTTGCTGGTAACTGGGGATATGGGACAGGGTCCATGTTTCAGGCAGGCTTCTCTTCACTGTGTGCTCTTCTTGAAGGAATATATTTTGATTGGGGGCATATTTACATCCAGACAGAATTCCATATTGTAATAAGAGCCTGTCTCACCAGATTAATAGGCTGAAGCTTTTCAAAAAGACTGATTACCAAGAAAACCAAAAAGAAAAGTGCTGGAAAGTAGAGAGAGAAAAATATTAAATTGTTACATTTCCATACCATTTAAAAATTAGATACACTGCCTATCTTTTCTGGGACCCCTGTACTTGGACCACAGACTATTTTCATGGCTGGGTTAAATAGCAGGCAGACCTTATTGACTATAAAGGCTGGCAGACCTGGTAATGACTTACAGAAGGAGACTGTGGTGCCTACTTGTCTGAATAATTTTAAGGACTTGGCAGATAATTCTCAAGGACTTTTTAATTGTAGCCCTATGAAAGCCAGAGGACAGACTAATGACCTTTGAAGTATTCTTTCATTCTTGACTCTATAAGAGCAATTCTTAGTTTACCTTAGCATGATATATTTTACATGTAATGTGAATATGATTCATTCTGATTGCACATAGCATTACTGCCAAAGATGGTCATGGACAGAGCTCCTTCCTGTCTTCTGTATAAGGTAGTGGCCCTGCCTGTTGTTTAAATTAGCCTTTCATGCAACCACTAACTCAAGTCTAGTGATGATTCAAGCCAGAAGCAGTAATTTTATTTATATGATGTCTTGCATAGAGGGCAGGCTAGTAAAAGAAAAACAAATCTGGAATGGACAATGAATTAAATCAAAGCTGCTTTGTACTTGGGATGTACTCCAGTAGAGTACAATGGAGTCTATCTGCAGAGGTTTATAATGACTCTGCCAATATTAATTATTCACTATGCAGCTTACCCATTTTCAGGGAACTCGGGATAATGCTAACAAATATAATTTTCAGAGTTTCCTGCTGAATAATACAAAGCACAACAGCTTTAGCTGTCATGTCACTAGCTGACAAAAAAGGTATTTTCAAGGCAATATTTCAGCGGATAGAATAAGTTCAGACAGTTCAAAAGTTCATAATAAGCATACTTCATAGTTTCTTTCTAAATGGTGAAGGAAGGCTTAGTGAGGGAAATACTTTTACATCTGATTCCTTTGGGATAGCAAAATACACATGGTGGGTTAAATATTGTTAGCCCCTGTCTACTTTGAGCTTTCTTCTCCTGCTTTATACCTATAAACGATTTCACTGACTGAAACTGCATATCATATCTGATGTAAAATAGACCAAGTTGTTGGTTGGGTTGGCAAAAACATGTTGTCATTTATTGATGGGAAACCAAAAGCCTGTTTTCGTGAATGAAGTCATAAGTAATTTTCTTTGATGGGAAGGAGTCAGTTTGAAAGTAGTACTATAAAGGACCCTGGGTTTTTGATGGATGTTAATAACAGCATGAGAAAAAGGCTCTTCCTAGTCATGTTTTATTGCTTTATTCTATCCTCAGGATCTAGCCTTTCAAAATGTGATACATTTGCCTGAGCAGTGGAAAGGAGTTCTCCCAAAGAGAAATGCCATGACAGTCTTGTCTTTGTTCATTCAGTGAAATGCTGTTTGGATATGTTGTGCGAATATATCTTCCAATTTGACATTTTTATCATGCAAACAATAATAACAATGATGCGACGCTATCCTAAGTCTTCTTTAAATAACCATGTTTAGGAGAGCTGCAAAATATAAGTAAAATGATTTTGCTTTTAAATATCTGAATGACTCTCTTTAGTTAGATTAATTTTTAAAACTCTGAAATCCGTGGCTTTTTACATTATTTTGAAATCACTGTATAGTTTGAGTAGCTGAATGAAAATGTAAATGAAATTCATGTTATGTTTCCTGCAGATGGATTCTCATTCATCCTAGCTCTATTAACTGATCATCAGGGAAATGCTACACTGAATCAGATATGATTAAGTCTGCAGAAAAGTCATTCCCAACAAAGACTGAAATCTATTGCCATGTAAAATACATCTTTGCACTTAAAAGAGTCAGTCAGCATGATATTCTGTCATTATTGTATATTAGAAAACTGTGTTCAAAAATAATATTTTATCTAAAGGCCAGTAGGAGTTAAGGAAGAAGAGTAATGAGTGAAAAGAAATTTGTAATCATAATTAAAACTGTTATTTGTAATTGGATGGGAAGAAATTACACATTTTAAGGAGTAACCTTTTGAGTTTATTTCACAAAAATAGGTAATCTTAGAATAAGCTTTAAAAATATTCCAATTAATCACTAAAGTCTATAGTTAATTATTAAAATTTTGAAACAATGGAAATTATCACAGTGTCAAATGTTTTTTAGAATTATCAAAGTTTGTGGTGCTGAGGTAGAGGTAGGAAAGGTGGGTATGTGATGGAACCTTTTTAAATAATTTTTAAAAATCAGCTTGCCCATTACATAAATGTCTAAATATGAAAGAAAAAATATGTATCTGATGATTAAATAAAAATTCTAGTTACCAGAATATTTATATTATAGTTGTCCAAATTTTCATATTTTGAAAAATGTAAGCATTTTAAAAATTCTTATTCTTCATGGATATGCAGACTGCTAAAATGCTATGTATAATGGGATGAAGAAGCCATCTATATTAGGAGGTTTATGAAGATAATAATAAGTTAAAATATTCAGTTTTGAATAATTTGAAATCTCCTACACTAACACTCTAAGTCAAAGTTATGATCTGGCAAGTGCTTCTAAATTACCATCATATTTGACCCTACATATACTTTATTTTCTTTCCTAATACAGTTGATATGGTTTGGTTCTGTGTCTCCACCAAAATCTCCTGTTGAGTTGTAAGCCTCAATGTTGGGGAAGGTGACTGGATTATACGGTGGATTTCCCCCTTGCTCTTCTGGTGACAGTGAGTTCTCACGAGATCTGGTTGTCTGAAACTATGTAGCACTTCCCCCTTCGCTCTTTCTCTCTCTCCTGCAACCATGTGAATATGTACTTGCTTCCCCTTCACCCTTCTGCCATGATTGTAAGTTTCCTGAGGACTCCCAGCCATACTTCCTGTACAGTCAGCCGAATTTCTTCCTAAATTACCCAGTCTCAGGTAGTTCTTTATGGCAGTGTGAGAATGGACAAATGCACTAGTCTACTAAGGCATAGGGACATAATGAATACACACAAGCAAGAATGATCACTGAGAGGCAATTGGAAAAAAACTTATCTCTAAGATTCTCCTTAATATAGCAGAGATTAAAACCATTCATTGCACAAAGTTGTATCAATCACCTCTCAGAGAGGTAGACAGAAGAAGATGGCATCTATTCAGCAATCACAAGATGTTGTACCTGCTCCCTTTTGTATTAGTCATGGTTCTCTAGAGGAACATAACTAATAAGATAGATATATAAATATATAAAGGGGAGTTTATGAAGTATTAACTCACACAATTGCAAGGTCCCACAATAGGCCGTCTGCAAGCTTAGGAGCAAGGAGAACCAAAGCTGAAACTTAGAGTCTGATGTTCGAGGGCAGGAAGCACCCAACACAGGGATGTAGGCTGGGAGGGTAAGTCAGTCTAGCCTTTTCATGTTTTTCTGCCTGCTTTATATTCTGGCCACACTGGCAGATGATTAGATGGTGCCCACACAGATTAAGAGTAGGCCTGCCTTTCCCAGCCCACTAACTCAAATGTTAATCTCCTTTGGCAGTACCCTCACAGACACACCCAGGATCAATACTCTGCATCCTCCAATCAAGTCAAGTTGACATTCAGCATTAATCATCACACCTTCCTATCGTTTTTAGATTTCATCCTCCCACTCACCTTCAGCTTCCACATTGTTCAATACACATAGCTCTGTTTGCTCTTGTACATGTCAACATAGGTTAACATAAATTGTTCAGGTTGAACAACCACAAAAGAACCTACTTGTGTTCCTCATTGAGGATCAGAGGTTAGCCAGTTGTATTGTTTTCAGGTGAAAAGTTGCTCTGCTTTTTATGTGTAGTCAAGTGACATACATATAGCAAGTCAATTCACAGTGGGATATAAATATTGCTTTGCCATAAGTTTTTGAGACAGCTTCTCAAGACAAATAAAGACTAACATTTGTTAAATGCTTTACATTATCTGTGAACACCAGCAGTGAGATAGAGAAAAAAAATGTTCGTGTACTGCTTCCAAAGTATGACATAGTCTATTTAGTTTACTAACAACTGGACAGTATTGGCCATAGCAGAAGAGGTGAATAAATGGGGTTAAGTAATAAGTGCATTAATAATTTATGTATGTTGAATACCTAAAATTCCATTAGGCAATTTCATACATAGTATTCACTTGCATATTACATATCATCAATAAATAAGTGTATGAATCGACTAAGTGTGTAGCCCTGTGGTAAATGCAATAGAGAATATATGGAAGTAGAACTAACAATCCACAGCTTCATGGAGTTCCCAGTCCTTTTGAGGGACAAACAATGTGTATACATGGGAAAACTTAAATAATTATTATATATTAATAATAGTGAGTATGGACAGTGTTTATTTGATCTGTACACAAACCTGCAACATGTTTATACTGTGTAGACACCAAGGTGGTATTATTATACATATAAAGGATTTAAACACAGAGAGTGCCAGGATTTCCTGTTTACTAAAAAGAAAATGCCCCAAAATTACTGTAGAAATTAGCGGATAACTCTATTTTCTGAGATGGGATGTATAAATTTTCTGTCACTTGCTATCATCATTCAAGGTTAATGCTATTAACACACTATCTGTATGCATATGTGGAAAGAAAACACTAGATGATTTAAGGCATTTCTATGTGATGTAGTAATGTTTATCTCCAGGTATCCCCCCCCAAACAGAAAAAAAAAAAGAAAAAGAAAACAGATCTTTCTTCATTAATTTTTCAGTTAATTCATTTATAGATTTTTCCCACTTATATATCAAATAAGTAAATCAAAAGAAATTTTTCTTAAAATCAGTTACTTCTGGGCTTTGGCCTTTGAGAATACTACAGCTGATTTACTGGTTCCCAGGTCTAACACACAGCCTCTATCCGTTTTCTCCAACTACCTTTTTCTCCAGCTGATGTCTGTAGAGCTCCTTTCCTGGAATCACATTTTTAACAATCCTGCTCAAATTCTAAGCAGCAAATTGCCTTTCCTTGAAGAATATCTGAGGCCTGAACATATGAGATAAAATACTAGAAGATGACATAGTCTATGCAATTTGTCTGCAGAAATCCTCACCAAATGATCAATGACCACTTCTAATGGAAATATGGTTTCAATTCTCCCTTTGACAGATGGGCTAGCCTACATTCCCGAGAGATATGTTTTTTCTGTCAACTTTTCTTTTTTTTAATATATGTGCTGATGTTTGGGGCCAATTTAACAACTATATTACGCTGTTGGTGCTATTCTGAAGTACCACATCTGCTTTCAAACTGAGTTTGTGTTTTTCCTACAAAGTGATATATATAATCCTCTATGAGAAAGCATTTTCAACTCAGATTTCAATGTGGTCATTTCAAATCCAGAAGTAAAACACTCAAGGAATCCAATGTGCCTTTTTTTTTTAGCTACTAAGAGCTATGGTCATGCAGATAATTTAGTGTAAGTTGGTTAATTTGTTCAAGAGAATACACTGGCACCATCTTTAACCATGACATAATTCAATCAAAAAGTATTTGAGGTCATACATTATGCTGTCAAAAATCACTTCGCTTCTATGTCTCTTGGTTTACAACACTCGAATAACTCAACCTGACAATCAAACTAGCTAAACTAAGAATAAAGTCCTACCTTAACAGGATTCCAGAAATGCTACTGCTCTGGGACAGAACCAGTTAGGACAATCTCCCGGTTACCTCTGCTCCCTTCCTGGCTATTTTGCTTTATCTTTTAGTGCCTATATATCACGTAAGTATCCGCCCAGAATTTTGATTTCTTTTCCAGTTCCCAGCTATCTAGACTAGGAATCTCCAGCTTGTTCTTTCTCAATAGTCTATTCTCTTACCTGAGAAGAATTCAAAACTGGAATTGGATATTTAGAAATCAAAATTAGGGATGTACTTTATGCTGTATCACTCATCATCATATGCAATGCAATTTCATTTAGGAAACATACCTAATTTAAGGGACCAACATGTTGATTTGCTAACAAGTTGTTTCAGTAGTTCCGTGCATTTTCGTTTTAACAGTGGGTGACCAAGAGAATGGATGTAATAAAATATGAAAACAGCTGAAATAAATACAGTGCTGGTGTTGATATGAAAAGACAGATCATTATTTTTCAGGACAACCTTGATAAAATAAAATGCTGATTATTCAGTGATATTTAATCTTCAATTTTATATGAAAACAGCTGAAATGAATACAGTGCTGGTGTTGATATGAAAAGACAGATCATTATTTTTCAGGAAAACCTTGATAAAATAAAATGCTGATTGTTCAGTGATATTTAACCTTCAATTTTATATATTTTATTTATATATGCATATATAATTAAGTATATGTAAATATATAAAGTGTACTTATATATGTGTGTATATATACACATATATATAAGCTTAAGTATATGTATACATACATATATAATTAGAGCCTAAAAGTGTGTGTGTGTGTGTGTTTATATATATATGTATACTTAAGCTGTAAATTGAGCCTAAAAGATAGTATCAACTCTTTCTGATTGAAGCACCTTAAGAATAAAATTATGAATCTTATCTAATGGAATAAGGAAATTAATATGCTTGATTATTGCCTCTCCAGGTGGCTTTGAGCTTATCTAAGGCCTGATTTTCTGTGTATGTCTTGATTTAGCTTGAATACCAAAAATAAGGCTCAATAGTTTACTTAGATATTTATCTGATTCTTCAAGTCTACCTCAGCTTCCTTGGGATCAGCTCTTTGTTTTCAATGATTCAGCGCCCCATGGTTACAGAGATATTAGTTAATACACTATACCAATGGTTTATCAATACTGGCTGTATATAAGAACATCTGGTGAGGTTTTTTTAAATATATTAAATGACCAGGGCCCACACCAATCAGAATTTCTATGGGGAAAGCCTAGGCATCAATACATTTTAAGTTCCCTAGGTTTGAGAACCATCATTCTATCAAATATACCAGCTATTTCAGGAGATGTCGCTGGCACTTAAAGATAATATTATCTCTCTGAAGAGATAATGCAGGTTAAAAAAATGACCACTGGGAGACAATGACCTCAGTGACCACTGGGAGACAGTTCAGATGAAGTTCTTAAGTTCTAGAGTCAAATAAATGTGCATTCAAATTTTGGCTCTGCTGCTTACTAGATAGGTGCCTGTGAGCAAGCTAAACCTTTCCAATTCCGTTGTTTCCTTTGTAAAGTACTGATGCCATAATACCTCAGAGAGTTGTGAGAATTAAATGATAACGTAGGTAGAATACTTGGCAAAGCACCTGTCCAAAGGAAGTCAACAAATAAGAAAGAGTGTAATGTCCGTATTTTGAGATAACAAATACAAAAGTTGTAGTAGGAGGAAGACTAGAATTGTTAGGAATGATTCTACAGTGAATGGGGAGCTTAATACGGATCATAAAGTATGTGGAAAGATTTTATATAAATTCAACTGTGGTTGTGCCTAATTAAAGTATGGATCAATAAGGCTATCTATAGCGGCCTATTAAGTTAAAGCGCTAACTTATTGTAAATTAGGCTATATTGCTATTTTTGTCAAATTCACCTTATATTTTCACAGCTTTGGATATTGACTATGAGAAACACTTTTCTATAATGTTGATATATTAAATCTCTTTCTTGTACAAGAATAGAATTTCCAGCAAGTGTTTCCGAAAGGGTGACCAACCATCTCAGTTGTCCTAGAACTAATGAGTTTCCTAATACAGGATTGTCAGAGCTCAAACCATGATTGCCTCAAGTAAACTCAAATGCTCAGTCACTGTAGATGCCTATAATCATATTATAAACACAAAGCCCCATGTAACACTTCATTACCTAACCCTGCTCTCTCCGTATATGCTGTCTATTGTCCAGATCAGTTCTATCAGATACTTGGCTGTATATCTTGCAGCTGAGCCACCTTTGTTCCTGATAATTTCCTGAACTGGGTTTTCTCAACTTTCTGCTGATTCTTTCTGGGACTCTTCCTTTTCTACTTAAGTAGAATTCATTTCTGTTACTTGCAACTATGAACCTTATTAAAGTAGCGACATCAAATAAGGAGAATTCTGAGATGTTATAGATATTATGTATTTTCAATAATTTTCCATACATGCAAATAGATTTTATGGAGCAATGTTGTGTCTGGGGGTCACTGCACATAGTAGATGCTCTGAAAACAGTGTCAATGACTGACTAAATGTTCTCACTCCAGAAACTTGATACCTACCAGCCAGTACAGGAACTTGCCTCTGATACATCTTCATCATGGCAGAAGGGAAAATCAGGAGCAGAGATCCTTGGAAACAGCTGGAGAAACCCATTATTTATTTAAAAACTAGCTTATTTTAAAATAAGAACCAGGCTTTGAAGATTTAGAAGTGCCTATGGAAAAACTCAAAATGGAATGCTCCTGTAAGTCAAAGTGCTGTGTTTCCAGCTGGTAGAAAGATTACATGAGTGAATAATAGCTGAGAAAATCAAAGAGGCAAGTTTTTCAAGTTGTGGTTCTTTCATTAGTTAAAACATTAAATATGCCAGCCTGCTCCCACTCAGAATATTATCTAATCATAAATGCCTGGTGAAATACAGTTAGATTTTATTCATTATTTTTCCCGAGGGAGGATATTTCCTTCAGTATTCTTCTGTCTTTTTCAGACTTATTTGGTTTTAGCCTATTTGTTTTGGTAATGTTACGGTACAATGTCTAATCATGGTTTATTTTTGTCAAGTTATTTTTATCTTTAAGCTCAACCTTCGAAAATAAGAATATCAAGACATTTCCATTTTTAAGTTCTTTCAAGGCTTACAAACTATTAGGAGATTGTGGATTCATTTTTGCTTAAGAAGTCTATTTTTTTAAATATGGATAAATAAGGCTATCTATAGCAGCCTATTAAGCTAAAGCACTAACTTATTGTAAATTAGGCTAAATTGCTATTTTCATCAAATTCACCTTATATTTTCAGAATTTTGGATACTGACTATGAGAAATACTTTTCTATAAGTATTTTTAGTTTTTTAAAATTTTTTAATTAAATATTACTCATTTTTTAATTTAAAATGTCCATGTTTTTTAAAATGGATAGCATATTCCTTAGTAGTTAGCCAGATGAAATCAAGAATTTCACGTATTTATTTATTTCCCCTTTAAAGACTGAAAAACAGTGTAGACAGAAAATGTGGCATCCAAACACATTTCTATTGGCACTAGAAAAGAATGTTAGATTTTACGGAACAAGGCAGCTGAAGGTACACATATAGAAACTGAAAATATATTCTGTATTTCACTTTATTAATATGGCATCACATTATCAATCCATTATCACTTTATAACCCTGCAAAATTCAATACCTATTATCCTAGTTGGAAAAATCCGCCTAGTCCCTATTGTCCTTGTGCAAAATTAGTATTCTCCATTCTTCCTTCCTTCTTCCTTCTTTCTCTTCTTCTTAAAAATGCAGTCAAAAAGCCATAAGAAGGTCCCAGTCAGAAAGAAGCAAGGACTGGCAGGAATTGAGGGAAGGTAAGCCCCCAAGTGGGATGGCAACCCATGAGGATTTTTAAATTGAACACATACAAAAATAAATTGAGAATGGAGTCCAATTTTCTCACTGAAAATGAAATGTTATAAATATGAAAGCCCAAGCCTAGAAGACATAGATATAAATTCAGATAAGATATAGAGATCCACTGTACACTGAGAGGGTTTCAGAACAGTGATACCCCCACAGCAATAATTATACACATCATTAAGACCTGCCAGGGCTCCTTGGATTATAATATCTAATTTTAGAATGAGACCAAGAAAATCAGAAAATAAGCCTGGAATGTGTTACGCCAGATATTAAGGAAATACATAAAGAATGTTAAGACCTTATCAGACGTAGAAGCCAGCTTGAAGGGGGTTTCTACTGGCCAAACCTGGGACAATTTAGTATTGAAATACTTAGTGATAATAATATATTATATCCCACTGAATAAAATAGGAATCTATAAGTCTACAATTATGAAAGAAAGAGGAAGGGAGGATAAGGTTTACCAGATAACAAAATGACAACTAATAAATGTAGAAGAGATGATGAAAATTGAAATTCACTGCTTGTCAACTACAGTCATAATAATTCACAGGCACATGAGAAATATCAACAAAACTAGTTAAAACTAGTGGGTGGAATGAAGAATGGGGTGTATATGTAGTGTCAAAGTATTTTCCTGCAAAACGTGTACAAATTATGAAAGCAAAAAGAACAAAGCAGGCACAGTGGTGTGCACCTGGAGTTTCAGCTACACAGGAGGCTGAGGGCTGAGGTGCAATGACCACTGGGCACAGTAGTTGGAGTCTTGCCTGTTTACTGAAAAAAATAAAAATATAAAAGAAGAAGAAAATTTTTAAAATGTTAATTTTTATTTATTTTTTTAAAAAAAGAAAAGAACAGCCTTGCAACAGAGAAACATGGATGATTATGACCTTCCTCAAGTGGTCAAAGTTAACATTACCAGTGACAGAGTGAAATAACCTCATGTACCACCTGAGGGAACGCAGTGAAAAGGGCACAGAATCACTCCTATGACATTCATAATTTGAATATAATAAGAGAAAATGCCAGACAACGCAAAATTCTGCAAAATAGTTAGCCTGTAATCTTCAAATATCTGAAGGTCATTATATTAGTCATACCCAAGACTGGATGATTTCTAAAGAAAAGAGGTTTAATTGACTCACAGTTCCACATGGCTGGATAGTGAGGCCTCAGGAAACATACACTCATAGTGGAAGGCACCTCTTCACAGGGCAGCAGGAGAGAAATTAGTGCCAAGTGAAATGGGAAGCCCCTTATAAAGCCATCAAATCTCCTGAGAACTCACTCACTATCATGAGAAGAACATGAGCAGCGTGAGGAAAACCACCTGCATGATTCAATTACCTCCCACCAGGTCCCTCCCACGACACATGGAGATTATGGGAAATACAATTCAAGATGAGATTTTGGTGGGGACACAGCCAAACCATATCATTCTACCCCAACCCCTCCCAGATCTCATGTCCTCACATTACAAGACACAATCATGCCCTTACAACAGTCCCCCAAAGTCTTAACTCATTCCAGCATTAACTCAAAAGTCCAAGTACAAAATCTCATCTGAGACAAGGCAAGTTCCTTCCGCCTATGAACCTGTGAAATCAAAAGCAAATTAGTTACTTCCTAGTTACAATAGGGGTACAGGCATTGGTAAATACACCCATTCCAAATGGCCAAAACAAAGGGGCTATAGGCCCCTATGAAAGTTCGAAATTCAATAGGGCAGTCATCAAACCTTAAAGTCCCAAAATGATTCTTCTTTGACTTCATGTCTCATATCCAGGTAATGCTGATGCAAGAAGGAGGTTCCCACACCTTGGGCAGCTCCACCTCTTTGGCTTTGCAGGGTATAGCCCCTTCAAGACTGCTGTCACACTGGCATTGAGTGTCTGTGGCTTTTTCAGGAGTCCAGTGCTAGCTGTTGGTGGAGCTACCATTTTGGGGTCTGGAGGATAGTGGCCTACTTCTCAAAGCTCCCCTAGGCAGTGCCCCAGTGGGGACTCTCTATGGGGGCTCCAACCCCACATTTCCCTTCTGCACTGCCCTAGAAGAGGCTCGCCATGAGGGCTCTGCCCCTGCAGCAAATTTCTGCTTGGACATCCAAGCATTTTCATACATCTTCTGAAATCTAGGTGGAGGTTTGCAAACCTCAATTATTGACTTCTGTGGACACACAGGCTCAACACCATGTGGAAGCTGCCAAGGCTTGGGGCTTGCATCCTCTGAAACAATGGTCTGAGCTGTACCTCAGCCCCTTTTAGCCACAGCTGGAGCAGCTGGAATGGAGGGCACCAAGTCCCAAGGCTGCACACAGCAGGGGGCCCTGGACCCAGCCCAATAAACCATTTTACTCTCCTAGGTCTCTGGGTTTGTGATAGGAGGAGCTGCTATGAAGGTCTCTGACCTGTGCTGGAGACATTTTCCCCATTAACAGTTGGCTTCTCATTACTTATGCAAATGTCTGCAGCAGGGTTGAATTTATCCCCAGAAAATGGGACTTTTTTTCTGTTGTATCATCAGGCTGCAAATTTTCCAAATATTTATACTCTACTTCCTCTTGAACACTTTGCCATTTAGACATTTCTTCCACCGGATATCCTAAATCATCTTTCTCAAGTTTGAAGTTCTGCAAACTTCAGGGCAGGGGCAAAATGCTGCCAGTCTCTTTGCATATCAAAAGTGGCCTTTACTCCAGTTCTCAACAAGTTTCTCATCTCCATCTGAGACCACCTCAGCCAGGACTTCATTGTCCATGTCACTATCAGCATTTTGCTCAAAGCCATTTAACACGTCTCTAGGAAGCTCCAAACCTTCTCACATCTTCCTGTCTTCTGAGGCCTCCAAATCTCTAAGACGTTTCAAACGTTCCCACATTTTCCTGTCTTCTTCTGAGCCCTCCAATCTGTTCCAACATCTGCCGGTTACCCAGTTCCAAAGTCACTTCCACATTTTCAGGTATCCTTATAGCAGCACCCCACTCTCTGGGGTACCAATTTACTGTATTAGTCTGTTCTCACACTGCTATAAGGACATACCTGAGATTCAGTATTTCATAAAGGAAAGAAGTTTAATTGACTCACAGTTCAGCATGCCTAGGAAGGCCTCAGGAAACCTACAATCATGGCAGAAGGCACCTCTTCATAAGGCAGCAGGAGAGAGAATGACTGCCATGCCAAGCAAAGGAGGAAGCCCCTTATAAAACGATCAGATCTCATGAGAACTCATTATCATGAGAACAGCATGGTGGAAACTGCCCTCATGGTTCAATTATCTCCCATTGGGTTCCACCCATGGGAGGAACGTGGGTACTATGGGAGCTACAAATGAAGATGTGATTTGGGTGGGGACATGGCCAAACCATATCAGTTAAGAAAGACAAGGAAGGATTGAAGAACAGTTCTATATAGAAGAGAACTGAAAAGACATGACAACTTCATACAACATGAGATCCTGGATTATATCATTTTGTTATAAAAGACATTATTTCAATAGTTAGTGAAGACTTTTTTAACAAGTTTGGGTATGAGAGTTTTCTGTACTGTTATTTTATTACTATTATTATTATACTTTAAGTTCTGGGATACATGTGCAGAACGTGCAGGTTTGTTGCATAGGTATACACATGCCATGATTGTTTGCTGCACCCATCAACCCATCATCTACATTAGGTATATCTTCTAATGCTATCCCTCCCCTAACAGCCCCACCCCTCAACAGGCCCTGATGTGTGATGTTCCCCTCCCTGTGTCCATGTGTTCTCATTGTTCACCTCCCACTTACAAGTGAGAACATGCAGTGTTTGGTTTTCGGTTCTTGTGTTGGTTTGCAGAGAATGATGATATTCAACTTCACCCATGTCCCTGCAAAGGACATGAACTCATCCTTTTTTATGGCTGCATAGTATTCCATGGCATGTATGTGCCACATTTTCTTTATCCAGTCTATCATTGATGGGCATTTGGGTTGGTTCTAAGTCTTTGCTATTGTAAACAGTGCTGTAACAAACATTTGTGTGCATATGTCTTTAGAGCAGAATGATGAATAATCCTGTGGGTATATACCCAGTAATGAGATTGCTGGGCCAAATGGTATTTATGGTTCTAGATCCTTGAGGAATTGCCACACTGTCTTCCACAACGGTTGAACTAATTTACACTCCAACCAACATTGTAAAAGCCTTCCTATTTCTTTGCATCCTCTCCAGCATCTGTTGTTTCCTGACTTTTTAATGATCACCATTCTAACTGGCATGAGATGGTATCTCATTGTGGTTTTGATTTGCATTTCTCCAATGACCAGTGATGTTGAGCTTTCTTTCATGTGTTTGTTGGCTACATAAATGTCTTCTTTTGATAAATGTCTGTTCAGATCCTTTGCCCACTTTTCAGTAGGGTTGTTTTTCTCTTGTAACTTTAACTTTTTGTAGATGCTGGATATCAGCCCTTTGTCAGATGGATAGATTGCAAAAGTTATCCCATTCCATAGTGTGCCTGTTCACTCTGATGACAGTTTCTTTTCTGTGCAGAAGTGCTTTAGTTAAATTAGATCCCATTTGTCAATTTTGCCTTTTGTTTTCAATGCTTTTGGTGTTTTAGTCATGAAATCTTTACCCATATCTATGTCCTGAATGGTATTGCCTAGGTTTTCTTCCGGGGTTTTTATGGTTTTAGGACTTATATATTTAAGTCTTTAGTTCATCTTGAGTTAACTTTTGTGTAAGGTATAAAGAAGGGGTCCAGTTTCAGTTTTCTGCATATGGCTAGCCTGTTTTCCCAACAGAATTTATTAAATAGGGAATCATTTCCCCATTGCTTGTTTTTGTCAGGTTTGTCAAAGATCAGATGGTTGTAGATGTGTGGTGTTATTTCTGAGCCCTCTGTTCTGTTTCATTGATCTATATATCTGTTTTTGCACCAGTACCATGCTGTTCTGATTACTGGAGCCATGTACTATAGTTTGAACTCAGGTGGCGTGATGCCTCCAGCTTTGTTCTTTGGCTTAGGATTGCCTTGGAAATGCGGGCTCTTTTTTGGTTCCATATGAATTTTAAAGTAGTTTCTTCCAATTCTGTGAAGAAAGTCAATGGTAGCTTGATGAGAATAGCATTGAATCTATAAATTACTTTGGGAGGTATGGTCATTTTCATGATATTGATTCTTCCTATCCATGAGCATGGAATGTTCTTCCTTTTTTTTTTTTTTTTGTCTTCTCTTATTTTGTTGAGCAATTGTTTGTAGTTCTCCTTGAAGAAGACCTTCACATCCCTTGTAAGTTGGATTCCTATGTATTTTATTCACTTTGTGGCAATTGTGAATGGGAGTTCATTCAGGATTTGGCTGTCTGTTCTTGGTGTATAGGAATGCTTGTGATTTTTGCACATTGATTTTGTATCCTGAGACTTTGCTGAAGTTGCTTATCAGCTTAAGGAGATTTGAGGCTGAGATAATGGGGTTTTCTAAATATACAGTCATGTCATCTGCAAACAGAGACACTTTGACTTCCTCTTTTACTAACTGAATACCTTTATTTCTTACTCTTGCCTGACTGCCCCGGCCAGAACTTCCAATACTCCAATAGGAGTGGTGACAGAGGGCATCCTTCTATTATGCCAATTTTCAAAGGGAATGCTTCCAGTTTTTACCCATTCAGTACGATATTGGCTGTGGGTTTGCCATAAATAGGTCTTATTATTTTGAGGAATGTTCCATCAATACCTGGTTTATTGAGATTTTTTAGCATGAATGAGTGTTGAATTTTGTCGAAGGCCTTTTCTGCATCTATTGAGATAATCATGTGGTTTTTGTCATTGGTTCTCTTTATGTGACGGATTACGTTTATTGATTTGCATATGTTGAACCAGCTTTGCATCCCAGGAGGGAAGCCCACTTGATTGTGGTGGATAAGCTTTTTGCTGTGCTGCTGGGTTCGGTTTGCCAGTATTTTACTGAGGATTTTCACATCAACGTTTTCAGGAATATTCGCCTGAAATTTTCTTTTTTTCTTGTGTCTCTGCCAGGTTTTGGTATCAGGATGATACTGGCCTCATAAAATGAGTCAGGGACGATTCCCTCTTCTATTGTTTGGAATAGTTTCAGAAGGAATGGTACCAGCTCCTGTTTGTACCTCTGGAAGAATTCGGCTGTGAATCCTTCTGGTCCTGAACGTTTTTTGGTTGGTAGGTTATTAATTACTGCCTCAATTTCAGAACTTGTTATTGGTATATTCAGGGATTCGACTTCTTCATGGTTTAGACTTGGGAGAGTGTACGTGTCCAGGAATTTATCCATTTCTTCTAGATTCTCTAGTTTATTTGCCTAGAGGGGTTCATAGGATTCTCTGATGGTAGTTTGTATTTCTGTGGGATCAGTGGTGATATCCCCTTTCTAATTTTTTATTGCATCTATTTGCTTCTTCTCTAGTTTCTTCTTCATTAGTCTGGCTAGCCATCTATTTTGTTGATCTTTTCAAATAACCAGCTCTTGGATTCATTGATTTTTTAAAGGGTTTTTTGTGTCTCTACTTCCTTCAGTTCTGCTTTGATCTTAGTTATTTCTTGTCTTCTGCTAGCTTTTGAATTTGTTTGCCCATCCTTCTCTAGGTCTTTTAATTGTAATGTTAGGGTGTCGATTTTGTATCTTTTCTGCTTTCTCTTGTGGGCATTTAGTGCTATAAATTTCCCTCTATACACTGCTTTAAATGTGTCCCAGAGATTCTGGTACATTGAGTCGTTGTTCTCATTGGTTTCAAAGATATCTTTATGAGATCCCATTTGTCAATTTTGGCTTTTGCTGCCGTTGCTTTTGGTGTTTTAGACATGAAGTCTTTGCCCATGCCTATGTCCTGAATGGTACTACCTAGGTTTTCCTCTAGGATTTTTATGGTATTAGGTCTAACATTTAAGTCTCTAATCCATCTTGAATTAATTTTCGTATAAGGAGTAAGGAAAGGATCCAGTTTCAGCTTTCTACTTATGGCTAGCCAATTTTCCCAGCACCATTTATTAAATAGGGAATCCTTTCCCCATTTCTTGTTTCTCTCAGGTTTGTCAAAGATCAGATGGCTGTAGATGTGTGGTATTATTTCTGAGGACTCTGTTCTGTTCCATTGGTCTATCTCATTAAACTAAAGAGCTTCTGCACAGCAAAAGAAACTACCATCAGAGTGAACAGGGAACCTACAGAATGGGAGAAAATTTTTGCAATCTACTCATCTGACAAAGGGCTACTATCCAGAACCTACAAAGAACTCAAACAAATTTACAAGAAAAAAAACAACCCCATCAAAAAGTGGGCAAAGGATATGAACAGACATTTCTCAAAAGAAGACATTCATACAGCCAACAGACACATGAAAAAATGCTCATCATCACTGGCCATCAGAGAAATGCAAATCAAAACCACAATGAGATACCATCTCACACCAGTTAGAATGGCGATCATTAAAAAGTCAGGAAACAACAGGTGCTGGAGAGGATGTGGAGAAATAGGAACACTTTTACACTGTTGGTGGGATTGCAAACGAGTTCAACCATTATGGAAAACAGTATGGCGATTCCTCAAGGATCTAGAACTAGATGTACCATATGACCCAGCCATCCCATTACTGGGTATATACCCAAAGGATTATAAATCATGCTGCTATAAAGACACATGCACACGTATGTTTATTGCAGCACTATTCACAATAGCAAAGACTTGGAATCAACCCAAATGTCCATCAGTGACAGACTGGATTAAGAAAATGTGGCACATATACACTATGGAATACTATGCAGCTATAAAAAAGGATGAGTTTGTGTCCTTTGTAGGGACATGGATGCAGCTGGAAACCATCATTCTTAGCAAACTATCACAAGAACACAAAACCAAACACCGCATGTTCTCACTCATAGGTGGGAACTGAACAATGAGATCACTTGGACTCGGGAAGGGGAACATCATACACCGGGGCCTATCATGGTGAGGGGGCAGGGGGGAAGGATTGCATTGGGAGTTATACCTGATGTAAATGACGAGTTGATGGGTGCTGACGAGTTGATGGGTGCAGCACAGCAACATGGCACAAGTATACATATGTAACAAACCTGCACGTTATGCACATGTACCCTAGAACTTAAAGTATAATAAAAAAAAAAGACATCTTTATTTCTGCCTTCATTTTGTTATGTACCCAATAGTCATTCAGGAGCAAGTTGTTCAGTTTCCATGTAGTTGAGTGGTTTTGAGTGAGTTTCTTAATCCTGAGTTCTAATTTGATTGCACTGTGGTCTGAGATACTGTTTGTTACGAATTGCATTCTTTTGCATTTCCTGAGGAGTGTTTTACTTCCAATTATGTGGTCAATTTTAGAATAAGTGTGATGTGATACTGAGAAGGATTTGTATTCTGTTGATTTGGGGTGGAGAGTTCTGTATATATCTATTAGGTCTGCTTGGTCCAGAGCTCAGTTCAAGTCCTGAATATCCTTGTTAATTTTCTGTCTTGTTGGTCTAATATTGACAGTGGAGTGTTAAAGTCTCCCACTATTATTGTATGGGAGCCTAAGCCTCTTTGTAGATGTCTAAGGACTTGCTTTATGAATCTGAGTTCTAATGTATTGGTTGCATATACACAGGATATTTAGCTCTTCTTGTTGCATTGATTCCTTTACCATTATGTAATGCCGTTTTTTGTCTTTTTGATCTTTGTTAGTTTAAAGTGTGTTTTATCAGAGACTAGGATTGCAACTCCTCCTTTTTTTTTTTCTTTCCATTTGTTTAGTAAATATTCTTCCATCCCTTTATTTTGAGCCTATGGGTGTCTTTGCATGTGAGATGCGTCTCCAGCACACCGATGGGTCTTGACTCTTTATCCAATTTGCCAGTCTGTGTCTTTTAATTGGGGCGTTTAGGCAATTTACATTTAAGGTTAATATTGTTGTGTGAATTTGATCCTGTCATTATGACGCTAGCTGATTATTTTGCCCATTAGTTGATGCAATTTCTTCATAGTGTTGACGGCCTTTACAATGTGGTATGCTTTTGCAGTGGCTGGTGTCAGTTGTTCCTTTCTATGTTTAGTGTTTCCTTCAGGAACTCTTGTAAGGCAGGCTTGGTGGTTACACAATCTCTCAGCATTTGCTTGTCTGTAAAGGATTTCATTTCTCCTTCACTTATGAAGCTTAGTTTGGCTGGATATGAAATTCTGAGTTGAAAATTCTTTTATTTAAGAATGTTAAATATTGGCCTCCACTCTCTTCTGACTTGTAGGGTTTCCTCTGAGAGATCCACTGTTAGTCTAAACGGCTTTGTGGATAACCCGACCTTTCTCTCTGGGTGCCCTTAACATTTTTTCCTTCATTTCAACTTTGGTGAATCTGACAAGTATGTCTTGGGTTGCTCTTTTCAAGGAGTACCTTGTGGTGTTCTCTGTATTTTCTGAATTTGAATGTTGGCCTCTCTTGCTAGGTTGGGGAAGTTTTCCTGGATGATATCCTGAAGAATGTTTTCCAACTTGATCCCATTCTCCCTGTCACTTTCTGGTACACCAATCAAACATAGATTTGGTCTTTTCACATAGTCTCATATTTCTTGGAGGCTTTGTTCATTTATTTTCATTCTTTTTTCTCTACTCGTGTCTTCTCACTTTCTTTCAGTAAGTTGATCTTCAATCTCTGATATCCTCTCTTCTGCTTGATCGATTTGGCTATTGATACTTGTGTATGCTTCACGAAGTTCTCGTGCTGTGTTTTGCAACTCCATCAGGTCATTTATATTCTTCTCTAAACTGGTTATTCTAGTCGGCAACTCATCTAACCTTTTTTCCAGATTCTTAGCTTCCTTGCATTGGGTTAGAACATGCTCCTTTAGCTCAGAGGAGTTTGTTATTACCCATCTTCTGAAGCCTACTTCTATCAATTTGTCAAACTCATTCTCCACCCAGTTTTGTCCCCTTGTTGGTGAAGAGTTGTGATCCTTTGGAGGAGAAGAGACGTTCTGGTTTTTTGGAAGTTTCAGCCTTTTGTGCTGGTTTCTAACCATCTTTGTGGATTTATCTACCTTTGGTCTTTGACGGTGGTGACCTTCAGATGGGTTCTCTGTGTGGGCGTCCTTTTGGTTGATGTTGATGCTATCCCATTCTCTTCATTAGCTTTCCTTCTACCAGTCAGGCCCTCTGTTGCAGGTGTGACACAGTTTGCTGGAGGTCCACTCCAGACCCTATTTGCCTGGGTATCACCAGTGGAGGCTGCAGAACAGCAAACATTGCTGCCTGTTCCTTCCTCTGGAAGCTTCATCCCAGTGGGGCACCCATCAGCTGCCAGCCAGAGCCAGAGCTCTCCTGTATGAGGTGTTTGTCGGCCCCTAGTGGGTGATGTCTCCCAGTCAGGACATATGGGAGTCAGGGACCCACTTGAGGGGGCAGTCTGACACTTAGCAGAGCTCAAACGCTGTGCTGGGAGATCTACTGCTCTCTTCAGAGCCAGCAGGCAGGAACGTTTAAGTCTGCTGAAGCTGCAGTCACAGCCACCCCTTGCCCCAGGTGCTCTATCCCAGGGAGTTGGGTGTTTTATCTATAAGCCCCTGACTGGGGCTGCTGCCTTTTTTTCAGAGATGCCCTGCTCAGAGAGGAGGAATCTAGAGAGGCAGTCTGGGCACAGCTGCCTTGCTGAGCTGCAGTGGGCTCCACCAGGTTCGAACTTCCCAAAGGGTTTGTTTACACTGTGAGGGTAAAACCACCTACTCAAGCTTCAGTAATGTCAGACGCCCCTCCTCCCACCAAGCTCAAGTGTCCCAGGTCAACCTCAGATTGCTGTATTGGCAATGAGAATTTCAAGCCAGGGGATCTTAGCTTGCTGGGCTCCGTGGGGGTGGGACCCACCAAACCAGACTACTGGGCTCCCTGGCTTCAGCCCCCTCTCTAGGGGAGTGAACGGTTCTGTCTCCCAGTGTTCCTGGTGCCACGGGGATATGAAAATAACCTTCTACAGCTAGCTCTGCGTCTGCCCAAAGGGCCGCCCAGTTTTATGCTTGAAACCCTGGGCCCTGGTGGCATAGACACCAGAGGGAATCTCCTGGTCTGCAGGTTGCAAAGACCATGGAAAAAGCGCAGTATCTGGGCCAGAGTCCACCATTCCTCAGGGAACATTCCCTCACGGCTTCCCTTGGCTAGAGGGGTGAAATCCCTCAACCCCTTGCACTTCCTGGGTGAGGCAATGCCCCACCCTGCTTTGGTTCACCCTCCATGGGCTGCACCCACTGTCCAACCTGTCCCAATGAGATGAATTGGGAACCTCAGCTGGAAATGCAGAAATCACCCACCTTCTGCGTCGATCTCACTGGGAGCTGCAGATCAGAGCTGTTCCTGTTTGGCCATCTTGCCAGCAAATGCTCTGCACTGTTCTTATAACTTGTCTATAACTTTGAAATTATTTCCAAATAAAAAGTACAACTTCAAAACATTCTATGAATGCATAAGCAAAGGTAAAATGCCTGACAATGTCAAAAGCTAATTAGCATCAGAGGGGGGCACAATTCCAAATTATCATTTGAGTATTCTTTCCTCCCTTCTCTCTTTCTTCAGGTAGAAAGAAATATCAATCCATAGGGTCAGGGAGGTTGTTGTCTACACTGCCATATCCAAGTGCCTACGATAGTAGCAGGCTCACATTTGGTGCTCAAAAATACTCTGGATTACTGCATTTTTATTATGAATACTTCTGCCTTTAAACTATGATTTTTTAATGCTTTCAATCTCCATTTCTAAAATGATTATTTCTAATCATAGCAGAACAATAAGGAAAAATGCTCCCTTCTGCTCTCAGTTTATGCAATCTCTGAAAAGTAAAAAAGAAATGTTCCAGTGCTCTTCAGGAAGCAGAGGCAGACCATGCAAACAGCAATATGGTTTACTGAGTTTTCTCCATCCTCATTCGTGCCTCTAAAGGCTATGCCACTCCATTCATGCACTCACAATAAATGTCACTCTTTGACCTTTACCATCTGCAGTGACCTTCAAAAGTGAGTCTAGACAGGTTAGTTTTCCCATTCCTTCAAGGAGAACAATATTTAACAACCATAGGTACTTATAAATGCTTTATAGAAACTCTATATAACTACAAACCAAAACAAATCTATATATTAAGTGGGAAAAGACCACACAACTATTAAAATTCAGTTGATAAAATAATTTAATGTTCTAGATCATGTTGTATTCCTGACACTATATCATCGATTTTGAATTTTAAAGCAGAAAGCTTTATTTATGCATTTAATCGGTTGCTTGTCAACTTGTTTCTTTAATTTGAGGCAAGAGAGACCATCTATCCGAAACAAAAATGCTATCTAATGACAAATTTTCCAGTGGGTATCTACAGCTGAGATACTGGTAATTTACTGCTTCATTCACTCACTTAATATTTATTACTTGTCAGTCTCTGTTTTAAGTTCTAAAACTATTGCAAAAAATACAGAAAGTAGAATGTGATAAGAACATCTTCTCAATAGCTAAGTATGGTACTGCTGTAAGTTCTTTCTGAGTTCAACATGCTTATACTACGGTCGGGCGCTGTGGCTCATGCCTATAATCCCAGCACTTTGGGAGGTAAGATGGAAAAATGCCTGACAACATAAAAAGCTAACTAGTGATCCAAGGCAGGCAAATCACCCGAGGTCAGGAGTTCAAGACCAGTCTTGCCAACATGGCAAAACCCCGTCTCTACTAAAAATACAAAAATTAGCCAAGTGTGGTGGTATGCACCTGTAATCCCAGCTACCCAGGAGGCTGAGGCAGGAGAATCGCTGGAACCCAGGGGCAGAGGCTGCAGTGAGCCAAAGTTGCACAACTGCACTCCATCCTGGGCAACAAGCAAGACCCCATCTCAAAAAAAAAAAAAAAAAAAAAAAAAACACTATACTAGCACTTACTACTTTTATAAAATTACTACATAAATTTTATTGGCACAGTGTTTCACAAAGTCAGTTGGCTTCTACTTTGGGGGAGTTCTACTTTAAGCACAAAACCAAATTCTTGGTGGCCATCAAACTGAGTCATATTTTAGACTTCATTATGATAAATAGATGGTATAAAGTACAAGTGTATCTCATCCAAAATGTTAGTTTTTTACATCTTAACACAGGATGCAACATACTATTCATAATAAATATTTATTGAATTAAATATTGAAGGAGTGAACAAGTAAATGCTCATGTTTCTCCCAGAGCTCCTATTTCCTAATTAGAATAGTTTAGTTAACCACACTGAAAGGCAGTAATCATATGGCTAATTTTATTAATGTTTGCAAATACAAGTGAGAAATTACATTGCTATCAGCCCATTGTTCTTGTGACTTTTGAAAGGTTTTAAGAATACAGGAAATCTCAAAGTTTTGCTGATTTATTGGAATTGGAAAAGGATTTTTACATTGGATGGTATGGAAAGGACCTCTTCCATGATTTCCCCAAGTTGCCTTTTCCTTAGATGCCAAAAAGCATACAAAACAATCAAACAGCAGAGTGATTCTGAAAGGACTCAAAAAATCCTAATATAATTAAAAAGGAGACAATCCAGATGATATTTTCAATTTTAAAATAAATCTTGTCCACAGCTTTGGAGAAAAACATGATTTCCAAAGTAGGTTATGTATTTCACACCAGGAAATCAATTATCCATGCATATTAGTCATAAGCTAAGTAAGAAATTCTTCTCCATTTCTGATGGCTCACTTCATTAAAAAGAGAACACTTCCAGAAGAGGTTAAGCTTTTGAAAAATAATAATAGTCTCACTTTAGGGCTCCATCTGCTCTCAGACAAAGTAGAACCAATGAAGTGCATACTCTCTCCAAAGAATACTAATCAGATTTGTATATAAACAATATTGCACTCCAACTTCCAGCAGTTTGGATATATGTAAACGTGTTACTGAAAGTTCTACATTTTTTGAACAGGTTAGTGGTGGTGGGAAAGGCAGAGGAGGATGAGTAGGAAGAACTTTTCTTGAAGTGGGAATTATGAAATTTTCAAGATGAAAAGATAAGGTTGCACTTTATCTATCCCAGTGTGTTTTTGCAAGTATCAGCTCCCATATGTCATCATGTAAGATCTCAATTTATATAGACACTACATATTAATGATCAAAGTGCAGGATTTCTCTCTTCCTCTCCACTGTTGTTACAAGTGGTGAAGTTACAGTAGAAGTGGGGTCATTTTTGATGGCTTGTTGTATTTGAAATGACAATATGGTCTCCTATAAAAATTTTGCAAATCAAAGTCATGTTTTTTTTTTTTCTGTTTGTGATATTTAAGTGTTAAACCAAATATGTGGTAAGTTATCCAGTGTTGTTAAATACTCATATACACACATACGCACATACACATACACACATTGCATTTAATTTTAAAAAAATAAAGTGTACTTATAGCATTGTACAATAATAGAATCAGCCCAACCCTCTTACTCTCAGCAGGAACATAACTAAACCAGCCAACGAATTATCTACTAGTTTATTACTCTTTTTATAACTTAGTTTTCCTTCTCTAAGTTTTACTTTAATAGTGTCATTCTATCATATTCTGACTATAAACATATCTAGGTGATTTCTAGAAGTTGGTGAGTATTTGTTTTAGTTTAATAAAATAACCATTTCTGAAGTATTTATGGACAATATACTTACTGGGTCTCAGAAACACATTAATTAAGCCTCTGTTTTGTGTCAAGTACATTTCTATTAATTCTACTTCTCAAAAACCAGGAGATCAAACAAAAAATAATTTTTACATTCAATGAAATTTCATAACAAATCTTAATCTGATTATAAACTTTAACCAGAAAATCAAACAAAGATATTATTGTGATTTTTAAGACTGCAAAAGAAAGTTTTACAGTATTATAAAGAGTTAATAGCATACTGGTAATGTTTAAACTGAAGAGGAAAATAATCAAATGACACCAAGAGTTCCCTTGTCAGAATGTTTTACAGCATAGCTCCTTTAACCAGTGGTCAGGTAGATTCTGACTCTGTTTAAAAGAAAATATTTGTGGGTACATACAGATATTTTCTTTATTATGGGGTACATGAGATATTTTGATATAGACATACAATGCATAATAATTACATCAGGGTAAATGAGGTGTCCATCAACTCAAGCATTGAGCCTTTGCATTACAAACAATCCAACTATATTCCATTAGTTACTTTTGAATGTACAATATATTATTGACTATAGTCCCTGTTGTGCTATCAAGTATGAGCTCTTACTCATTATATCTATCTATTTTTTGTACCCACTAACAAGTGTCACTTTGCCTACCTACTACCCTTCCAAGCCTCCATTAACCATCATTCTACTCTCTATCTCCAGGAGTTGAACTGGTTTAATTTTTAGCTCCCACAAATAAGTGAGAACATAAAAAGTTTGTCTTTCTATGACTGGCTTCTTTCATTCACTTAATATAATGAAATCCAGTTCCAACCATGTTGTTACAACTGACTGAATCTCATCCTTTTCATGGCTGAATAGTACTGCATTGTGTATAGGAGTACTATATCCATTTATCTGTTAATGGAGACTTACGTTGCTTGCAAATCTTGGCTATTGTGAACAGTACTGCAACTAACATGGGAGTGCAGGTATCTCTTTGATATACTGACTTCCTTTCTTGTGGTTATATACCCAGCAGTGGGATTGCTGGATAGCATGGTGCCTCTATTTTTAGTTTTCTGAGGAACCTGCAAACTGTTCTCCACAGTGGTTGTACTAATGTACATTCCCACAACACTATATAAGGGTTCCCTTTTCTCCACATCCTTTCCAACATTTATTATTGCCTATCTTTGGGATATAAGCCATTTTAACTGTGGTGAGATGATGTCTCATTGTAATGTAGTTTGCATTTCTCTGATGATCAATGATGTTGAGTGCCTTTTCATATGTCTGTTTGCCATTTGTATGTCTTATTTTGAGAAATGTCTACTCAAATCTTTTGCCCATTTTTAATCAGATTATTAGATTTTTCCTACAGAGTTGTTTGAGTTCTTTACGTATTCTAGCTATTAATTTCTTGTCAGATGGATAGTTGCAAATATTTTCTCTCATTCTTTGGGTTGACTTTTCTCTTTGTTGGTTGTTTCTTTTGCTGTGCAGAAGCATTTTAACTTGATGTGATCTCACTTGTTCACTTTTGCTTTGGTTGCCTGTGCTTGTGGAGTATTACTCAAGAAATTTTTGCCCAATGTTTTCTTTCAGTAGTTTCATACATTGAAGTCTTCTACCTTTATCTCCCTCTTTACCTCCTCTTTATGTCCAGTAACTCTTAGATTTGCCACTTTGAGGCTATTTTCTAGATCTTGTAAGCATGCTTCATTTTTTTCTTCTTTTTTATTACTTGTGCGTATTTTCAAATAGCCTGTTTTCAAACCCATGAATTCTCTCTCCTGCTTGATTGATTCTGCCATTAAGAGATTCCAATGCACTCTTCAGTATGTCCATCACATTTTCAACTCCAGAATCACTGCTTGTTTCTTTTTAATAATTTTGATTTCTTTATTAAATGTATCCAATAGGATTCTGAATTTTTTTCTGTGTTATCTTGAGTTTTCTTGACTTTCCTCAAAAGAGCTATTTTGAATTCACTGTCTCAAAGCTCACATATCTCTCTCTCTGGCATTGGTCCTTGGTGCCTTATTTACTTTGTTTAATGAGGTAGTGTTTTCCTGTATGGTCTTGGTGCTTGTGGATTTATATAGTTTGATGTGTGTCCCTTCCCAAATCTCATGTCAAAATATAATCCCCAACATTGGAGGTGGGGCATGGTGAGAGGTGATTAAATCATAGGGGCAGTTTTTCACGAATTATTTAGTATCACCCCTTGGTACTGTCCTCACCATAATGAGTGAGTTCTCACAAGATTCTGTCATTTAAAAGTTTGTGGCACTTTCCCACTGTCTCTCTCTTGCACCTTCTTTTGCCATGTGACATGCTTATTCCTTCTTTGCCTTCTGCCATGAATTAAAGCTCCCTGAGGCCTCTTCAGAAGCCGAGCAGATGCCAGCATTGTTTATCCTGGACAGCCTGCAGAATCATAAGCCAATTAAACATCTTTTCTTTATAAATTACCCAGTCTCAGGTGTTTCCTTATATTAATGTGAGAATGGCCTAACACTTGGCTGTTCACCGGTGTCTAGGTATTGAAGAGTTAGGTATTTATTGTAGTCTTCACATCTGGGCTTGTTTGTACACATCCTTCTTGGGAAGTATTTCCAGGTATTCAAAAGGACTTAAGTGTTTTGATCTAAGTTTTTGGTCACTGCAGCCAAATCTGCAATAGAGGGGACCCCAAACCCAGTAACACTGTGGCACTTACAGACTCATAGAGGTACTGCTTTTGTGGTCTTGGATAAGACCCAGAAGAATTCTCTGGATCACCACCAGAATATCTTGTTCTCTTCCCCTACTTTGTCCCAAATAAATGGGGTCTCTCTCTTTCCATCCTGAGCTGCCTGGAGCTGGAGAAGGGGTGACACAAGCATCCCTGTGGCCACCACCACCAGGACTGTTCTGGGTCAAACATGAAGTCAACATAGCATTGATCTCACCTAAATTCCACTGCCTGGCTACCATCTATGTTTGCTGAAGGCTCTAGGACTCTATAATCAGCAGGTGGTGAAGCCATCCAGGCTTGTGTGACTTCCTTCAGAGTAGCAAGTTTCCCCTAAGCCCCACGTGGATCCAGAGTTTCTATCAGGGAGCCAGGGCCTAGATTCTTAAACCTTGGGAATCCATCTGGTGTTCCATTCTACTATGGCTGAGCTGTCCCTAAAAACACAAGATGAAGTTCTTCCCACTCTTCCCTCCCCTTTACACAAGCAGAGGAGTCTCTTCCTGTGGCCACCACCACCCTAGGCCCATGGCAAGTGTTGCCTGATGTTCACTCAAGGCCTAAGGGCTCTTCGGTAAGCTTACAGTAAATGCTGAAAGGCTTAGGAGGGCAGTGGGTTCCCCTATGACCCGGGGACAGTCCAAAATTCCATCCAGGAGCCAAGGCCTGGAATCAAACACCCCAAGAGTTTGCTTGCTGCTCTACTCCACTGTGGCTGAGCTGGTACATAAGCTGCAAGACAAAGCTCCCTTTATTCTTCCCTCTCCTTTTCTCCAACAGGAGTCTCTCCCTGTGTCCAACACAGCTAGGAATGTGCTGGGTCACACCTGAAGCCAGCATATCTGAAAGTGTCACCCAAGGCCCACAGCATGTACTACCTGCTCTTTGCTGCTGATGACTCAGGGCTTAAGGGCTCTTTAGTCAGAAGGCGATGAATCCTGCTAGGATTTGGTCCTTCCCTTCAAGGTAGTAGATTCCCTTCTGGTCCAGGGTATGCCTGGAGATATTGTCTGGGAGTTGCAGCCCGGAATGGAGGGCTCAGGACTCTGCCTGATGACCTATTCTACTGTGGCTGAACTGGTATCCAAGTTGCAAGATAAAGTCCTCTTTACTCTTCCCAGGGATTGCAGTTCTTGCGGCCTAGCCTGCGTTTTAAGTTTGTTTAGAACCCCAGAGCACTTTAGTCCATGGTAGCGAGACTTGCTGGACTTCAAGTTTTGACTACTGGGATAGATTATTCCCCTCTGGCTCAGTTGATCTATATGCTCCTTCCATGGGCATTGACTGAGTCATGCTCAGTGCTGCTTTTTGTTGTGACAGGGCAGTGCTGAGTTCCAGTGCAAAGCCCCACAATGACTGCACTCTCCCTTGTCCAAGGGCAGAGTTTCTGTGCTGCACAGCCACTGCTAGGGGGTGGAGAAGGGGTAAGGTCTGCAATTCACAACTGTTTTTCCTGCCCTCTTCAGTGCCTCCTTCAGTGATATAAAGTTAAAACCAGGTACTCTGATTGCTCACCTGGTTTTTGGTTCTTATGAAGATGCTTTGTTGCGTAGATAGTTGTTAAATATGGTGTTCTTACAGGGAGAATGATCAGTGGTGGCCTCTCTTCACCCGTCCTGCTCCAACCCCTCTCCAGATCCTGTATCTTTATATATATAGGAATTGGATATCTCATATATATGTGTGTGTGTGTATGTGTATAGGTATATGTATAACCCCAATTTCTTGTTGACTTAAATTCAGATTCTCACCGGCATTAACACCATAGCTACCTAAATGGTTTTCTGACATGAGCTTCACTATGTTTCAAACCATTTCCACCAGTATTAACATCACCAAAAAAGTATTACTTATAAAATGCAAATTTGATTACGACATGAAAGATAGAAACGGCCATGAGTTAACAATTTTTGAAGCTGGATGATATGTAAATTACAGTTTATTATACTATAATCTGCATTTATATATATATGAAAATACACATTAAAATAATTCCAAAAAATTGCATAAGTATAAAATGAGATGGGGACAATTCCATATTATAACATTTGTCAGATATATATTGCTGTTAAAGGCTCTGCCTAGAGTCAAACAGATTCAGGTATTTAGTCCTCCATTTTAGTTTTCTATTGGCATCACAGTCACCCATATTGGTGGATCAAATTTCATCATTTTCCTAGAGAAAAAGTAATCATTGAAGGAAAAATGGGAATAGGTAAGAATAAGTAAAATGAAAAGTCAAAGCTGAGTATTGATTTCTATCTCAGCCAGTGTGAATCTTGGAATGAATTATTTAGTCTTTCAGAAAAGTCTCCCTGTGTGTAAAATTACCGTTATTATTTATTCCAAGCACTATTAAAATTTTTTCCTTAAGTGGTATCATTATATAAGTGCAAGCTGTAGTTAAATAAAACCAAAGTGTGGCCGGGTGCGGTGGCTCATGGTTGTAATCCCAGCACTTTGGGAGGCCAAGGCCAGTGGATCACCTGAAGTCGGGAGTTCGAGACCAGCCTGATCAAAATGGAGAAACCCCACTTCTACTAAAAATATGAAAATTAGATAGGTGTGGTGGTGCATGTCTGTAATCCCAGCTACTTGGGAGGCTAAGACAGGAAAATCGCTTGAACCCAGGAAGCAGAGGTTGTGGTGAACCAAGATCACACCATTGCACTATAGCCTGGACAACAAGCCGAAAACTCCATCTCGATAAATAAATAAATAAATAAATAAATAAATAAATAAAACAAAAATGGAGCACAATTTGGTAAAGCACACTGAGCAAAACCTCGCATATTGGCAAATGTTTAGGATTTAACTACAAAGTGTTAGGAAGAACAAGTCAAAATTTTGATAATTTAGTTCAAATGGTACCAATCATCTACCAGTAAGAATATAAATAGTGCTGACTTTCCTTGTCTTGACGAATATTCAGTGGTCCTTCATTAGGCTGCTTTAGATGACCTGAAAACCTACAAATGATCTTATGAGATTACTAAAGAAGGTCAATAATAATAATGGATTTTTTGGTTTGGACCTGCCTCACATTCAGCTCCCCTTTTTGTAATAAGGACATCACAAATTTCATTTAAGAGGCAATCCCTTTTCAACTCAGCTCATAAAATTCACATTGGACTGTTACCACTCCCTCCAGACCTAGGTCTAGCTACCAGTGAATTCCATCCCACTGGTACCAACAATCGTTCAGAGAAGCATATGTAACATTATTAAGCACACTACTGTGATAGTGTATAGTAAAGCGCTTAGTATTACATAAAATCTTAATTTTTATTACTCTTGAATGTTTAAATTTCAACACCAATATAGACAAATGGTGACTTTGCCTGTTACACCATCAGCACTACTAAGTAACAAATATTCATTTAGTAGAATCATTTTATATTTTAAACACACAGAGAATATTCTTATGAAACTACAGTAAATTACTCTAGTAGAATAGCTATTCATTGAGATTGAATAACTGCATTTCACATAAAGAAACAATTTCTAATAAACTTAGAAGTTACTTTTGACCTTTATAAGTAGAGTGAGTCTGCGTTTTGTCAATCTTAATGTTACCACCTTCACGTCCAGTTCACTCATTCTAATACTTCCATTTCCATCAATTATTTTTCAGCACTAGGACCTGTAATCTAGTGTCTTACATGCTTGTCATTATCAGCTTCCTCATCCCACATCCTTCCTTCTTCACTCAAGAAACAAAAACTCCAGGTCTGTTTCATAAAACCTCAAATCCCTCACCCTTGTCTCCCTTTATAACACTCATATGGCAAAACTTCAAATCTGGTTAAATAAAATTCTTCACCTATTTTATTGATATGCATAAGCATATCACTATGCTTATGATACGGCAAGAGATAGGAGTGGCAAAGATAGAAGAAAAATTCATGCATAAGCGAACCCACGCAGTTCAAACCTATGTTGTACAAGTATCAACTATAGCAATCACCTAGATAAGTCCCTGTGACATGATTTGGATGTGTACCCCCACCCAAATCTATAGAAAAACGCCGTGATAAATGTGTCGAATGAATCACTTGATTTTTAGGACCACAAATACCAAGTAGGCTGTAACCAATCCAAGGCAATCCTTTCATATTCTCCAAGTCATTTTATTATCCCATCCCAAAAATAGCACTATTTCACACCTTCTCCTTTCGCTTCACATTTAGGTAGGAAATAGAAACAATCAATAGAGAACTTTCTCATTCTCTCAAAACCAAAAATAAAAATGGATGTGTGTATGCACTTAAGTATTTAGCCTTCTCACCAATCACAATAAATGAGATATTCCTGCTTCTATCTAAAGCCAAATCCTCCATTTATGCACTGCATTTATATACCTTCTGAATACTCAAGTATTTTTCCCTATTTTTTCCAGTCTCTCACATCATCACATTTTCCTTATAATCATATTCAAATTAGTATTTAAACTCCAATATAAAAAAACTGCCTGTGCCATAGGGTTTATAGTTAGAATAATTGATTATTGAGAATATTTTAATTCTGATTACATAGGTTCAATTACCATCTTCACACATTACTAGCTGTGTGACCTTAGGCAATATACATTACTTAATATCTCTCTCCTCAAATTCCCAACTAAAATAGGAGTCCATCCCTCCTAGAGTAGTTATGAACATTAAATCAATTATATCCTAGTGTACATTAAAAATATCTGGAACACTGTAACTGATATATAAATGTTTATTAAGATAATAGAGTTGACCTTGGAACAATGTGAAGACAAGGAACACAGAGTTGAAAATTCATGTATAACTTTTGACTCTCCTAAAATGTAACTACTAATAGCCTGCTGTTGACTGGAGGCTTTACCAAAAACATAAACTGTTGATTAACATGTATTTTGCATATTAGTTATGTTATATACTACATTCTTACAATCAAATAAGCTACAGAAAAGAAAATATAATTTCAAACATTATAAGAAGAGAAAATATAATTACTATTAAGTGGAAGCAAATCATCATAAAGGTCTTCATTCTTGTCATCTTAACGTTGAGTAGGCTGAAGAGAAAAAACAGGAGGGGTTGTTCTTGTTTTCTTAGGAGTGGGAGAGATAGAAGAAAAATTCATGCATAAGTGAACCCACACAGTTCAAACCTATGTTGTACAAGCGTCAACTGTAGCAATCACCTAGATAAGTGCCTGTCATATGATTTGGATGTGTGTCCCCACCCAAATCTCATGTTGAATTCTAATCCCCAGTGTTGGAGGTGGGACCTGGTAAGAAGTGACAGGATCATAGGGCAGATTTCTCATGAATGGTTTAGTACCATCTCCTTGGTACTCCTTGTGATAATGAGTTCCATCAAGATCTGATCATTTAAAAGTGTGTGAGATGGCCAGGCGCAGTGGCTCATGCCTGTAATCCCAGCACTTTGGGAGGCCAAGGTGGGCAGATCACGAGGTCAGGAGATAGAGACCATCCCGGCCAACACGGTGAAACCCCATCTCTACTAAAAATACAAAAAATTAGCCGGGCATGGTGGCGGGTGCCTGTAGTACCAGCTACTTGGGAGACTGAGGCAGGAGAATGGCATGAACCCGGGAGGCGGAGCTTGCAGTGAGCTTAGCTTGCCCCACTGCACTCCAGCCTGGGTGACAGAACGAGACTCCGTCTCAAAAAAAAAAAAAAAGAAAAGAAAACAAAAAAGAAAATGAAAAAAAAAAAAAAAACAAAACATTAGCCAAGTGTGGTGGCACGTGCCTGTCGTTCCAGCTACTTGGGAGACTGAGGCAGGAGAATAGCTTGAACCTGGGAGGCATCAGTTGTGGTGAGCCGAGATTACGCCACTGCACTCCAGCCTGGATGACACAGCGAGACTCCATTTCAAAAAAAAAGGGTGTGAAAGTGTGAAATCTCCCTGCTCTCTCTCTTTCTCTTGTTCTTGCTTTCACCATGTGATGTGCTTACTCTCCCTTTGCCTTCCACCATGATTGTAAGCTTCCTGCGTCCTTCCTAGAAGCAGATGCTGCTATGCTTCTTACAGCCTGCAGAATTGTGAGTCAATTAAACATTTTTGTATAAATGACCAAGTCTCAGGTATTTCTTTAAAGCAATGCAAGAATGGCCTAACACACCCTGTTTTAGCATTAGACCTATCTGTAGCTCTTGCCCAATTTATCTAAAGAGTGGTGCTATGTGCTTGCATTTGTACACTTTCGTATCTAACATTTGCTCTTGAACGCACATCACTCAGACTTCATTCTTCACCACCTCAATTAAACAACCTTATCAAGGTCACCAATTCCATGCTTTAAATCCAGTAGTGATTTCTCAGTTTTCATTGTCCTGTATCTTTCAGCAACATTTGAATCAAATGACCTTTCCTTATTTTTTGAAATACTTCCTTCAGTTATTGCCTGGTACAAGCTCTCTTGCCTCTTTTACTAACTCAGTAGTTATGCCTTCTCTTTTAACTGGCTTCTCCTAGTTTTTTTAACTGACTTCTAAACTTTGAAGTGTCATAAAGTGCAATACTTCTCTATCTACTTGCATTTCCTACGTGAGTTTCCATGTGTGTGACTTAAATACTACAATAGGCTGGTAACTTCCAAATGTATGCATTCATCAGTGACCATTCACCCAAAATCCAGACTGGAAAATCCAACTTAACATGACAATATTTATATGCTACCATTGAACTCAATTTTTTCTAAGATCCTCCTAGCCTATCTCTTTGACCATTTTCTTCATTTTGGTAAAGAGAAGCAACTCCATGGTTCCAAATGTTCAAGACCAAAATGTGAAGTCAACCTTCCACATTAAATTTCCTAACAAATACTATTGATTCTACCTTCAGAGTATAACTGCAATCTTTTTCCCAAGATCTCTACTCTCACTAACCTAGTCAAGGCACCATCGTCTCTCACCTGAATTAGCATCTTAATTCGTCTCTCTCTTCCCATCTATTATTGTTGGGTTCTCCAGGAAGCAGATATTAACATGGCGTACAAAGTGAGAAAAGTTTATTGGGGACTAAGATCTTGAAAAGAAAGCCAGATTGGGCAGAGTTTGCTGTTAGACAGTGATGCCAACCTGACACAGTGTCTGCCAGGCCAACAGGAGTCTCTGAAGCAAAGACTTCCCATTGGAAAATCCCACATTTGATGGAAATGGCTAGCCCATTGTACCTCTACTTACTCAGTGATTGACTGAGCCACTTAAAGTGACTGGAGCCACTTTAAGAAGTGTTTGACTACACCTGAAAAACTAAGGTAGAACCCTCATGAAGCTAACAACTGGAGGCAGTCAGCTAACTACACTTTTCACATCTGGGAAAGTGAGTCCCTTCTTCAAGGGGGTTGAAGTGATACAAGTCTTTCTCTGCCAGAAAATCTTTGTTCCTCTACCATCTCTTCTTATTCCTCTACCATCTATCCTACATGTGGCAGCTAGATTTTATTTTTAAAATGTAAGTCAGATCATGTCATTCCTCTGCTCAAAAGCCTTCAATAGTTTCTCATATCACTCAACATAAAATCCATGGCCTAGAAGATACTACATCATTTGTTCTTTCACTGTCCCTCAGTTTTCATTTAACCACTTCCCTTTTATCTAGTCCAATCCAACCCCATCCCAGGGACATGCTTCACCAGGCCCTTTGCACTTTCCGTTTCCTCTTGTTAAGCTTTCTTCCCTGAAATATCCTCAATTTTTTCAAGTGTTTGTTCAAATATCACCTTTATATAAAATAACCCATACATCTCCACTACCACTTGCCATGCCTTTATCCGGTGTTATTTCTCCACATGGCATCATTTTATACATCATATATTCATCTTCATGTAAGCATCATGAAAGCAGGGACTTTTCCCATTTTATTCACTGATGTATCTTCAGCTGCTAAAGTAGAACTATAATAAGCACTACATAAATATTTTGAATGAATTTTCTTCCTGCTTGCTCCCTTACCCTCCAAAAAGTTAGTCTCAATGTAGCAGCCAGAGTAATACCTCTAAATTTAAATCAGATATTTGGAGCTCGAAATATTCTAATACCTTCTCACTGTACTTAAAATCTAAAGTTCTTATGATGCTATTTCTAATCTAGACCCTGGATACTATCTATCATAATTACCTTCTGGTTTATTTTCTCATCCCATCCCCGCCACATGGGCTTGCTCTGTTTTTTGGACTCACCCAGTATATCTGACACTCATTCTTTCCTTAGCCTACAGTGCTCCTCTACAAAGATGTTCATATGGCTTTACTCAAGTCTTATCTCTAAAACACTACCTCGGAGAGGACGTATAAGATCTGACAACCTAATTTAGCCTCCTCTGTCAACATCTAGCCTTGTAGCCAGGTTTAATTTTCCTCACAACACTCTTTGCTACTTGATTCATGATGTATTTGTTTGTGTCCTTTCTTTGTGTCCTTTCTACCAAAATGTAAGAAACTTGGAGGAAGGGACTTTTTCTGGTATTTAAGGATAAACAAAGCAAGTAACATTTAATCTAATAGGTGTCCTCACAACAAGATCAGTCCAATTTGAAAGATCAGTCCAATTTTTATAGAAATAAAGCTTAATAGTAAATAAGGCTTAGAAAGACCAGCGTTGGTGAAATTGCAGCACCTGAATTTCAGAAGTACTCATATCTAGTTGTGCGTGAAGCAAACTCTTCAATCTTGTTGAAAGGAAGCTATATGAGAAAGTTTCTTGTATGTTATTCACTGGCTGATTTTATATAATTTCAAGTCGTAATTTTGTTGTCCTGCAATTTCCAATATTTTATGCAGATCCTGCCCCCTTTCAGCCATGGCTAGAGCAGCTGGGACACAGGGCACCAAGTCCCTAGACTGCAGACAGCAGGGAGACCCTGGGCCCAGCCCACGAAACCACTTTTTTCTCCTGGGCCTCCGGGCCTGTGATGGGAGGGACTGCAATGAAGGTCTCTAACATGGCTTGGAGACATTTTCCACACGATCTTGGGAATTAACACTAGACTCCTTGCTACTTATGCAAATTTCTGCAGTCAGCCTGAATTTCTCCCCAGAAAATGAGTTTTTCTTTTCTATCATAGAGCCAGGCTGCAAATTTTCCAAACTTTTATGCTCTGCTTCCCTTACAAAATTGAATGCCTTTAACAGTACCCAAGTCACTTCTTGAATACTTTACTACTTAGAAATTTCTTCCACCAGATACCCTAAATCATCTTTCTCAAGTTCAAAGTTCCCCAAGTCTCTAGGATGGGTCAAAATGCCACCAGTTTCTTTGCTAAAATACAACAAGAGTCACCTTTGCACCAGTTCCCAACAAGTTCCTCATCTCTATCTGAGACCACCTCAGTCTGGATTTTATTGTCCATATCGCTATCAGCATTTTAGGCCAAGCCATTCAACAAGGCTCTAGGAAGTTTCAAACTTTCCCACATTTTTCTGCCTTCTTCTGAGCCCTTCAAACTGTTCCAATCTCTGCCTGTTACCCAGTTCCAAAGTCACTTCTGCATTTTTGGGTATCTTTTCAGTAATACCCCATTCTACTGGTGCTAATTAACTGTGTTGGTCTGTTTTCATACTGCTGATAAAGACATAACTGAGACTAGGAAGAAAAAGAGGTTTAATTGGACTTGCAGTTCCACAAGGCTAGGGAGGCCTCAGAATCATGGCGGAATGCAAAAGACACTTCTTACATGACGACAGCAATAGAAAATTGAGGTAGAAGCAAAAACATAAACCTCTGATAAACCCATCAGATCTCATGAGACTTATTCACTGTCACATGAATAGCACAGGAAAGACTGGCCCCCATGATAAAATTACCTCCTTCTAGATCCCTTCCACAACACATGAGAATTCTAGGAGATACAATGCAAGTAGAGATTTGAGTGGAGACATAGCCAAATCATATCAGTGTCATAATCCTATTCGAAGAGACCTTGATCCCTTTTTGTTCCCACAAGATATTGTGCTGGTTCACTACATTGATAACATTATGCTGATTAGATCTAGTGACCAAGAAGTAGCAAACAAAATGGACTATTGATAAAAGATTGTGTGCCAGAGAATGGGAAGTAAATTCAACTAAAATTCAGTGAACTTCTACCTCAGTGAAATTTCTAGGGGTCCAGTGGTATGGGGTCAATCAAGATATTCCTTCTAAGGTGAAGGATAAGTTGCTGCCTTTGGCCATTCCTACAGCCAAGAAAGAGGCACGACGTATAATGGGCCTATTTGGATTTTTGAGGCAACATATTCCTACATTCCTCATGTAAATCTCCTCTGGCTGATTTATCGAGTGAACTGCCAGTTTTGAGTGGGGTACAGAACAGGAGAAGGCTCTGCAACAGTTACAGGCTGCTATGCAAGCTGCTCTGCCACTTGGGCCATATGACCCAGCAGATCCAATGGTGCTTGAGGTATCAATGGCAAATATGGATGCTGTTTGGAGCCTCTGGCAGGCCCCCATAGGCAAATCACAGTGGAGGCCTCCAGGATTTTAGAGCAAGGCCCGGCCATCTTCTACAGATAATTTCTCTCCTTTCAAAAGACAGCTCTTGGCCTGTTACTAGGCTTTGGTGGAAACTCAACGTTTGACTACGGGTCATCAATTCACCATGCAACCTGAACTGCCTGTCATGAACTGGGTGCTTTCTGAACCATCTAGCCATAAAGTAGGTCATGCACAGCAGCGTTCCATCATCAAATGGAAGTGGTATATACGTGATCAAGCTCGAACTGGTTCTGAAGGCACAAGTAAGTTACATGAGGAAGTGGCTCAAATGCCCATGGTCTACACTCTTGCCACCCCGCCTTTTCTCCCCCAGCCTGCACCAATGGCCTCATGGGGAGATCCCTATGATCATGGTGGCAGATCCCTCATGGTGGCAGGGATGAAGTTATGCATGGGCTCAGCAAAATGGACTTCCACTCACCAAGGCTGATCTGGCTACAGCCACTGCTGAGTGCCCAATTTGTCAGCAGCAGAGGCCAACATTGAGACCCTGATATGGCACCATTCCACGGGGTTATCAGCCAGCTACCTGGTGGCAGGTTGATCAGTTGACAGAGGAAGAGAAGACGAGGGCCTGTCTGACAGATACTTCTGCATGATACATAGACACCACCCAAAAGTGGACAGCTGCAGCACTATAGTCCCTTTCCAGGACAACCCTGAAGGACAGTGGTGAAAGGAAATCTTCCCAGTGGGCAGAACTTTGAGCAGTGCACCTGGTTGTGAACTTTGTATGGAAGGAGAAATCGCTAGATGTGCAATTATATATTGATTCATGGGCTGTCCAATGGTTTGGCTGGATGGTCAGGGACTTGGAAGAAGCATGATTGGAAAATTGGTGACAAAGAAATATGGGAAAGAGGGATGTGGATGAACCTCTCTGAGTGGTCAAAAACTGTGAAGATATTTGTATCCCATGTGAGTGCTCACTAATAGGTGACCTCAGCAGAGGAGGATTTTAATAATCAAGTGGATATGATTACCTGTTCTGTGGACATCACTCAGCCTCTTTCTCAGTCACCCCTGTCATCACCCGATGGGTCCATGAACAAAATGGCAGGCATGGAGGTTACTCATGGGTTCAGCAACATGGGCTTCCACTCACCAAGGCTGACCTGGCTACGACCACTGCTGAGTGCCAAATTTGTCAGCAGCAGAGGCCAACACTGAGCCCCTGATATGGCACCATTTCTTGGGTTGATCAGCCAGCTATTTGGTGGCAGGTTGATTATATTGTACCTCTTCCATCATGGAAAGGACAGAGGTTTGTCCTCACTGGAATAGACACTTACTCCAGATATGGGTTTGCCTATTGTGCACGTGATGCTTCCAACAAGACTATTATCTGTGGACTCATGGAATGGCTCATCCAACATCGTGGTATTCTACAGAGCATTGCTTCCGACCAAGGCACTCACTTTACATCTAATGAGCAGCAGTGGGTTCATGCCCAAGGAAATCACTGGTCTTACCATTTTTCCCATCATCCTGAAGCAGCTGGATTGATAGAGCGATGGAATGGCCTTTTGATGTCACAATTACAATGCCAACTAGGTGACAATACTTTGCAGGACTGGGGCAGAGTTCTCCAGAAGGCCATGTATGCCCTGAATCAGCATCCAATATAAGGTACTTTTTCTTCCATAGCCAGGATTCAAGGATCCAGGAATCAAGGGGTGGAAGTGGAAGTGGCACCACTCACCATCACCCCTAGTGATCCACTAGTAAACATTTTGCTTTCTGGTCCTATGACATTATGTTCTGCTGGCCTAGATGTTTTATTTCCAGAGGGAGTAACACAGCCACCAGGAGACACAACAATGTTTCCATTAAACTGGAAGTTAGGATTGATGCCTGGACACTTTGGGCTCCTCCTGACTTTAAGTCAACAGGCTAAGAAGCGAGTTACAGTGTTGGCTGGGGTGATTGACCCAGACTGTCAAGACGAAATCAGTCTACTACTTCACAACAGAGCTAAGTAAGAGCATGCATGGAATACAGGAGATCCATTAGAGCATCTCTTAGCATTATCATGCCCTGTGATTAACATCAACAAGAAACTACAACAGCCTAATCCAGGCAGGACTACAAATGGCCCAGACCCTTCAGGAATAAAGGTTTGGGTCACTCCACCAGGAAAAAAAAAAGAAAAGAAAAGAAAAACAAAACAAAACAAAAAAAACATGACCTGCAGAGGTGCTTGCTGAAGGCAAAGGGAATACAGAATGGGTAGTAGAAGAAGGTAGTCATCAATACCAGCTATGACCACATACTAGTTGCAGAAATGAGGACCGTAATTGTTATAAGTATTTCTTCCTTCTTTTGTTAAAAACATGTTTGTGTATATATACACTTGTACTAAGAAAATACCTTCATTGTATTTCCTTTCTCCTTTATCATGTGACATAAGATTTATTGACTTCATATCAGCATTTAAGGATTGTTAACTATAAAATAGGATTTTGATTGAGAATTGGTGTGTTTCTGGTTGTGCAAAGGATAGTTATATTATGTTGGGCATAATTATGACCTTATTATTGTCTTTATTTGAAGATTATGTATGATCTTAGGAGATGTGTATGAGTTCAAGTTGACAATGAGTGAACTTGTCATGGTTAATACAAAGTGTCAACTTGATTGGATTGAAGGATGCAAAATACTGATCCTGGGTGTGTCTGTAAGGCTGTAGCCAAAGGAGATTAACATTTGAGTCAGTGGGCTGGGAAAGGCAGACCCACCCTTAATCTGGGTGGGCACCATCTAATCAGCTGTTAGCAAGGCTCCAGAATATAAGGCAGGCAGAAAAACGTGAAAAGGCTAGACTGGTCTAGCCTCCCAGCCTACATCTTTCTCCTGTGCTGGATGCTTCCTGCCCTTGAACATTGACTCCAGGTTCTTCAGCTTTAGGACTCAGACTGGCTCTCCTTGCTTCTCAGCTTGCAGATGGCCTATTGTGGGACCTTGTGATTTTGTGAGTTAATACTACTTAATAAACTCCCTTTACATATACATCCTATTAGTTTTGCTCATCTAGAGAACCCTAACTGATACAAACACCCATTTTGGAATTAATATGAGTAAGAAATACAGTTAAATCATATTAAACCACTGAGATATCATGATTTCAAACTAGTATTTCTTTACTTTGCAACAAAAATGGAGCAAGATTTTCAAGATTTCCTAGAAACACACTATTTTTACTGTATTTTCCTCTATAAAATAAAACTGTTGCCAAGATGACTTATCACCTTTGTTGCAAGACATTCCTTAGTTGTGGACTCACAAGTAGCCAAAAAGTTTTTAGAATATGATGAAATCACTGACTTTGTAGACAGTCTAGTATTTAATAGACAGTGTAAACTTCTGTTTTTATTGATGTTAAATGCTGAAGCAACACTTTGTCAAAACCTGCCACAGATAGTAGTAAAAATAATGTTCTCTGCAGAGGAGAATTACACACAGAGTAAACGGAAGTTTTTACCTAATAGGACCCATGATTACTATACAAGGGAAAGGATTAACATCAATGATTATAAGCATAACATGTTTTTTGCAATTTAATCTGCTCCCAAATATTTTGTGAGACTCACTTTTACTATTATATTTTAAGTTCTGTGTTACATGTGCAGAACATGCAGGTTTGTTACATAGGTATACACGTGCAATGGTGGTTTGCTGCACCCATCAACCCGTCATCTACATTAGGTATTTCTCCTAATGCTACTGTCCCCTAGTCTCCCAGCCCCCAGCAGGCCCCAGTGTGTGATGTTCCCCTCCCTGTGTTCATGTGTTCTCATTGTTCAGCTCCCACTTATGAGTGAGAACATGCATTGTTTGGTTTTCTGATCTTGTGATAGTTTGCTGAGAATGATGGTTTCCAGCTTCATCCATTTCCCTGCAAAGGTCATGAACTCATCCTTTTTTATGGCTGCATTGTATTCCATGGTGTATATGGGCCACTTTTCTTAATCCAGTCTATCATTGATGGACATTTGGGTTGGTTCCAAGTCTTTGCTATTGTGAACAGTACCGCAATAAACATACATGTCCATGTGTTTTTATCGTAGAATGATTTATAACCCTTTGGGTATATGTGCAGTAGTGGGATTGCTGGGTCAAATGGTACTTCCAGTTCTAGATGCTTGAGGAATTGCCACACTGTCTTCCACAATGGACTCTCTTTAGGGTATAATTTTGCTTATGTATGCAAGCAAATACTCCCCACTGAAGTATTTGTTCACTCTTTGTGGGCACACCCTTCTATCTTGACCATCATTATCCCCAGCAAAGCTTATCCTCAAGAAATTCATGTTCTATTGCATTTATTTTACAGTATCATTTACCAGTAGACAGTTAATTAAAAGTTCTCTTGATGCTTTTCTTCTGATAGACCAGGATTTACCTTTATAGGTCACAATGGTGAAAATAGACTAGTATTTTTCTAGGGAGGGGAATAATATTTTATAAAGATAGGACGTATTTGGAAAGATACATAAGAGACCACTGAATTTTACCCCCTGGAGAGAGTAACTGGGGGCCTTAGAGTGAGGAAAACAAATGTTTTCACTTTGGAACTTCTGAAAATTTTACAATCTGTGTGCATTACTTATTCAATAAATAAATTAGCTTAAAAAAAAAGTAAAAAACAAAAATCATCTTAAACAAAGTGGTCAACATTTTAAATGAAGCTACAGGAACACTTGTTTTAAAAATGCAAGTCTTTCTTAGGTAATAGAAAGTCACCCACCATAAAGGGAGACATGAAGAAATCTTGTTGATACTCCAAAAGGTAGCCAACACATTATCTTGAACACATGAATACACGAGAAGTATACTTGAGGAGTAAAATAAAGTGATCCGTATGATCAGTTGGACTTACTGTTAATTAAGTTAAATCTGGATTATAGGGTACTTTTAAAGAAGGAGATTTTTTTACTGTTATATAGTATAGCTAGTTTGTCTAACAAAACATTGCAAGAAAAATCTTCATTGAACCTGCCTTAAGTGGTAGATAGATATACTCATAGCCAAACACCATATTAGATACTTGAATTAAATATGCTTTTAAAATGTTTGTGAAATTTTTGGTTTATTTTTCTTCTAAGCTAAGAATTAGTAAAGAAAATATTTTATTTGCACTGAGAAATAGCAAATATCACCTTTTTGAAACTTTGCTAAAACTTTTATATTAATCAATGGAAGTAACTTCTAGGTCTCTTGCAACAGAAATTAAATTAACAAACTTTCTTGTGACTCTAACTAACATAATATGATACATTATTTAATTGTTTAATGGGTTTGGATCACTCCAGATCTGCAAGACATAAAGGAGTACAAACATTCTCCACTAGCAAAGGGTTACTCACATTCTCCACTCTTCAGAATTCCATGCAGAGGGACTTCCCTGAAGTAAAATTCTGGCCTTTATCCACATGCACCCTTAATCAGTCTTCTGCAGGGAAGACTAATCATTCATCTGATTGGTGAATTTGGAAGAAAGAGTCAGCATGCCCCTATTCTCTCCTTTCTCTTTGTGAGAGGCAGCTGCACAGGAAGCACATAATCTCTGTCCCCCACAACTTGCCCTAAATGTTACACATTCAGGTATCCAGAGGAGAGGTCGGTGGCTTTTAGAAATGCCTGTGACTACATTGTAAGCTAAATGCAAACATCAAGTAATGACAGGCCTTCTATGCTACAGGCTGAGCCACACTTTTCCAAATACAGTTTTGAGACACCATTCACACAACTGTTTCTTAGGTGCTTTCAAATACAAGCAGAGAGAGACTGATGTTATACCTTGACTTACTAACCTGCCAACAAACGTATCAATTTTTCTTGTAATTCGCTACACGGTAAGACAGCTTGATCAATAAGTATTTACCTGCATCCTCTTACGAAAGTAGCATGACTTTAAGGTATTTGAGCAATGATTTTGTCTTATCTTGTTTTCTCTACCCATGCTTTAAAGTTCAAAAATCTTTTATGTAGAATAAGAATAAGAATAAATTTGAAACATAAACCAAAGATAGAATTTAGTGTCATAAAGTTTAGTCTCTCTAAGGGCTTTCTTTTCTTTTTGATTATTATGGGTTGACAATCTTCATTCAGAAGAGAATGAAGAAAAGCACTGCTCCCATGAAATTCTCACCTAACCTTGCCTAACCTTGAAATCCCATATTCCTCATGTCAAATCAGTGTAATGAATGACACCCAGCCTCATTGACTGTTACTAGAATTTCAGTTAATCATGCCTTTTAAATTCCAGGATTCTCTCAGTCCTTTCTTGGCCTATCTCTTAGAAATCTTCAGATACTTCAGTGTTTAAAAGCTGAATTTTTCATGGATACTTTCACAGTTATCTCAGTGAGTCTATTTTCAGAGTAGATGTGTGGCTGGAATTTACTGCCTATTGAAAGAAGAATCTACTCAATGAGTATTACTTACAAAATACATGCTTTATAAAAAACCTTCAAAAAAATGGGGAGGAAGGAAGTGACCTACAGAGAATTAATTTAATGGCAGACTAATTTATCAATAAAAGTTCTTAGGGAATTATAAAGGATGTAACCATCAAATTTCAAACCAAAATCTGTAAGAAAAGGTGAAATATACATAGGCTGTGTTTCAGGGACTACTACATACATGCACATATCTTTAAAATATATATTTTCATGAAAGACTTTTATACCAGTTTAAATTGTGAAATGACTACATGGTAGTAGGAGTCATTTAAAAACTGCCATATAGCACAGTAGATGAATATCATACATCTTGAGATTTATTTTTTTTTCTCTCTGGAAAAATATCCAAATATGTCATTCGGTTTGATTCTCCCCCCAAAAGATCACCCATAGAAAGCTCTGATTTGTCGTAATCCTACCAGGGAAGAACTATGCCAAGCAAGAGTTAATAGGTTCTCGAATTTACATATATTAAATGATTTGGAAAATGATGCAGACATGAATATATGGAGAGAGAATACAATTTTTAACTCAAAAATTCAGTAAACTTAAAGTGAGTGAAATTCAGAAATTGAAGAGCAAATATTTACATTTAATAAATACACATTGATTGAATAGAAAAATTCATGCTTGAATGAATAGATAGATGAATAAACATTCAATGACAGTAATTTTTTCTTACAATATTTAAAGTTATCCGTGTGTGTTTATATGTATGTGCACACAGAGAGAAAAATGGATATATGTAATGCATATATTATTGATAGCTATAATTAAAAACTATAACATGGAATGCACTACTAAAAATGGTCCCTTTTATATATTATATACACCCATTATAAATATTATATAGTCAGCTATTTTCTCTCATGTTTTATTATATAACTTTTTGGTATGGTCAACAATTTTTGTCTACAATTTGCAACTATTCTATACAAAAAATACCAATTTTAAAAAATTTCTTTCAAAATGCAAAGTCTAAGATATATGTAAATTTGTACTCACATGATTCAGTATCTCAGAGAAATAGAAAAAATAATAGTCTGTTAGTGTTTGTTTTATAGCCACATAACTGGCAGAATTTACATTTTTCACATCACTAAGGATGCTATCAAATTGTATTTCTCTCATGAATGTATCTCCAAAGAATATTATAAAAGTTTATGGAATTTTGGGTTCTCCCAGCACAGTGCTGGAGCTCTGATAAGGGACAGACTACCTCCTCAAGTGGGTCCCTGAACCCCCATGTATCCAGACTGGGAAACACCTCCTAGTAAAGGCTGACAAACACCTCATACAGAAGCACTCTGGCTGGCATCTGGCGGGTGTCCCTCTGGGACGAAGCTTCCAGAGGTAGGAACAGGCAGCAATGTTTGCTGTTCTGCAGCCTCCTCTGATGATAACCAGGCAAACGGGGTCTGGAGTGGACCTCCAGCTAACTCCAGCAGACCTGCAGCAGCGGGACCTGACTGGTAGAAGAAAAACTAACAAACAGAAAGGAATAGTATCAACATCACCATAATCAAAGATCAAAGGTAGATAAATCCAGGAAGATGGGGAGAAACCAGTGCAAAAAGGCTGAAAATTCCAAAACACTAGAACATCTCTTCTCCTTCAAAGGATCACAACTCCTCGCCAACAAGGGAACAAAACTGGAAGGAGAATCAGTTTGATGAATTGACAAAAGTAGGCTTCAGAAGGTGGGTGATAACAAACTCCTCTGAGCTAAAGGAACATGTTCTAACCCAATGCAAGGAAGCTAAGAATCTGAAAAAAGAGGTTATATGAATTGCTAACTGAAATAACCAGTTTAGAGAAGAACATAAATGACCTGATGGAGCAGAAAAACATAGCACAAAAACTTCATGAAGCATACACAAGTATCAATAGCTGAACTGATCAAACAGAAGAAAGGATATCAGAGATTGAAGATCAACTCAATGAAACGAAGTGAGAAGACAAGATTAGAGACAAAAGAGTGAAAAGAAATGAACAAAGCCTCCAAGAAATATGGGACTATGTGAAAAGACCAAATCTGTGTTTAATTGGTCTACCTGAATGTGATGGGGAGAATGGAAAGAAGCTGGAAAATACTATTCCAGATATTATCCAGGAGAACTTCCCCAACCTAGCAAGACAGGTCAATTCAAATTCAGGAAATACAGAAAACACCACAAAGATACTCCTCGAGAAGAGCAACTCCAAGACACATAATCATCAGATTCACCAAGGTTGAAATGAAGGAAAAAATGTTAAGGGCAGCCAGAGAGAAAGGTCGGGTTACCCACAAAGAGGAAGCCCATCAGACCAACAGCGGATCTCTCGGAAGAAACTCTACAAGCCAGAAGAGACTGGGAGACGATATTCAACATTCTTAAATAAAAGAATTTTTAACCCAGAATCCAACCAAACTAAGCTTCATAAATGAAGGAGAAATAAAACCCTTTACAGACAAGCAAATGCTGAGAGATTTTGTAACCACTAGGTCTGCCATACAAGAGCTCCTGAAGGAAGCACTAAACACAGAAAGAAACAACCAGCACCAGCCACTGCAAAAACATACCAAATTGTAAAGACCATTGATGCTATGAGGAAACTGCATCAACTAATGGGCAAAATACCAGCTAGCATCATAATGGTAGGATCAAATTCACACATAACAATATTAACCTTAAATTTAAATGGGCTAAATGCCCCAATTAAAAGACCCAGACTGACAAATTGGATAAAGAGTCAAGACCCATCAGTGTGCTGTATTCAGGAGACCCATTTCACATGCAAAGACACACATAGGCTCAAAATAAAGGGATGGAGGAATATTTACCAAGCAAATGGAAAGCAAAAAAAGCAGGGATTGCCAACCTAGTCTCTGATAAAACTGGCTTTAAACCAATAAAGATCAAAACAGACAAAGAAGGGTATTACATAATGGTAAAGGGATCAATGCAACAAGAAGAGCTAACTACCCTAAATATATATGCACCCAATACAGGAGCACCCAGATTCATAAAGCAAGTTCTAAAAGACCCACAAAGAGACTTAGACTCCCACACAATAATAGTGGGAGACTTTAACACCCCATCATCAATATTAGACAGATCAACGAGACAGTAAATTAACAAGTATATCTAGGACTTGAACTCAGCTCTGAACTAAGCAGACCTAATAGACATCTACAGAATTCTCCATCCCAAATCAACAGAATATACATTCTTCTCAGCACCACATCACACTTATTCTAAAATTGACCACATAACTGGAAGTAAAACACTCCTCAGCAAATGCAAAAGAACAGAAATCATAACAAACAGTCTCTCACACCACAGTGCAACCAAATGAGAACTCAGGATTAACAAACTCACTCAAAACTGCACAACTACATGAAAACTGAACAACCTGTTCCTGAATGACTAAAACTGACACCCTAACATCACAATTAAAAGAACTAGAGAAAGAAGAGCAAACGAATTCAAAATCTAGCAGAAGATAAGAAATAACTACGATCAGAGCAGAACTGAAGGAGATAGAGACACAAAAAAACCCCAACGTATCTAGAAGCTGGTTTTTTGAGAAGATCCACAAATTAGATAGACCACTAGCTCAGGATAGTAAAGAAGAAAATAGAGAAGAATTAAATAGATGCAATAAAAAATGGTAAAGGGGATGTCACCACTGAGCCCATAGAAATACAAACCACCATCAGAGAATACTATAAAAACCTCTATGCAAATAAACTAGAAAATATTGAAGAAATGGATAAATTCCTGGACACGTACAACCTCCCAGGACTAAACCAGGAAGAAGTTGAATCCCTGAATAGACCAATAACAAGTTCTGGAAATTAGGCAGTAATGAATAGCCTACCAACCAAAAACAAACAAACAAAAAAAATCAGGACCAAAAAGATTCACAGCCGAATTCTACCAGAGGTACAAAAAAGAGCTGGTACCATTCCTTCTGAAACTATTCCAAACAATAGAAAAAGAGCAAATCCTCCCTAACTCATTTTATAAGGCCAGCATCATCCTGATACCAAAACCTGACGGAGACACAACAACAACAACAAAAATGCAGGCCAACATTCCTGATGAACATCGATGTGAAAATCCTCAATAAAATACTGGTAAAACCAAATCCAGAAGCACATTAAAAAGCCTATCCACCAAGATCAAGCCAGCTTCACCCCTGGGATGCATTGCTGGTTTGACATATGCAAATCAACAAGCATAATCCATCACATAAACAGAATCAATGACAAAAACCACATGATTATCTCAATAGATGCAGAAAAGGCCTTCAACAAAATTCAACAGCCTTTCACGCTGAAAACTCTCAATAAACTAGGTATTAACAGAAAATATCTCAAAATAATAAGAGCTATTTATGACAAACCCACAGCCAATATTCAATGCTATCCCCATCAAGCTACCATTGACTTTCTTCACAGATTTGGAAAAAACTACTTTAAATTTTATATGGAACCAAAAAAGAGCCCACATAGCCAAGACAATCCTAAGCAAAGATAGCAAAGCTGGAGGCATCACACTATCTGACTTCAAACTATACTAAAAGGCTACAGTAACTAAAACAGCATGGTACTGGTACCAAAACAGATATATAGAATAATGGAACAGAACAGAGGGCTCAGAAATAACACCACACATCTACAACCATCTGATCTTTGACAAACCTGACAAAAACAAGCAATGGGGAAAGGATTCCCTATTTAATAAATGGTGTTGGGAAAACTGGCTAACTATATGCAGAAAGCTGAAACTTGATCCTTTCATTAAACCTTATACAAAAATTAACTCAAGAAGAATTTAAGACTTAAATATAAGAACTAAAGCCATAAAAACCCTAGAGGAAAACTTAGGTAATACCATTCAGGACATGGGCATGGGCAAAGACTTCAAAACTAAAACACCAAAAGCAATTGCAACAAAAGCCAAAATTAACAAATGGAATCTAATTAAACTAAAGAGCTTCTGCACAGCAGAGGAAACTATCATCACAGTGAACAGGCAACCTACAAAATTGGAAAAAAAATTTGCATTCTATTTATCTGACAAAAGACTAATATTCAGAATCTGCAAAGAACTCAAACAAATTTACAAGGAAAAACATCCATCAAAAAGTGGGCAAAGGATATTAACAGACACTTCTCAAAAGAAGACATTTATGCAGCCAACAAACATATGAAAGAAGCTCATCATCACTGGTCATTAGAGAAATGCAAATCAAAACCACAATGAGATACCATCACACACCAGTTAGAATGGCGATCATTAAAAAGTCAGGAAAGGACAGATGTTGGAGAGGATGTGGAGAAATAGGCATTCTTTTACACTGTTGGTGGGAGTGTAAATTAGTTGAACCATTGTGGAAGATAGTTTGTTGATTCCTCAAGGATCCAGAACTAGAAATACCATTTGACCCAGCAATCCCATTACTTGGTATATACAGAAAGAATTATAAGTCATTCTACCATAAAGACACATGCACATGTGTGTTTATTGTGGCACTGTTCACAATAGCAAAGATTTGGAACCAACCCAAATGCCCATCAAGGATAGACTGGATTAAAATGTGGCACATATATACCATGGAATACTACACAGGTATTAAAAAGGATAACTTCATGTCCTTTGCAGGGACATGGATGAAGCTGGAAACCATCATTCTCAGGTAACTAACACAGGAACGGAAAACCAAACAACACATGTTCTCACTTATAAGTGGGAGTTGAACAATGAGAACACATGGACACAGGGAGGAGAACATCACACATCAGGGCCTGTTGGGGAGTGGGGGGTACAGGCAGGTACAGCATTAGGGGAAATACCTAATGTAGATGACAGGTTGATGGGTGCAGCAAACCAACATGTCACATGTATACCTACGTAACAAACCTGCACATTCTGCATATGTATCCCAGAACTTAAAGAACTTTTTTAAAAGTTTATGGAATTTTACCCAAATATTTTTCTAACAACATAATAGATGATATTGATACACAGAGTTATAAAAAACAAACATGTTCCAAATGAATGAGGCTATTAACAATCAAAAAAAAAAGTAATTAAACACCAAACTAAAAGCAGCATTTGAATGTGAGGTTACATCCAAAAGCAATGTTCATTACCATCGATTTATAAAACTGGATGCAAATGTAATCTCCACGTCTCACTCCTAAATAGGCACCAATTGCTATTTTAAACCTTCTTCTCTTTTGTATGCACTCAGTGAGGCTACAGATTAATAAGAATTGCTTATTTATTAAGCTTAACTACTGAGACTTTAGCTCATGGTCATATCACATTGAAATATTTTATTTGCAAACTTATGTAAAATGTGTAATAAAAAAACTCATAGCATATGTCAGAGATAGCTTTTACTATTATAGTGAAGGGTTGTGCAGTGCACAAAAATTACCTTTATTGACCTAAACTATAAATTACTGCCAGTGTTACATTCTCCTCCTGGTAGAGCAACTGAGTGTACTTTACAGAAACAATAAACTACTCCAAACTCAGTGATTTACAAAACACTGACTTAACATTTGCATGCTTTTTACCTTGTTAAAACCACCTCAGATATTAGCTCATCCTGACCTCCCAAGGGCCCTGGAAAGTACGTAAAGTGTATATTTTTTATTTCCCTGTTAGAGGATGAGAAACATCCCAGCTTATAACTGTCTAGAAGGGGTCACTTAGTCTTCAGATAAGAAAAATGTCACTGCACTATATATCTAGATTCTTTCCAAATAAATGCAAGAATTCCTATGATTTTGTATCCTGGCTTTAAAAGTGCAATATACCTTACTGGTCTAGAGGTACTAATCAAACTGGCTAGCCTTTTTCTCTTTCTGGTAAGATCTTAAAAACCTATCTTGTCTTTTTTTCTTTCTAACCTGTATATATACTGATATTTGGGGAAAGATTCTTGCTAAACATAGGTATTTACATGCCATTGTTACCCAGTGCAATGGCTATGTGTCCAAAGTGAGTTTCTACCCCACCTGAACTCTGCTTATCTTTAAGAAACAAGACGTCTGAGGTCAAAAGTTCCCCCTCATGACCAAACCATCTAAAACTGGTGGGATCCAAGAGGACAGCTGACTTGATCTTTGAAGAACCTCGAACTTCGTTATAATCTAATTTCCATGCTAAATGACATTCCCGCCAGCACCATGACAGTTGACAATCACCATGACATCAACATGAAGAAACGACAAAAAGACAAAAAAGGAAAGTGGCACTCTGATTTCAAGAAGTTCTCCAGTCATTTTCAAAAAAGACATGGATATTCCTCCCTTGCTTTTAATGCCCAACCCTTTCATTACAGATGTCCTATGTAGGTGGCTTCACGGCTCTCAGGAGCTGAGAAGTTGATTTGTGAGCTGTGTTCCCACTTCTCAATTCAATGGCCATGGAATAAAGCTTGCACTGCTTCATGTTTACTTTTGATTTCATGTATTGGCTTCAAGATACATGTTTTTAACAGGAAAGAATCCCACCTTTTGGGAAAAGCCAACTCAGTCCATAATATCAGTTTATGCAGTTTTTTTAAGAGTCACTGTGGGCCAGGCATGGTGACTCACACCTGTAATCCTAGCACTTTGGGAGGCCTAGATGGGCAGATTGCCTGAACTCAGGAGTTTGAGACCAACCTGGGCAACACGGTGAAACCCCATCTCTACTTTAAAAATACAAAAAATTAGCCAGGCGTGGTGGCACGTGCCTGTAGTCCCAACTATTCGGGAGGCTGAGGCAGGAGAATGGCTTGAACCTGGGAGGTGGAGCTTGCAGTGAGTCGAGATTATGCCATTCCACTCCAGCCTGGGCGTCACAGCGAGACTCCATCTCCAAAAAACAAACAAACAAACAAAAAAACCACAAATGAAAAAACAGAGTCACTCTGGTTTTCTTAAAAGCCGAGAGGCCAGACTTGTCACTCTTGACTCTCTCCCTCACATATTAGACCTACATATATATGAGATGATTTTTCACATCCCTCTACCAAGTTGCTTTTCTCATTGGAAGTCAGATGCAATACCAAATTTCCTCACTTTATTTCCCTTCATATTTTACTTTCCTTCAAAACTTCTCCTGCAGTGGCTATTCAATTGCAAGTAACAATTCATTATTCATAAATTAATCACTCTATAAATTACAGAAAATCCATAATCTACAAATTGTTCAGCCATACAGAGGCACAGTTTAATAACAAAGGGGAAAGAGAGTGGACTAAGAGTCCAATCTCCCAGTCTCTCCTGAATTAACCACGAGACATTTAACAAGTCACTCACTGCATCTGTTTTCTAACTTACAAAGAAGAGAGATTCAACCATAAAATCACCAACCCTTCTAGCTTTAACATTTTATAATTGTACAAAATAAAACTGTTTGGAGAATATAAATGTTATTTACTAATCTGCAAATAAGAATAATAAAATAGATTCTACATTAGTTAAAAAGTAGGATGTCATTGGTAAAACTATGTCCCTCTGATTTAAAACTTTTTCTGCCACTCTGTCAATTATAAGTTTGCATTATTATTTTGCCTAAAGTATAAACCAAGATAAATATTCAAAGCAGCTCTAAATTGATGGTCTTAATTGGAAACTTTCACAAGGCAACATAGTACATTCATCTGAAATAAATACCATTATTAACTATTTACTACCGATCAATCTATTGATCAATCATCCACCTACCTACCAACCTTCCTATCTATCTCTACATGAAATCATTAATAAATGAAAATTATGTCTTGATTGTTATTCTTTATACACAAAAACAAAAATAATTTATCAGGCCCGGCACAGTGGCTCACGCCTGTAATCCCAGCAATTTGGGAGGCCGAGGCAGGCAGATCATGAGGTCAGGAGATCGAGACCATCCTGGACAACATGGTAAATGTCGTCTCTACAAAAATACAAAAAATTAGCTGGGCATGGTGCATGCCTGTAGTCCCAGCTACTCCGGAGGCTGAGGCAGGGGAATTGCTTGAACCCAGGAAGCGGAGTTTGTAGTGAGCCAAGATCATGCCACTGCACTCCTGCCAGGTGAAAGAGCAAGACTCCATCTAAAAAAAAATTGGAGGCATCATGCTACCTGACTTCAAAGTATACTACAAGGCTATAGTAACCAAAACAGCATGGTACTGGTACCAAAACATATATAGACCAATGGAACAGAACAGAGGCCTCAGAAATAGCACCACAAGTCTACAACTATCTGATCTTTGACAAACCTGAAAAAAAAAAAAAAAAAAAAAAAAAAAAAAAAACCAGAATTGGGGAAAGGATTCCCTATTTAGTAAATGGTGTTGGGAAAACTGACTAGCCATATGCAGAAAACTGAAACTGGACCTCCTCCTAAAACTTTATACAAAAATTAACTCAAGATGGATTAAAGACTTAAACATAAGACCTAAAACCATAAAAACCCTAGAGGAAAATCTAGGCAATACCATTCAGGACATAGGCCTGGGCAAAGACTACATGACTAAAACACCAAAAGCAATTTCAACAAAAGCCAAAATAAACATAGGATCTAATTAAACTAAAGAGCTTCTGCAGAGCAAAAGAAACTATCATCAGAGTGAACAGGCAACCTAAAGAATGGGAGAAAATTTATGCAATCTATCCATCTGACAAAGGGCTAATATCCAGAATCTACAAAGAACTTAAACAAATTTACAAGAGAAAAACAAACAACCCCATCAAAAATGGGCAGAGGTGATGAACAGACATTTCTCAAAAGAAGACATTTATGAGGCCAACAAACATATGAAAAGAAGCTCATCAAACTGTTCATTACAGAAATGAAAATCAAAATCACAATGAAATACCATCTCACACCAGTTAGAATGGCGATCATTAAAAAGTCAGGAAACAACAGATGCTGGAGAGGATGTGGAGAAATAGGAATGCTTTTAAACTGTTGGTGGGAGTGTAAATTAGTTCAACCATTGTGGAAGACAGTGTGGCAATTCCTCAAGGATCTAAAACCAGAACTATCATTTGACCCAGCAGTCCCATTACTGGGTATATACGCAAAGGATCAGAAATCATTCTATCATAAAGACACATGCACACATATGGGGTATACACACAAAGGATTAGAAATCATTCTACAATAAAGACACATGCACACATATGTTTATTGCAGCACTATTCACAATAGCAAAGACTTGGAACCAACCCAAATGCTCATCAGTGATAGACTGGATATAGAAAATGTGGCACAGATACACCATGGAATACTATGCAGCTATAAAAAAAGATGAATTCATGTCTTTGCAAGGATATGGATGAAGCTGGAAACCCTCATTCTCAGCAAACCAACACAGGAACAGAAAACCAAACACTGCATGTTCTCACTCATAAGTGGGAGCTGAATAATGAGAACACATGGACACAGGGCAGGGAACACCACACGCTGTGGCCTGTCAGGGGGTGGGGGCCCAGGGGAAGGATAGCATTAGGAGAAATACCTAACATAGATGACGGGTTGATGGATGCAGCAAACCACCATGGCACGTGTATACCTATGCAACAATCCTGCATGTTCTACACATGTATCCCAGAACTTAAAGTATTAAAAAAAATTAAAAAAAAAAAAAAAAAAGTAGAGACAGGATCTTGCTATATTGCCCAGGGTGGTCTCAGCCTCCTGGCTTCAAGCAAATCATCCAACCTCAGTCTCCTAATGTGCTGGGATTACAGGTATGAGCCACTGCACCTGGTCAAGAGTTTGTTTTGACCTGGCTTATTTTTAGTAAGCTCATGCTAGTTCCTAAAGACAAAAAAAAAAAAAAAAAAACTTTTTTTTTTAACAAAAGTTGGTGAATTGGGCTCTAAAAGGTAACTTTTTTTTCATATGCAAAATTCTTTTAGGATGTCCATGTTAGTAGTCACCTCAAAAAGGCCATTCTCCTTCAGGGAACTTAAATATGTCAAGAGAGGCACATATTAATTGATAATGACTATATACAATTCACACATTTTAAGTCAGAGAAAACAAGATAGTTTAAAATTTAATCTCCAAGTCAAAATTATAAAAGTAGACATTTAAAATTGAGAGTGCCTTGCCACCAAATGACTTCTCAAATTGGGAGCTCTAGCTAGCTGCTCAAAGGTGAATAGCAACAGAATTTTTTACACTCAAACAATTACAGATATTTCTCTAAGCAATGAGTAGACAGCTGGTCATCAAATACTAATTGCCTAGAGAAAATCCAAGTTCATGCCTAAACTGGTTCTAGTTTATTCATTAACCAAAAATGTTTGCAAATAAAGTGGGTCAAATTATGTTATTGAGATAGAAAATAAAACAATATCTGTGAATTGATGTATGGTTTTATGGAGAACTTTATCAACTATGAATTTTATCTCATACCAGAAATCAATACAGAAATGAAGTAGACCAAATTGAAGTCTCATTGGCAGAGTAAGGTTAAAAGACACCAGAAATTAAAAAAATAAAACACAAACACACACATACAGACACAAAAATAAACATACCCCTTTATGATATTTCATCATCTTGATATTATTGGTTATGAATTTAAAAGCTGTTTAATGGCCTGATTAAAACTCAATGTACTCAGAAACTGGGTTACTAAGTCTGAGATACTTCCAAAACTATCTTCAGTAATGACACAAAATGTAATTTTAATGCAAAACCATAGCAATATCATCAAGAAGTTGTTACTCTTTATTAGTCAGAATTTGCTAAAATGTGCTAGATAACAAGTGACACAAAATCTCAGTGAGTTATGACAACAGTTAATTTTCACTGAAGCTATGTATGTGTCAAGGGTGGTTAAGACTTAGCTCCATGTTGTATTCTTTCCAAGATGAAGTTCTCTATCTGAAATATTGATGGTCTTTGGCAGAGACAAACAAAACATGGAGAACCATACACAGGCCCTTGAGGTTTCTACTTATAATTTATGTAAGTCATCTCCACCCATCTTTCTTTGGCTAAAGCAAGTCTCATGATTACTCATGGAGTTCAGTAGGGCTGGGACATAAAATCCTCTCTCACAATAGGGACACCACAAAGATGGAACACTACAGAGAGAAAAATTGTAATATAGGAACATCCTAGTGAATGGCCATGCATTGTTGTGTTGCAATGTTGTATTGAGTTTTTGTAAACATACATTTTCAACACCAAATTTAAGTTTACATACCAAATTTATGTACATAAAATATGTATATATAAAGTAGATCATTGCAAACCAAAAAACTTTCTACCAGAAAAAAAAAAAAAAAAAAAAAAAAACACAAACTGGACAGGTACTTGTGCACTATGACTATATTTAATAAAAATGTTCCAATCTTCCACAAAATTCCAAACATGTTTATCCCATTTTATCATGAATATTTTCTCTTTTGTTATATACAAACATGTTAGGATTTAACATGAGGCAGTAAGTGTATTGGTTAAAAGTACATTCGCTGGAGCCAGACTCAAGCAATTCATATGCCAGCTCTGCTACTTATTAGCTGTAGAATCTTTGGGCATGTTCCTTAACTTTTCTGTGTTTCAGTTTCTCGATCTATAAAACAAGGATAGTAATGTTATCTTCCTCATAGTGTTGGTATGAAATTTAAATGAGATAGGACAAGCGAAAGCACCAGAACAATGCTTGGCACATGGAAAAGCCCATTTAAGTTCAGATGATGGCCTAAAGTTGACATGAAACATCCTATGTGATATTAAAACAATTTATTAAACATGAAAAATATGGCCAGGCGTGATGACTCACGTCTGTAATCCCAGCACTTTGGGAGGCCGAGGCGGGTGGATCACCTGAGGTCAGGAGTTCAAGACCAGCCTGACCAACATGGAGAAACCCTGTCTCTACTGAAAATACAAAATTAGCTGGGTGTGGTGGCACATGCCTGTAATCCCAGATACTCAGGAGGCTGAGGCAGGAGAATTGCTTGAACCTGGGAGGCAGAGGTTGCAGTGAGCCAAGATCGCACCATTGCACTCCAGTGTGGGCAACAAGAGCAAAACTCCATCTCAAAAAAAAAAATGATTAAAGTATTATTTAGCAAGCTGTATGTGAAAAATAATTACCTGCATAAAATTCTTTTATTTAAAAACATCATTGAAGTCAGTTTGAAAGGTCAAGAGATAATCAACAAAATGATGTAAGACCTTAGTGTACATATTACTGATGTGTTTTCCAATTCAAATATTCTAGTTAAAAATTGTAGTCAGGTAATTTACATTTTTGGACTAATCAAGAGGATGGTATCATATTATATTCCTAACATAAATTATAAAACTACACTTTAGTTGTACTATCCTATTCTGGTTTTCTTAATCTTCAGTTTCCTTCACTTCTTGAAAATACGTGACACACTTGACCAAAATCTCTTTATTAAAGTATTCTCCTTCATTTGTCATATTGCAATGCCTAGGTGAACTTCCTCAGTAAATCCTTCTTTCTTCTATAGTCCTATGAGTCACTATTAAAACTACTCTATTTAGTAAGAAAATAAAGGTGATAGTGTATACATTATCAAAATACTGTCCTAGGGGCAGTAACCAATAAGAAATGGAAATAATATTAGATATCTAATTTGCAGGGGTAAAAAATATCTATAAAGTCATATACATTGAACAATTAGAAATCTTGGATGAGAAGGACTGCAATTTTTAAAAAGTAATTTTAATTTCCAATTTAATATTAATTTCCAATTAATATTAAAGTAATGCGATTTCAATTAAAAACTCCATGCAAAAATTACCAAGAATGTTCAAAGAGAAAAAAGAGAACAGAGGAAAGGAAGAAATAGCAGCTTTACCTCTAAATATAATTTGAAGGTACTCTAAAGCCACTGAAATGAAAACAGTTTGGTACTGCCTAGAAAGAGAAAAGTAGATAGACCAATGGAGCAAGAACCAAAACGAAGCTAGGTTTGTTCAATCATACTTAAAGAGGATAATTTTGGTTTATTTTGTCTCCAAATAATTTTGTTCTTGTTGTGAGCTTCGGCAAAGTTATGTTGTTAAGAGGTCATGTAGTTTATGACAAAGAGCTAACCACGTTCCATTTAGGTATCCAAAGAAAAAGATCTGTTAGGATCAATTCATATTCTTTTAATGATTCATAGAAATACAAAGGAAGATATTAAACTTCTTGCTTGTACTGCAGAAAACCTAGAAAATGACAAATTTTCAAGTAATGTGTCAGAAGCCCACTGTGAAAAATCAAACTTCAGAGCTCCAGTTCTACTCTGTGATCTACTAATTGTTGGCTGTGACTAAGCAATTTTCCCTGTCAGAGTCTAGATAAATATGTGTATTACACAGAGGATTGCAAACTACACGAGACCATTTATACAAAAAATATTGGGCATAATATCAAGCAAATATGAATGTCCAATGTGTTGTTTTGCTTTGGGTTTATTGACTAATGTCCAAACTAATTTTGATTTGCTAAAATGTTATATTTCTTATAAATCACTTGGGCTGTGTTCTTTTCAACTTCTTTAGTAAACCAAATCCCTTCTCTGATATATCTGAGTTTTCTTTGGCACATGAAGCTCATTAGCTTTATAGCAAATGGATTTTGAATGACAGTCTTTTAATCTCCAATTTTTTGACTAAAAATACATTATGCTGAGCAAAAATAATAATGCTCAAAACTTGTTTATTCAGCAGAATAACTTCAGGAAGCATTAATAGCCTGTCTACTGGAGTAAAACCTGTTACTTTTTGCTTGTGGAATCTGCTATCATGGCTTGTTATCCTCTGAAGAGCCTGGGCAAAGCATTGTGCTTGTGATCATGATCCATCTTCATAAGTGTGAACAACTTGTGAAAAGATAAAAAATATAAGCTTGTAAATGAAGCTGAATTTTCAGTGAAAAGTTTAGCCTTAAGTTTGCAATTGGCACAATTTCAGATAAAGAAGAGAACAATTCGTTTCTTTGCATAAATAATTTAAGAGTCAGCCTCTTTAGTAGCAGCCACAGTGAATGTAAATTGCTCTATCTGCAGATGTAAAGTTCTCTGACATCAGTAATAGACGCTTAGACAATACAGAACTCACTTCCAGGCAACACTTAGGAGATAAAGTTTTCATATTAAGTATTACTTGCTTTTCCCAAACAAGGCTTTTAAACAATGTTAATACCACAGGATCACTTGTTGCATAAAAACTAGAATGATAGTTAATATAAAGAGTTATTGATGGGTTGAGACACAAAATCAGATCTATCTGGTTTCAGTTAATTATGATTCATGTGGATATTCTTCCTTGATTTTTTCTATTGTCATTATATTTTATTCTGAACAGGAAGAAGTGTTCAAAAAATAGCTATGTAGAAACTTCAAGTTTATAAGGATAGAAGAAGAAGTTAGGGTGAACAAACCCTTTGTGAAACTAATCTACAAAGTTTAGTTGTGCACATCTTTAGTGTAGAAGGGAATATAATAATTTCCTTGAAGTTATGGAGGGTCTTTTTTTTCTTTACATACCTGTCATTCTGATAGGAAATAAAGTTGTAAGGAGATAAATTTCTTGTAATTCACACATTCACACACACACACACACACACACACACACACACAACACTCACCTTGAGATTAAAGGTAGTTCTACCAGTACTGCCACCCCATCTCAGCCCACTAGAGGAGCTTTTGGCATTTTGTGCAATACTGGGCTGTATGCACAGTACATGGAGCTTCCCTGGTCCTTGTCTACCAAATGACGGTATTATTCCTTCCTCAATAGGACAAACAACAACCCTACACATTTACAACCATCACCCTTCAAGTAGGAACTGCAGGTATCATGTATGGTAACCAAGTTAACTATTAGAAATTGCCTTGAAGAAACACAATATGTCAAAAAGCTCTTCTAAATGGTATTAGATACTGCAATAAACACCACTTTGCTGGATACTTTAAGGACAAAAAGGAAAAAGAGCCAGATATTTTTCTCTCCTTAAATTTACCTCTTGACTAATCCCCTAATATCTTCTAAACAAGTAGATGTCTTGCCAGGTGGGTATTGGGCTATTCTTTTCCCCTTTCATTATCCATTATTCTCCTAATGATTGAAGTTGCCTATTTTGGTGTATTTTTTATTTCAAAATAGTTCAATCACACAGAAGTATAAGGAAAATATAATGAATTATTATGTACCCACTACTCAGTTTAGTAAATAAAACATTACAAATAAAAGTGAAGTGGCCATATCCTCTTCTTCAGTCCCCTCCTTCTCCTGCTCTGAGTAGTGGTAACTATGAAATTTGGTGTTCATCATTCTCATGCATTTTAAAATAGTTTCATTACATCTGTGTGTATATCTGTAAATAACAGCTGGCATTTTCATATGTTTTTATACTTAATATGAGTTTTATCACAATATATGCATTTTTTACGGCTACCTTTTCTACTCAACATTGTTTGGGAAATAAGTTCATTAATACATTTAGCTCTAGTTAATTTATTTTCAATATTACACATATATTCTATTTTATAAATACATCACAACAAATACATTTGTTCTCCTGACAATGAAATTTAGATTATTTCTATTTAGTCTCCATTACGTATGTATTTCATATATATATAATAAATGCATTTATATATATAAAACATGCTTAAGAATGCCATTGTAATATGCAATATATATGTGTGTTGTGTGTATATATATATACATGCACACACAAGCATATGTGTATAATATTGCAAATTGTGATGGCATTTTTAAGCATGTTTTCTTGAGCCCATGCCAGGGTATCACTGGTTAATATACTTAAAAGTGGAAATACTTGGTTGAAGGGTATATGTATCTTTAGCTATTATAAATACTGTCATTGTTTTTCACCAACTTACACACTTCCGTAAGCAGTGCTATAAGAATTTCTATTGTTCTATAGCTGAATAAATACTTCAGGCTTTTAAATTTTTGCCTATCTAATGTGTGTGAATTATATGTCAATTTTTTCATTTCCATTTCCGGATTTTTGAAGAGGTTGATCACCTTTTAAAATACGTATTACACTTTGTGTTTCTACTTTGGTGAATTGCTTTTTTATGTTTTCAGCAAAGCTGTGTTTCTACTTTGGTGAATTGCTTTTTTATGTTTTCAGCAAAGCCTACTACTGGACACTCAATAGCTATTTTCTTGAGAAACAGGACTTTCTATTTGTAGTTAAATACATCATCACCCAAAATAAAGACTTTATTTCTGAGTCTTTTTGGAAGTTAGGTGTGGTTATGCACCACAGTTCTTGCCAATGAGATATAAGCAGAAAATATGGTGTATGAATATTAACAAATGTCCACAAAGTGATAGGACTTGCCCATCTCTTCTCCTTTTCCCCTTCTTATGGTTTTAAATATGGATATGATTCCTGGAGTAGGACTAGCCATCTTGGACCACTGGGTGGAAGTCACAAGTGGAAGATGGCAGAGCAATAGGTTAAAAGAATCACCGATGACAGAATCATTATCAGTTATGATAGTGAAATGACAGTGAAATTATCAACAAGCCTTTGAACTACTTACTGATGATCTTGACTGATTATCTTGTTACTCCTTTATGTGAGGAAAAAAATAATTTCTCTTGACCATTTTCAGACTTTTTGGCACAGGTAACCAAAAGTAATTCTGTCTATTTTTCAGGTTATTTTTAGGTTTTTGTCATTTTCTTATTCATTTGTAAGAATGTTTTACATGCTTTGCATATAAAACTGTTGGCTACATGTGTGCTACAAAAACTTCTCCTGTGACTTTTGTTATTATTTTACTTACGGTTTCACTTCATGTAACAGTTGTTTTCATTTTAATCAGTTAAAAATATTAGTGTTTTTTTTTTTTAGCCAGTTTTTATTTTAGAAATTCTCTCTCTAGGGTCATAAAGATTTTCCTTTTTTTCTCTATAGGAAGGTATAGACACTTTTTAATTTTAATTTTATTTTGTCTCCATTTCACTTATCAAAAAATCCTTATTTTTCTGCTGACAAGTTATTACACATTTTCCTGAGCTTATCAGTAGAGCAAAGATGAAAATTGTATGGCAAAGACTCAGAAGAATGTGGTTTTCATGCAAATGAGCACGTCATTATTTAAGTTTTATAAACTTCCAATCTCATCTTTTTATTCTAGAATACTGCAAGATAATGATTAAAGATATTTAAAGTACTAAAATCAGGCACACCCAGATTTGAATTCAGACTCCGCAATTAGCTAGTTAATTTACCATAAGCAAATCACCTAACCCTCTGAGCCTCAATTCTCTTATCCAAAAAATTAGAATAACAATTTGATACTATTTATAATAGAGACTAAATGAGCTAATTTATCCAAAATACTTAATGGTGAATATTGCACAGAATTAGTACTTAATAAATGCAAGTGGTTTTGTGATGCTATTATTTTCATTTACCTGGAAGAAGGTAAATAATTTATTTCACCAATGTGGATTTTGCCTCCCCCATCTTCCATGGGATATACCCAACCTCCTGGCTTTTGCATAGACCGGAACAGTTCTGTCTGCTAGTAGGCATTTTAGGTTTCATGACAAAGACAGAGAGGAAATAAACAATTATATAAGAAGAGATCAAATGAGAAAATTGATAACTTTATAATTATAACAATAAAAATCATAAAAACTAGATGCTATCCATCGAAGTACTTTACACGCATTATACCATTTAATCTCTGTAATACTCTATAAAGTAGGTACCATACCATCGAAAGTTAATTCACGTTCCCAAACTCACATAGAAGGAAAATAGGAGAGCAAGAACTAAAACTTGGGTTTGTTTTGACACAAAAATTCTTGCTGTTATCTACTGCACAATAGTTTGAGAAGACAGTGTGGAAGCTTAGGAGTCATTTTTACTCCCTCAGTAATGAGTGAACACTCATAAAGGAAAAGCACACTGCAGTCTTTCTACCCTCTAATTCCCATTCCAACCACTGGCTTGCATTCAATTGCACTCATCAGTTCAGTCAGGACAGTAGTCACTTTCAATACTAGGCTCTACCAATTACTTTTTATTTAACAGAGTTGTGGCAGACCAAGTTTAAGTGAAAGTAACACACAAGGCAGCAAACATTATTTTGCTTTTGCATGTGGAATCTTTTCACTATGCTGGAAATGAAAATTAGGCAGCCTTACCAGTCACACATACATACATACTCAAAATAAAATAAAATTAAAACAGCTGTGTAACAAATGGCTGGTCATTTAACCTTCATGAGTATTTGGCAAGATGCTAGGATTATGGGATATAAGAGAAAGAAAACAATTTTCAAGTTTTCTTGAAGGCAGTTGTGCTGGAAAAGATGGTGAAAAGCTAAAATATTAAAATGCAGTATGTTTATCCTACTTCTAGTGAGGTGAAAGAAAATACTTTGAGAGGCAATAATTACATATTTCATTTATAGGAGTGAAAATATGGGTGACTGCACCTTGCCACCCATAAACAATCTCTAGATAAGGCAATTATCTTTTTTTTTTTTTTTCCAGCTCCCATGGATCCTGTGGCACTGTATTCAAACAGAGTAGAGAAATAAATATCACAATAACGTGAACTGCTAAAGTTCCCTCTTTTATTTTGTTTCAAGTCAACACAGTCCTATACTGGTTGACTTTGCCATTTCAGGAAAGAAAAATGTAACATCTATTGATGTACTCATTGAGAAATTTATTTTTTTTTCTAAAAGTTCCCTCTTTTATTTTGTTTCAAGTCAACACAGTCCTATACTGGTTGACTTTGCCATTTCAGGAATGAAAAGTATAACATCTATTTATGTACTCATTGAGAAGTTTTTTCCTCTTTCTCTTTCATTACATAAAAGATTGCAACAAACAATATTTCCCAAAGAACAGAAGAAGGGCCATATTGTTTTCTGTGATTACTGAACTTTCAGACCCCAGCAGTGGCTTCAAAGGATTAACATAGGAGAAGATTGTTTTGTGCGGTGAAATTCTCTCCAAGGCTGCAGCATGAAATATGGCAGGTCACCTTCCTCCTTGCATTTCAGTCTCCCTAGATGCCACTAAGGAGTTAATAATGCTTATCACCAATTCCCTTCAGGCAAGGTTAGGAGGCTAACTGGAAAAGACTATAAATTAGTGACTTACCAAAAACATGCTCTGGCGATATGGAGCCTCATGCTACCCTCAGAATACAATTACACAAAGAACTGTGCAGGCCCTGGCCCAGTCTGCATTATATATACCCTCTCCCTATGGTGCCGTACCACGTCCATATGCACAATTTTCAACAGACTCTCATAAAGAGAAATCTCTGCACTAGAGTCAGCCCAATTAAGATCAGAAAGAATAATCTGATCATCTATTTATTCTAATTTTCATAAAGTTATGAATTACTGACCATAAAATCAAATCCCATAATATGAAAACCAGGCCACATGGGCTGGTTCTTATTGATTCTTTGAACAGAGTTCAATTAAACTGACATTCTAGCTCCTTGCATCTGCTCCTACTTCCCAAAGGAGACATATTCTGAACAGGTAAAGCCCACAGAAGGAAAGGCAGGTGACTGAAGGAGCAAGGTACACCCTGTTATTAAAGTCTACTTGTGTATTAGTCAGGGATCGTTAGAGAAACAGCCAATAGGATGTGTATAGAGGAAAGATTTATTTTAAGGACTGGGCTCACATGAGTAAGTTCAAACACTGCAGAATGGGCCAACACTGTGAAGACCCAGGGAGAAGCTGGTGTTGCAATCCAAGTTTGAAGGCCCTGTGCTGGAGGAATTCCTCTGGGGGTCAGTCTTACTCTAGGAAGACCTCAACTATCTGAATGAAGGGCAATCTGCTTTAATCAAAGTCCATCAATTTAAAATGTTAATCTCGGCTGGACACGGTGACTCATGCCTGTAATCCCAACGCTTTGGGAGGCCGAGGCAGGCGGCTCACCTGAGGTCAGGAGTTCGAGACCAGCCTGGCCAACAAGGCAAAACCTCGTCTCTACTAAAACTGCAAAAATTAGCCAGGTGTGGTGGCAGGTACCTGTAATCTCAGCTACTGAGGAGGCTGAGGCAAGAAAATTGCTTGAACCCGGGAGGCAGAGGTCACAGTGAGCCAAGATCGCATCATTGCACTCCAGCCTGGGGGAAAAGAGCGAGATTTCATCTCAATAAATAAATAAATAAATAAATAAATAAATAAATAAATAAAATGTTAATCTCATCCACTAAAAAACCCTCACAGAAATATCCAGAGTCAAGTTTGACCAAAAATCTGGGCATCATCGTGGCCCAACCAAGTTGATACATAAAGTTAACCATTACATCTTGTAATTATGTATTTGTATTTCTGTTTCATCTGTCAGATTGAGGAAGCAAGGGGTATGATAGTATCTTAACTGCCTTTCATGTTTAAGGTCTAGCCTAGAACTTTGTCCCAAATAAGTGCTGAATAAATATTTATTAAACTGAAATACTTTGGGTCTTGTTTGTGCACTTCTCTAGGCTACTACACAGCATAACCTTAAGACTATTTCTTTCGAAGTTATCCAGTGAAAGTTTCCCATCGGTTAAGGACTGAATTGTGTCTGCCAAAATTCATATGTTGAAGCTCTAACTCCCAATGTAACTTTACTTGCAGAAACGACCTGTAAAGAGCTAATTAAGGTTAAATGAGATCATAAGGGTGGTAATCCAACATGAGCAGTGTCCTCATAAGAAGAGGAAGAGACCTGAGGGATATGTGTGCATGAGAAAGGCTCTGTCAGGATGTAGTAAGAAGGCAGCCATCTACAATCCAAGGAAAGAGGTCTCAGGAGAAACCAATCCTACTGGCATCTTAATCTTGCACTTCCAGCCTCTAGAACAGTAAAAAAGTAAATTTCTGTGGTTGAAGCTACCCAGTCTATGGTATTTTGTTATGGTAGCACTGGCAAACTCATACATCATCTAACACACTGTATCCCAACTCTTTAAAAAAAAAAACAAAACACAAAAACACTATTCTAGGCCTGGCTCTGGGTCAGTATAGGGGCCAATAAAACATTCAGTGAAGAAAGTATAATTGGTTTCGGCTGAATGAAGCTAATGTGATGAGTGGACTGGGCAGAACAGCCGTGGGGCTCCTTTGAAGAAACTAAATATCTGAAAGAGGTGAATGCATGCAGATGGGCCTTCCTCCTGAACCTTCAAAATAATAATTAAGCTTTCATTTTCCTGAAGAAAAAATGGCATTAACACCCTTCCTGGAGTGTTTTTAAATTTAAAGTGATTGCAGGGATATTAGTCATTCATACCTTGTTTTGTCTGCTTTCTCAAATAACTGAGATTGGTCAAAACCTGAGAAATGAGAGGAAGGAAAATGCAGTAAAAGCAAGCTTGAAGCAAAAAGAGTTTAATTGAGGTGATACGGGAAATAATTTAATGCATTAAGAATTCAGAAACATACTAGGAATATGGGCCCTTCTTCCAAAATTTACCTAGAGTTGGGCTTATTACCAACTGCATATTAGAAATGGGCCAGAGTTCAAGGTCTTTTAAAAAATGACCATTATATTTCTGTTCCTGCCTTTCAAAATGAAGCCAATAAGAATAAAAACCTTGATACTACTGCCTCTCCTTCAAGCATTGTTTTTTTCCCTTTTTTTCTAAAATTTTTTGAGCTTCTCTGTTAGTTCCTTAGCTGTCCACAGTATTTTCTTCAAAAGTGCTTTTTCTCCCTTGAATTCCTTAAGACATCTAAGTCCTAACCATCCTTAAGCTATAGATGAGCTAAGAGAACCCTCTGTTAAGCCTTCCTGATTAGTTCAATCGAAAATTCTCTTCCCCTTTTAACCTCTTTGTCCCTTTCATTTATTTGACTTAAAGTATAAACATAAAGTTAATTGCCTTTTCAAATATTAGTCTCAATTCACTAATTAGATAAAGTTCTTTCACAACAGAGAACATTTTGTATATTTAACGATAGACTACTTAAAGCATTAACTGAATCTCAAAACACATAATGTCTCCACAATCACTGCACTGATTGATTGGTGGTTGAACAAGTGATTAAATAACAGTACAGCCTTGCTCCCAAGTGTCTGCTCATTAAACATAACTTTTATGTTTACAATGATGTTTAGCATGTGAATATACGCTGCATAGGGTATCTCGAATGTAAAGAAACAAGGCGCTAAAGAATTCTAACAGGCTATGGAACTGCCTTTATTTCTTTTGTCTTTTGATTCCACACACACATTTCTATCTGCAACAGGGACCTGTATGCAAGGCTAGTGTTCTCTGAGGACAATCTAATCATTGATTCATAAATTATTTATTATATTCATATTGGTGTCACTCACTCTGAGAGGTCCTGGAGATATAGTTATGAGTGTGTGCCTATGTGTATGTGTGGGTTAGGGGAGTGGGTGGGAGACAAGGGTTAGAAGGACAAGCAAAGAATTTGACTGTAAAGCAGGCTAACTGTGCATTAGTTACCAACTCATCTGAATCTGGTGAGACAGAACACATTCATACTCATATTATATGAAGTGAATGTATTAGTTACACATTGGCAACTCTTAAGAGACAAAAGCCTAGAATTCATCACAAATCATACCCCTAAGGCTCAGGAAAGTTTTCCTAGGTGGATAAAGATTGAATTGCTTGTACTCCCTTGTACCACAGCAAAGGAGCCCCAGAAAGTAACCCACCCTGGGATTTATGCCCCAGGGCAACATGATTCACTGGGCTAAAGCATGAAAGACATCCTGTTTCTAGTGGTGACTGGACAGAACCTGGGCTGTTTCAGCAAGCTCCCCCGTATCTCAAGATGTCACATTCCAGCACAGTCTACAATTAAATGAAACCAATAGAAAGACCACTGCTTATTGCCTCCCCTTCAATCTGTCTTTCCACTCATGTAATATTGCCACCATGAAGTCCTACAAAAGGAAGTATTTAGTCAATGTGGTACATAGCACCTAAAATGGCCTCCAGTCATCCCTAACTTCTAGAATTATGTTCTGGTGTCTAAGCTGGATCTATGAGCTGCTTCCAATGAATAGAATACAGTAAGGTTAGGTTATAAATGACACTGACTTCTCTCTTGCTTCTCTCTCTCTCTGGCCCTTCTTGTTCACCCTCTAAGCTGCCATGTTATCAGCTATCCTGTGGCAAGGCAAGGAACTGGAACATGGCAAGAAACAGAGGGCAGCCTCTGCTCCCTGGCCTGAGAAAAAACAAATCCTGCCAGAAACCACATGAATAAGATTGAAAGCAGATCCTCTTCCAGTTGAGCCTTGAGATGACTACAGCCCTGGATGATACCTTGAATGCAGCCTTCTGTTATACTCTGAGCCAGACAGTTCTGCGAAGGCATGCCTGTATGCCTAACCCACAGAAACTTTGAGGGGATAAATATTTGTTGTTTAACTAAATTTGGGGATAATATGTTCTGCACGATAGATAACTAACAAAGTGAATAATGTTGGGAGGTCTTTCATGAGGAATTCCTTCATGTATGTAGGAATAAATATATATGATAGATTTAGGCAGAAGTTAATTTTCACAAGAGGTATTGCATTGTAGTAAAGATATGGAATAAAGAATTCACCTCTCTAGTTCTATCTGAGACCCTAAATAGATACATGACTTTGGGTGGACAAGGTATATTGTCTACGATGTTTTTTGACCTGAATCCCTTTTTCATAAACTAAAGGGAAAATTTAGTTTAGGTCTAAGATCTCTCCCCAAGCTAACAGCCCTTACCTATATGAAAATTTAAAAATCAGGTTGATTGCTTTGTAGGATGTGTATTTCATTTCAGTGTTATTTTTTATGTGAATTAGATTCCTTTGCACCAGGGCTAGGCCAACTTCTAAGGCTATATATTCCAGCAGAGCAGCTTTTGAATGTCTCCTTGTTTTATTCTTTTTGCTTAGATTTTATATTCACATTGAGATTTCACACCAACAAATTATGACAAAAAAACCGTATGCCTCACTATAATTACTTTCAAAAATAGCAAAAAAAAAAAATCCATTTTCATATACTAAATCTTAGTAAGGTAGTTTCTATATTCAATGCATTCATTTTGTCTTAAAACAGAGATTTAGATTATCAGTTTTATTGTCTCTAAATAAAACCAATAATAGAAACAAAGTGGGGAAATGGCATAATCTACTCATGACTGAAGCAGGAGGAAGCTGGGAACCCTGTAAGAGGCTGCTTAGCAAAGGGACTCATTCCTGGCCCCCAGTGGCATCTGTGGAAGAAGTGAGTTGAACATGCAAGGAATGGCACGCTCTCACCATGGACCTCTGGAATTCTGGCTGAGGAAGACCTCAACTCCCATGGACATGTAAACTGCATGGAGTGGTGGCACGGGGAGGACTCCAGCCTCTATGGAGCCCAGAGCATTTGGAATGGGAACAGTTGCAGGAGAGCATGACCAGGGAGCCTATCTCCCAAGGCTTGCCATGCTCTTCTAGGTGGCTTTATCTTTTTGTGACCGTCAGACCTGGACAGAGCAGTGCAGTCTTGTCTATTGGATGGAGTCAGTTTGATCTAGCTTCCCCGTGTCTGCCGGCCTTCCCTAGAGCCCCATCCTGGCCACAGCTTCTTGCAGCACAGCCTTAGATGGAAAAACGCAATGCTTCCTTAGGACCATGATAATAGCTTGTTCACTGTCAGGCCACACCCAACCTTTGAAGAGCTCCAGCATACTGGCCCCTGTCAACGTGCATCCACTGACCCAGAGCCTCTGCACACCACAGCCTCCTCCCCTGTCTCTGAGCTGCTGCACACCTGCCCACACCCTCCTACCAGCATTTTGCTGGCATGTACGACGAGGCAAAACTCACATTCCCTACCCCATCAGCATGCATGTGTGTGTGCATACTGCCCTCCCACTTCCCACCAATGTGAGTGTGTAGGTGCACACGAATGCCAGCACCCCACTCCCACTAGTGCCAGGACCCTGTTGACACATGAGGGCACCACTACCAACAGCACAAGTGCATGCGCAGATGAAAACATCCCATTCACACAAGTGACCTGTCCTGACCAATGCACATGAACAATGCCATGCTACCTTGGTGGCCAATGAACAAGGAGCAAAGATACCACTGCCACCACCCCAACCTCCTCCTCCATGGAGTGTTGTGGCCAGCAGACCAGGAACACCTCATCCCCTCCAGTGCAGCAGGTTCCTAACCATGGTGGGCAAGAGAACAAAGTCAGGGGCCCAGTACCAGCCCTCCAAGATTAGAGCATGCAAGAGTGCTGAACTGAGCCTCAGCCCCTTAAAATTCTCCAGAAATTAAGCTAGTCAACTGAACCCACCTTATACTACAATCACACCTTCAAGGTCATCAAAGAATATAAAAGCAAAAAAAGGAAAAAAAAAAAAAACATTCAAAGTAAAGCAACTTCAAAGATGAAAGGATCATCAGCCCATACAGATGAGAAAGAACCAGCATGAGATCTCTGGTAACTAAAAAGCCAGTGTCTTTTTACCTCCAAATAACTATACGAGTTCCCCAACAATGATTCTTAACAAGGCTGAAATGACAGACATATAATTCAGAATCTGATAAGGACTAGTATCATCAAAATTCAAGAGAAAGTTGAAACCCAATCCAAAGAAATACAATAAAATTATACAGGAGCTGAAAAACAAAACAATTACTTTTAGAAAGAACCAAACAGAACTGATAGAGCTGAAAAACAAGAATTTCATAATACAATCATGAATATTATCAGCAGAATAGACCAAAGTGAGGAAAGAATGTGAGAGCTCAAAGACAGGTTTTTTGAATCAACTCAGTCAGATAAAAATAAAGAAAAAAGAAAACAAACAATGAACAAAACCTCAGAGAAATGAGATTATGTAAAGAGATCAAATCTATAACTCATTGATATCCCTGAAAGTGAGGGAGAGAGAGCAAGCAATTTACAAAACATATTTGAAGATACTGTCCATGAAAATGTCTCCAACTTCACTAGAGAGGTCAACATTCAAATTCAGAAAATGCAGAGCACCCCTGAAAGATACAAGATGACTATCCCCAAGACATATAGTTATCAGATTATCCTACGTCAGCATTAAAGAAAAAATATTAAAGGCAGCTAGAGAGAAAGGCAGATCATCTACAAAGGGAACACCATAAGGCTTACAGCAGACCTTTCAGCAAAAACTCTACAAGCCAGAAGACATTGGTGGCCCATATGCAGCATTCTTAAAGAAAAGACATTCTAACCAAAAATTTCATATGTAGCCAAACAAAGCTTCATAAGCAAAGGATAAATAAAATCCTTTTCAGACAAGCAAGTGCTAAGGAAATTTATTACCACCAGACCTGCCTTATAAGAAGTCCATAAGGAGTGCTGGATGTGGAAATGAAATACCATTACCAATCACCACAAATACACACTTAAATACATAAATCATTGCTACTATAAAACAATTACACTATCAAGTCTGTATAATAACCAGTTAACAACAACAAAAAAAATGACCAGATCAAATCTGCATATATCAGTATTACCTGTCAATGTAAATGGACTAAATGCCCTAATTAAAAGGCACAGAGTGGCGAGTTGAATAAAGAAGATCCAACTATACACTGTCTTCAAGAGACCCATCTCACATTCAATGATGCTTATAGTTTTAAAGTAAGGGGACAAGGAAAAATCTGCCAACCAAACGGAAAACAAAAAGCAGCAGAGGTCGCTAATCTAATTTCAGACAAAATAGTTGTATTAGTTTATTCCCACACTGCTATAACTATCTGAAACTGGGTAATTTATAAAGAGGTTTAATCAGCTCACAGTTCCACAGGCTATATTGGAAGCATAGCTGGGAAGCCCTCAGGAAACTTACAATCATGGTGGAAGGCAAAGAAGAAAGAAGCATGTCTTACATGGCCAGAACAGAAGGAAGATAGCAAAGTGGGAGGTGCTACACACTTTTAAACAACCACATCTCATGAGAAGTCTATCATGATACTACACCAAGGGAATGGTGCTAAACCATTGAAAACCACTCCCATGATCCAATAACCTCCCACCAGTCCCCACCTCCAGCACTGGGGCTTATAAGTTGACATGAGATTTGGGTGGGGACACAGAGCAAAACCACATTATTCTGTCCCTGGCCCCTTCCAAATCCCATGTCCTGTCACATTTCAAAATGCAATTTGCCTTTCTAACAGTACCCCCAAAGTCTTAACTCATTCCAGCATTAACTCAAGCATCCAAGTACAAAGTCTCACCAGAGACAAGGCCAAGTCCTTTCTGCCTATGAGCCTGTGAAATCAAAAACAAGTTAGCTGCTTCCATGATACAATGGAGGTACAGGCATTGGGTAAATGCTCCCATTCCAAAATAGAGAAATTGGCCAAAACAAAGAGGCTACAGGCCCCATGCACATCCAAAACCTAGCAGGGCAGTCATTAAATATCACAGCTCTAAAATAATCTCTTTTGACTCCATGTGTCCGGCAACACTGATACAAGGGGTGGGCTCCCAAGACCTTGAGCAGCTCCACCCATGTGGGTCAGGATACAGCCCCTGTGGCTGTTTTCATGGGCTGGTGTTGAGTGCCTGTGACTTTTCCAGGTGCATGGTACAAGCGCTCGGTGAATCTACCATTCTGACATCTGGATGATGGTGGTTCTCTTCTCATAGCTCCACTAGGCAGTTTCCCAGTGGGGGTTCTGTGAGGGGATTCTAACTCCACATTTCCCCTCCACACTGCCTAATAGAGGTTCTCCATGAGGTCTCCACCCCTGCAGCAGACTTCTGCCTGGACATACAGGCTTTTTCATACATCCTCTGAAATCTAGACAGAGGCTCCCAAGCCTCAACTCTTACCATCTGTGCACCTACAGGCTTAACACTATGTAGAAGCCTTGGCAGTTTTGGGTTTGTACCCTCTGGAGCAGTGGCCTAAGATGTATCTGGGGCCATTTTAGCCACAGCTGGAGCTGGAGCAGCTGGGAGGAAGACAGCAGTGTCCCAGGGTTGTAGAGGGCAGCAAGGCCCTCAGCCTGGCCCACAAAACCATTCTTTCCTCCTAGGCCTCCAGGTCTGTGATGGAAGGGGCTGCTGTGAAGGTCTCTAAAATGCCTTCAAAGCATTTTTCCCATTGTCTTAGTTATTAACATTTGGCTTATGCCAAATTAACATTACTTATGCAGATTTCTACAGCCAGCTTGAATTCCTCCCCAGAAAATAGGTTTTACTTTTCTACCACATGGTCAGGCTGCAAATTTTCCAAACTTTTATGCTCTTCTTCCCTTTTAAATATAAGTTCCAGTTTCAGATCATCTCTTTGCTCATGAATATAAGTTTATGAGTAAAAAGCAGCCAGGACTGGCTGGGCATGGTGGCTCATGCCTGTAATCCCAGCACTTTGGGAGGCTGAGGTGGGTGGATCATAAGGTCAGGAATTCGAGACCAGCCTGACCAACATGGTGAAACCCCATCTCTACTAAAAATACAAAAATTAGCCGGGTGTGGTGGCACGTACCTGTAATCCCAGCTACTCAGGAGGCTGAGGCAGGAGAATTGCTTGAACCCAGCAGGCAGAAGTTACAGTGAGCTGAGATCGGGCTACTGCAGTCCAGAGTAGGTGACAGAGAGAGACTCCATCTCAACAACACCACAAAAAGCAGTCAGGCCACATCTCGAATGTTTTGCTGCTTAGAACTTTCTTCCACCAGATATCCTAAATCATCTCTCTCAAGTTCAAAGTTCCATAGATCTCTGGAGCAGAGTCACAATGCTGCTAGTCTATTCTAAAGCATAGCAGGAGTAATCTTCACTCTGGTTCCCAATTAGTTCCTCATCTCCGTTTGAGACCATCTCAGCATGGACTTCATTGCCCATATCACTATCAGCATTTTGGTCACAACAATTTAACGAGTCTCTGGGAAGGTCCAAACTTTCTGTCATCTTGCTGTCTTCTTCTGAGGCCCGCCCCCCCCACCAAGCTGTTTCACCAGCTGGCTATTATCCAGCTCCAAAGTCGCTTCCACATCTTGGGGTATCTTTATTGCTACGCCCCACTAATTTGTTACTAATTTTCTGTATTAGTCCATTATTACACTGCTATAAAGAACTAACTGAAACTGGGTAATTTATAAAGTAAAGAGGTTTAATCAGCTCATGGATCCACAGGCTGTATAGGAAGCATGGCTGGGGAGGCCTCAGGAAATTTACAATCGTGGTGGAAGGAGAAGCAGAAAGAGGCACCACTTACAAGGCCAGAGAAGGAAGAAGAGGGCAAAGGTGGAGGTGCTACACACTTTTAAACAACCACATCTCATGAGAACTCTATCACAAGAGAGCACTAGGGGGACGGCGTTAGAACCCACCCCCATGATCCAATCATCTCTTACCAGGCCCCACCTCCAACATTGTGGATTACAATTAAACCTGCAATTTGGGTAGGAACACGGAGCCAAACCATATTAATAGTCTTTAAACCAACAACCACCAAAAATAGCAAAAGAAAAAAGGGGGAAGGCATTATGTAATGGTACAGGGTTCAATTTAACAAGAAGACTTAACTATCCTAAATATATGTTCACCCAACACAGGAACACAAAGACTTATGAATCAGTCTTATGGACCTTGAAGATAGTTAGATAACCACAAAATAATAATGGGAGACTTCAACACCCCACTGACAGCTTTAGACAGATTACTGAGGCAGAAAACTAGCAAAGATATCTGGGACCTGAACTCAACAATTGATCAAATGGACCTAACAGAGACATACAAAACTCTCTATCCAAAAAGAACAAAATATACATTCTTCTCATCTGTACATGGCATGTACTCTAAATCTACCACACAATTGACCATAAAATAATTCTCAGCATATTCAAAGTAAACAAAATCATACCAACTAATCTCTTGGACCATAGTGCAATAAAAACAGAATTCAAAGGTAAGAAGATCACTCAAAACCATAGAATTACATGGAAATTAAACAATCAGCTCCTGAATAACTCTTGGGTAAATAACAAAATTTAAGCCAAAATCAAAAACTTCTTTGAAATTAATGAAAATAGAGATACAACTTACCAGAATCTCTGGGACACAGCAAAAGGAGTATTAAGAGGAAAGTTTTTAGTGCTAAATGCTCACATCAAAAAGTTAGAAACATCTCAAATTAACAACCTAACATCACACCTAGAGGAACTAGAAAAACAAGAGCAAAGAAACATGATCATCTCAATGGACGAAGAAAAGGCTTTTGGTAAAATTCAACATTCCTTCATGTTAAAAACCCTCAATAACGTAGGCATTAAAGTTACACACCTCAAAATAATAAAAGCCATCCATGACAAACCCACAGTTAACATCATACTGAATGGGAAAAAGCTGGAAGCATTTCCTTTGAGAACCAAAACAAGACAAGTATGCCAATTCCCACCGCTTCTAGTTAACATAGTACTGGAAGTCCTAATCAGAGCAATCAGGCAAGAGAAACAAATAAGTGCATCCAAAGAAGAAGACAGGAAGTCAAACTATCTCTGTGCAGACAATATGATTTTATACCTAGAAAACCCCATAGTATGTGCCCCAAATCTTCTAGATCTGATAAACAACTACAGTAAAGTTTCAGGACACAAAATCAATATACAGAATCAGTAGCATTTTTATCCACAGAAATTGTCAAAGCTGAGAGCCAAATCAAGAATGCAATCCCATTTACAATAGCCAAAAATTAAAAAATAAAATATGTAGAAATACAGCTAACCAGGGAATTGAAAGATTTCTGCAAGAAGAATTACCAAACACTGCTGAAAGAAATCGGAGTCACAGATAGAAAAACATTTCATGCTCATGGATATAAAGAATCAGTATTCTTAAAAAGGCCATAATGCCCAAAGCAATTTACAGATTTAATGCTATTCCTATCAAACTACCAATGACATTTTTCATGGAATTAGAAAAAACTACTCTAAAATTCATATGAAACCTGACAGAGCAGTAGCACCATCATCTTGGAAAAACACCGCCACTTTAAGTTTCAGCTCCCTTTCTGGCCTTATACATTTCAAGGAAATCACTTCTCATCTAACTATAAGCAGCCAGAAGAAACAGACAGTAAAACACAGATAAGACAGCTCGGGCACAGAGGGAGGTGGAGGGAAAGTCTCTTGGGTAACTGCCAAACTACACCCTCATACAATGGGCCCCAGTAAAACAGTGGACCTTAATAAGCACATTCCTTTACCTTCAGGTGCACTAAAATAGGGAAAGAGCCCGAATAGCCAAAGTAATCCTAAGCAAAATCATCAAAGCTGGAGGCATCACACTGCTCAACTTCAAACCATACTACAAGCCTATAGAAACCAAAACAGCATGGTATGGGTACAAATACAGACACATAGACCAGTGGAACAGAATAGAAAGCTCAGAAATAAATCCGCACACTTACAACCATCTGATCTTCAACAAAGACAACAAAAACAACCAATGGGGAAAGGACTACCTATTCAATAAATAGTGCTGGTGTACCTTGCTATTTGCAGGTATATGCAGAAGATTACACCATATACAAAAATCAACTCAGGATGGATTAAAGAATTGAATATAAAATCTAAAACTATAAAACCCTGTAAGATAACCTGGGAAATACCATCCTGGACATAAGCCCTGGCAAAAATTTCATGATGAAGATGTCAAAAGCAATTGTAACAATAACAAAAAATTGACAAACTGGACCTAATTAAACCAAAGAGCTTCTGTACAGCAAAAGAAACTCTCATCAAAGCAAAAAACAACCCCATTAATAAGTGGACAAAGTACATGAACAGACACTTTTCAAAAGTTATACATGTGGCCAACAAGCATATGAAAAAGTTCTCAACATCGCTAATCACTAGAGAAATGCAAATCAAAACGAAAACAAGATACCATCTCACACAAGTCAGAATAGCTATTATTAAAATGTCAAATAATAACAGATGGCTGGTGAAGTTGTGGAGAAAAGGTAACACTTACACAACTTTCAGGAATTTGTAAATTCATTTAGCCATTGTGGAAAACAGTTTGGCGATTCCTCAAAGATCTTAAAACAGAATTACCAATCAACACCGCAAAACTATTATTGATTTTATACCCAAATTAATGTAAACCATTCTAACATTGATATGGTTTGATTCTTTGTCCCCACTCAAATCTCATCTCGAATTGTAATTGCCATGTGTCAAGGGAGGAACCTGGTAAGAGGTGATTGGATCATAGGGGTGGTTGCCCCCATGCTGTTATCATGACACTGAGGGAGTTCTCGTGAGATGTGATGGTTTCAAATGTGGCAGTTTCCCTTGCATGCTGTCTCTCCTGCTGCCTTGTGGAGAAGTGCCTGTTTCCCCTTCACCTTCTGCCATGATTGAAAATTTCCTGAGGCCTCTTTAGCCATGCAGAACTGTGAGTAAACTAAATCGTTTTTGTTTATAAATTACCCAGTCTCAGGTATTATCTTTATAGCAGTGTGAAAATGGACTAACACAACCATAAAGACACATACACACGTATGTTTATCACAACATTATTCACAATAGCAAAGGCATGAATTCAACCTAAATGCCCATCAATGGTAGACTGGATAAAGAAAGTGCAGTAAATATATACAATGGAATACTATGCATCCATACAAAAGAATTAGATCATGTCTTTGGAGCAACGTGGATGGAGCTGGAGGTCATTATCCCAAGCAAACTAACGCAGGAACAGAAAACCAAATACTGCAAGTTCTCACTTATAAGTCAGATCTAAACAAGAACTCATGGACACAAAGAGGGGAACAACAGACATTGGGGCCTAGTCAAGGGCAGAAGTGGGAAGAGGGAAAGGATCTAAAAAAAATACCTATTGAGTACTATGCTTATTACCTGGGTGACAAAGTAATCTATACACCAAACTCCCAGGACACACAGCTTACCTATATAACAAACACACACATATACCACTGAACCTAAAAGTTAAAAATAAATAAAATAAGTTTAGGTTTCAATCTAAGATACCAAGCAATTACTGATACAGGCTAATGTTTCTTTTGGAAAGGAGCTGACCTACTAAATAGGTTTGTTTTACAGAATGAGAAATTGAGACTCAGGTTCATAAAAGAGGAACCTGAATCTAGAGGAAAAAACCACATAGTCCAATAAATAAAGCTATCCATCTCTATCAATCTTACTATTTATACCAACAGATGCTTTTTCTTCTAATCCTATTCAAATTTAATTCTGTAGGCATAGACTTAGTTGAAGAAAAAAGTCAAAGCACTTTCATTCATTCAATACACCATTCATCCTTTTATCATTTATGCATTTGTATGTCCAATTAGTCAATTTAACAAGTATTTAGTTACTTTCTTTTGGTGTGTTCAGGGAATAGGAAGGAGACCTGGCTGAAGCAGAGAGCTAGGTCAGAGATGTAAGTTGGAACCCATCCAAAAGGCATTAATTGGAATCATGTACAGAGTGCAGAATTTCTTACAAATGAGAGATTAATCCATTCAAAAGTTTTACATCAATTCTTAAACTTCTATGAGGATGAGAGTCACTTGGTGAACTTGTTAAAAATACAGAAGAATGAATGTCATTCTTTTGTGGTAGGTGCTGGTGTGGGGCTAGGAAACATGAATTTTTACAAAGCCATAAACTACCACCACCACTATCCCCAAGCTCTCAGCCAACTCTGAATGCAGGGATTCTTATATAGCCCTTCAAGTACATTTGAAGAAACTCTCTACTATGATACACAATATCTACTAAAATAGTGTTAATTAAATTTCACATGCACACACTCATCTACAGACGGTGATAAAAAGCAGACTCTGACTCAGTGGGTCTGAGGTGGGTCCTGAGATCCTGCATTTCTAACAAGCTCAGAAGTGGTGCCAATGTAGTCAGTCCAAAAATCACACTGCGACTAGCCAGGACCTATTACTGTGCCAGCAATTTTGTGATTAAGATATTACAGATGTAATTCTTTCCCATAAAAAAGTTTACAAGCTAAAGAAAGAAATGGAGATATAGCCAGGATGCTTTGGGAGGAAGAAGTATATGAAGGGAAGAGCCAAGGAAAGCTTACTTAGAAAGGGACTCTTGAGCTGAGATTTGAAAGAAACAGTCTGATTCAGTCAATGCTCTTCAGAAATTTACTACTAATATAAGAAATAAACCAAATACAAAAACAACTAAAACAAGTACTTCAAGGCATATTATAACTAATACAGGCAAATACTATAGATCTTCAAGGAAAAGGAATTTACTTCTGACTGTTCCTCCTATAATTATTCCATAAATTTACCAATGATTTCATATCTATTTACCAATACATCTCTTCCAGTGAACAAAGTTTTCAGGGGCAGAAATAATTGTATTCATAGTGCTATCAATATCCAGCCCTTTAGCTCATACACAACACACATTTTAAAGTATTTGTTGAATTATCACTGCAGGCTTCAAAGAGAAGGTAGGTTTGTAGCCTATATAAATTTTTCAAAAACTAAAGTGTTTAAGGGAAAATATTCCAAAGTGGAGAAACAGTGTGAGGTGCTATTACCACTATGGTTCTACTGCCCACATTTTGAGCACTTTCCCATATCAAAGACTGGGACAAAACTCTTTATGTTGAGCCCCAATTATACAAATATATATCAAAGACAACAGAACCAAATTTTATTTAGTGAAAGACCCCAGAAGAACATCATTATTTTAGTTTATTTGTAGTCCTTGTCACCAACAAGAGTCATATAAGAAAACTGTTGACTGGGCATGGTGGCTCATGCCTATAATCCCAGCACTTTGGGAGGCTGAAGCAGGTGGATCACCTGAGGTCAGGAGTTCGAGACTGGCCTGGCCAACATGGTGAAACCCCATTTCTACAAAAAATACAAAAATTAGCCAGGCATGTTGGCGGGCACCTGTAATCCTGGTTACTCAGGAGGCTAAGGCAGGAGAATTGCTTGAACACAGGAGGAGGATGTTGCAGTGAGCCGAGATTTCCCCACTGCACTTCAGCCTGGGTGACAAGAGCGAGACTCCATCTCAAAGAAAAAAAAAATTGTTCAGATTGCTTCACTCTTACAGTTGATAGTTTCATGAAGATCAAAAGCATTTGTGAATAAAGTTAGCTGACACAAAACATCTCAGGAAGGCTCAATTCCATTGTACTAGACATTTGAGAATCGAGAGATAAGTAAGGCATGGTCAGTCTCATCTACGAACAGCTTTGGAAGATAGGTGTATTAGAAACTCATTGTGAAACAGTGTGATACAGTGAATACTGCTTTAAGGGCATGATCCAAGACCTCTCTTCTTGGCCCATGAACAACATCTCTGTGAAATGCTCTTCTGCCAGAAATCCAGAAACCTCATTGTACTATATAAGAGATATAGTTCTTTTTCATAAAAAACAAATTTATAAGTTAGAGAAAGAAATTACTTTTCTTCTTCTTTGCAGCCTTCTTGGCTATGATTACCTGGGCCAAAGGCAGAAATCAGACCAGAAGAGGTTACCCATTGACTAGAAGGCAGATAGGAACTTTCTTATAAGAATAGGTGCCAAGTGACATAGACACAGAAAGGTGGGAGCTGATTGATATTATTAGTGAAATATTAGCATGAAACACTACCTTCATTACTGCTGCTTCCCCAGAGTTACTGCTGCTGTTCCCACAGTTACACTAGTTTATTCTTTTCCTGAGAACTCATGGTGATTAAGCACAGAGATGACTGAGATCAACTTTCTCAGTTTGAATCTGAGTTCTTTTCCCAATTAGCTGTGTGACCACAAGCAAGCTACTGAAACCTCTCAATGATAGTATCAGCTATCTCATAGGGTTGTTGTGAGGATTGAATGCTGTGGTAGACAGACTTCTAAAATGGTACCAAATGATTTATGCTTCCTGTATAGATCTCACTTGCATGCGAGCTGAACCTAGTGACTTGCTTTTAACCAACAGAGTTTGACAAACGTAATGGGATGACACTTTCATGATTAGGTTACAAAAATTTTAACTTCTTTTTTGTTATAAGGCTTTCTGTCTTGTTTGCTTTGATGAAGAAATCTTCCATGTTGTGGATCCTGCATGGCAACAAACTGAAAGTACCCTCCAGCCAATAGCCAACAAGAAACTAAGACCCTCAGTCCAACAACTTTCATGAAACTAAGGGGTTGGTACTGAGCTTAGAAGTGAATCTGTCTTTAGTCAAGCCTTTAGATGATACTGCAGACCCTGGCTTACATCTTTATTTCAGTAAGGCTATGAAGTAGAAGACACAACTAAGCCATGTCTAGGATGCTTGCCCATAGAGATTGTGATATAATAAACATGTATTGTTTTGAGTCCCACAGTTTGGATTAATATGTTACTCAGCAAGATGTAACAATACAAATAAGATTTTACCTGTTATTTCCAAACAACAAAAGGCACAAGTGAGATATGGAGAAGGGAGAAATTATTTCTACCTGGTCATAAGCATAAGAAAACTTTCCTTTAAAAACATAACACTTGCATTGGGGTTTATGTAATTAGTAGAACTATAGCATGCTGAAAACGTGGCTCACGCCTGTAATCCCAGCACTTTGGGATGCTAAGGCAGGCGGATCACAAGGTTAGGAGCTCCAGACCAGCCTGGCCAACATGGTGAAACCCTGTCTCTACTAAATATACAAAAATTACCTGGGCATGGTGGCAGTCACCTGTAACCCGGCTACTCAGGAGGCTGAGGCAGAATTATTTGAACCCGGGAGGCAGAGGCTGCAGTGAAATGAGATCACACCATTGCACTCCAGCCTGGGTGACAAGGGAGACTCCATCTCAAAATAAATAAATAAATAATAATACAATAAAATAAAAGAGAAAGAAAAGAAAAGAAAAAAGGAAACAAAATGATCAAAAGCATAAAAGTATAGGCTTTCTAACATTTTCTTCCTTAAACTACAATTCAGGAGATGATATATGGCCCACAGTATCAAGAATGAGGAGGAAACAGCAGGAGAATACACTGAAAAGGTCAGTTGGAAATAGAGTTGAACAGCTTTGACACAGACTTAGAAGTTGGAATAATTTTTTATGACAATGAGAAACTGAACTTATGATTCGGTTATAAGAATGGAAAGAAAGGGAGAGATTGAATAAAAATATTTCTAAGGTAGAATTAGAAGAGCTTATTTTCTAATATATTGAGTTAGTAACAGAGTAGGAGAGTTAATTATAATAAGCAGCATCTAATTTGGTTCCTGGATGTGGAGCACGAAGTCAGTTTTGAAAGTCAGGTAGGTCACTCTGAGTTTAAGATACCCATCTCAGTGATGATATCCAGAAAGTAAGCAAATATGTATTGAGTAGCAATCAGCATATCAGAAATTATGGGAAGACATTACATTGAATTAAATTGCAAACTAAGAAGAGATAAAGGATAAAATGGGGAACCGAAGGAGATAGAAACATGAAAAACCCTTCAAAAAAAATCAATGAATCCAGGAATTGGTTTTATGAAAAGATTAATAAAATAGACTACTAGCTGGACTAATAAAGAAGAAAAGAGTGAAGAATCAAATAGACACAATAAAAAATCATAAATGGGATATCATCTCTGACCCCACAGAAATACAAACTACCGTCAGAGAATACTATAAAAGTCTGTATGAAAATAAACTAGAAAATCTAGAAGAAACGGAAAAATTCCTGGACACATACACTCTCCCAAGACTAAACCAGGAAGTCAAATCCCTGAATAGAACAATCACAAGTTCTAAAACTGAAGCAGTAATAAATAGCCTACCAATCAAAAAGCCAAGGACCAGACAGATTCGCAGCCAAATTCTGCCAGAAGTACAAAGAAGAGCTGGTACCATTGTTTCTGAAACTATTCCAAACAACTGAGAAAGAGGGACTCCTCCCTAACCCATTTTATGAGGACAGGATCATCCTGATACCAAAACCTGGCGGAGACACAACAAAAAAAGAAAATTTCAGGCCAATATCCCTGATGAACATCAATGCAAAACCAGCAAACAAAATTCAGCTGCACAGCAAAAAGCTTATCCACCATGGTCAAGTTGGCTTCATCCCTGGCAATGCAAGGCTGGTTCAACATACGCAAATCAATAAGTGAAATTCATCACATAAACAGAACTAATGAAAAAAAAAAAAACACATGATAATCCCAACAGATACAGAAAAGGTCTTCAATAAAATTCAACATCTCTTCATGTTAAAAACTCTCAATAAACTAGATACTGACGTAACATATCTCATGACAAATCCCCAGCTAATATCATACAGAAAGGGCAAGAGCTTGAAGTATTCCCTTTGAAACTGGCACGAGACAAGGAAGCCCTCTTTCACCACTCCTATTCAACACAGTATTGGAATTTCTGGCCAAGGCAATGAGGCAAGAGAACAAAAGGTAATTGTCTCTGTTTGCATATGATATGATCCTATATCTAGAAAACCCCATCATCTCAGTCCAATAGCTCCTTAAGCTGATAAGGAAATTCAGCAAAGTCTCAGGATAGAAAATCAATATGCAAAAATCACAAGCATTTCTATACAACAACAGTAGACAAGCAGAGAGCCAAATCATGAATGAACTCCCATTCACAATTGCTACAAAAAGAACAAAATACCTAGGAATTCAGCTAACAAGGAAGGTGAAGGACCTCTTCAAGGAGAACTACAAACCACTGCTCAAAGAAATAAAAGAGAACCCAAGCAAATGAAAAAACGTTCCATGCTTGTGGATAGAAAGAATCAGTATCATGAAAATGGCCATACTGCCCAAAGTAATTTACAGATTCAATGCTATTCCCATCAAGATTCCATTGAAATTCTTCACAGAATTAGAAAAAACTACTTTAAAATTCATATGGAACCAAAAAAGAGCCCATATAGCCAACACAATCTTAAGCAAAAAGAACAAAACTGGAGGCATCATGCTACCTGACTTCAAACTACACTACAAGGCTACAGTAGCCAAAAGAGCATGGAACTGGTACAAAAACAGACACATAGACAAATGGAACAGAATAGAGATCAGAGAAATAAGTTCATACATCTACAATCACCTGATCTTCAAAGAACCAGACAAAAGCAATGGGGAAAGGATTCCCATTTAATAAATGATGCTGGGAAACCTGGCTATCCAAATGCAGAAAACTGAAACTAGACCTTCTCCTTACGCCTTATACAAAAATTAACTCAAGATGGATTAAAGACTTAAATGTAAAACCCAAAACCATAAAGCCTTAGAAAAAAATTTAGGCAATACAATTCAGGACATAGGCGTGGGCAAAGAGTTTATGATGAAATCTGCTAAAGCAATTGCGACAAAAGCAAACATTGACAAATGGGATCTAATTAAACTAAAGAGTTTCTGTACAGCAAAAGAAACTATCATCACAGTGAACAGGCAACCTACAGAATGGGAGAAAATTTTTGCAATCTACCCATCTGACAAAGATGTAATATCCAGAATCTACAAAGAACTTAAATAAATTTACAAGAAAAAATAAACAAACCCATCAAAAAGTGAGCAAAGTACATGAACAGACACTTCTCAAAAGAAGACATTTAGGGGCCAATAGGTATATATTTAAAAAGTTCAATATCATTAGATAAATGCAAATCAAAGCCACAATGAGATACCATCTCATGCCAGTCAGAATGGCAGTTGTTAAAAAGGCAAAAAACAACAGATGCTGACAAGGTTGTGGAGAAAAAGGAACACTTTGACACTCTTAGTGGCAGTGTAAATTAGTTCATCCATTGTAGAAAACAGCGTGGCGTTTCCTCAAAGACCTCAAACCAGAAATGAAATACCATTTGACCCAGAAATCCTATTACTGGGTATATACCCAAAGGAATATAAATAATTCTATTATAAAGATATATGCGGGCATCTGCAGCACTATTCACAATAGCAAAGACTCGGAACCAACCCAAATACCCACCAATGACAGACTGGATAAAGAAAATCTGCCACATATACACCATGGAATGCTATGCAGCCATGAAAAAGGATGAGTTCATGTCCTTTGCAGGGACATGGATAAAGCTGGAAACCATCATTCTCAGCAAACTAACACAGGAACAGAAAACCAAACACCACATGTCCTCACTCATAAGTATGAGCTGAACTATGAGAACACATGGACACAGTGTGGGGAACATCACACACTGGGGCCTACCAGTGGGTGGAGAGCGAGGGGAGGGATAGCATTAGGAGAAATACCTAATGTAGACAACCAGTTGATGGATGCAGCAAACCACCATGTCACGTGTATACCTATGTAACAAACCTGCATGTTCTGCACGTGTATCCCAGAATATAAAGTATAATAAAAAAATAAAAAGAAAAGAAAGAAAAGAAAACAGTAATGGTTCCCATGAGAAACAGGAAAAGGAATTGACTGGGGATTAAGTTGCTAAGCAAAGGTGTTCTTAAAACAGCCAAAAGAAGAGGTTAATAGATGTCAATCACTTTAGTAGGAAGATCAAGTTTATCTCAGACCTATTGGTTGAAATTAGATCCAAAAGGCAGATAACTCTGAATCATGGGAATGTCAAAAATCTTTTTTTTTTTTTTTTTTTTTTTTGAGATGGAGTCTCACTCTGACCCCCAGGCTGGAGTGTAGTGTCGCAATCTCAGGTCACTGCAAGCTCTGCCTCCTGGGTTCACACCATTCTCCTGCCTCAGCCTCCCGAGTAGCTGGGACTACAGGCACCTGCCACCACGTCCACCTAATTTTTTTTGCTTTTTTTTTAGTAGAGACAGGGTTTCACCATGTTAGCCAGGATGGTCTCAATCTTCTGACCTCGTGATCCACCCGCCTCAGCTTCCCAAAGTGGTGGGATTATAGGCGTGAGCCACCGCCCCCGGCCTGGGAATGTCAAAAATCTTAAAAACAATGTTTTCTTATTTCCCAAACATCATCAATTATGAGGCATATTATCAATTAAATGACAAGTTTAAAGGATAAAACAAATTTTAACTGTGTCTGGCAAAATTGTTTTATAATGAAAGACTCATTCATATTCTAGAAATATTAAAATATGGAAATACATTTGAAGAAATACACTTATCATCTTAAGAGACAAGTTTTCTTTTTCAATCCCTTTATATTCTCAACAGACTTAGAGTAGGACCTTTCTAAATTTTTTGTGATATGTAAGTTTTTGCTGACTGTGAAGTTTTCATTGCAATGAAATAAGATCCTGGTGGTAACTAACAATGAATAGAATGGAAAGGAAAAAGTTATCATTTCTCCTAGCTTAGAGTGACATGGAGATGTTTCAAAGCTCATTTGGAACTCTGATAACCTGAGATTTGTGATCCTGTAGTTGTAGCATTAAAAGAAAGTTGATTTTTACAATGCATAGGAAAAGACTTAACTAAGTAATAGTGCAAATATCATTGCAAGAAAAATGCTGTACCTAAGTGAGCAAAGAAAATTTTTCAATACATTAGAAGTGATAACAAATATGAAAACATATTACATTTAATTACAATCCACGGCATCTATTCATTAAAACCATTTTTAAGGTGTCACTATTGGACATTACTTTGGTGTTCTAAATTAAGTTATTACAGTAATGATTTAAAGTAACAAAACAATTTTCTTAAAGTTTTCTGGGGTTGAGACTATTCTTTATTTTGGAGGCTCTTCCCCCGGATTATTTGCATTAATAAGGTAAGCTCTGCCTGGGCATCTCAGTGTCTCAAACAGCTCCCTCCTGGGCCCTCTCCCAGTTCCTTCCATTCCATGGTCCAATCGAAAAGCTCTCAGGTTTGGCTGGAAACTCTGGTACATCCTATAGCCTCATATCTAGACTCTGCCTCTCAACCTTGTCTCTTTGGAAAGATGCCTCATTTGAACTATCTGCCTCAAATTTCGTTTTCACTTTTGCTTCCTTAAAAGTATCTTTTATGTCACATTGGATGTCATTATCTGGGGTCCTCAAATCCATCCTGTGGATCTATTCTGCCCAGACCTGAGGCACAGCACAGGCCTCTGAGCTCAATTGAACTCTCAGCGCCATAAGAACAAATACCATAGTGGTATGTATAAGGGACTCAGTTATAATACATTAGTTAACAAATATTCTAGTCCAGACCCCAAAACCAGTGTATCTGCTTGTCCTCGGGAGAAATTCACACAAGTTCCTCCTTTACTAGACTACCTTGCATCTAATACAGAATCAATGTTGCCTTCTGTGCCTACAAAATTACATGCAAGCAGAGTAACACCAATTTCTAGCTTCCAATAACTCCAGAAAAAATCTAAAATTTTACATGTCTGATGTCAATTGACAACTATGGCTGAAAGCTATTTCTAAGGGACAAGGATATTAGAGTCCCTGTAAGATCAGAACAGCTAGTTAGTCCTCCTGTTTGTGTGACATGAAAGATAATTTGTGGGAAATAAACCCTGCTCTTAGATATTTATGTCCCGAATTATCATTGTAAGCCACAATTGAAGCTTTTAAAGTTTCTCCAGCAAAAGTTTCCTGGAATTTTTCAAACAATTCAGTTTAATTTAAGATAGAACGTTACCCTCTTCAATGAACTTTTTAAAAAGGGAAGGAGTTATGTAATTTAATACTCAGAAACTGATGACTGCTGTACTTCCAAGAGAGTATAGCTCTTTTGATGAGTCTGACAAGAAGTACCATGGTAAGAAATTGGTATCTGAAAATGTGGTTAGTAAAACAGAGTACAACTGTATTTCTTCCCCCAAAGAATGACATCTCCATCTGAAGCCTAGAAATGCGACTCTTCATGGAGAATATCTTTTTAAAGAGCACAACAATCAGGGTAAATGTCATCCTCATTAATCATCCTCTGATATAATAGTCAACTGTAAAAACTGTATTAAGTCTAATTTCCTGAGAAGGTGAAGGGAACCGTGAAACTTAAGCAACTGTAAGACCTAAATGTTAACTTCAGCAAGACTCTTTCCTCATGTTCCTCAGAGTATTATTGGGGTTCCTGCAACTTCCTCATTTTATCTCCATCCCTCCTCCCCCTCCCCACCACATATTCTGTGGAAGAACAAAAGCAAGGGGAAAATTGACAATGGCTCTTAAATGAAAAGTCCACTTTAGACTGAAAAGAGCAGTCCAAATATATTCTTTTTATCAATCAGGATTTGCTTTCAGTCTATCAAAAGCACTATAAATATTACTTAAAACATAACCTATGACAAGGCCGGGCGTGGTGGCTCACCCCCGTAATCAGCACTTTGGGAGGCTGAGGCAGGCAGATCTCTGGAGACCACAAGTTCAAAACCAGCATGGGCAACATGGTGAAACCTGTCTCTACTAAAAATACAAAAATTAGCTGGGCGTGGTGGTGCACACCTGTAATCTCAGCTACTCCGAGGCTGAGGCAGGAGAATTTCTTGAACCTGGGAGGCCAAGGTTGCAGTGAGCCGAGATCATGCCACTGCACTGCAGCCTGGGTGACAGAGTTAGACTCTATCTCAAAAACTAATATTAATAACAATAACCTATGACAAATTGTTATTAGCATAATCTCTTCTGATTTTCACAGAAAAATATTCTAGTGCAACATATAAGGGTTTCAGAGAACTTGGAAATGAATCTTTAATTCACTGACGGTGTTTTTACAGACAAAATTACAAGTTTTATTTAAGATAGTCATCTTAAATAGCAAGACAATTGAAACTGATACATTACTGGCTTGATAATTTTAAGTGAAATGACTAGTGGGATGGTGAATTTTATCTATCAACTTGACTAGTCTAAAGGATGTCCAGAAAGCTAGTAAAACATTATTTCAGGATGTATCTGTTTCTTTCTTTCTTTCTTTTCTTTCTTTCTTTCTTTCTTTCTTTCTTTCTTTCTTTCTTTCTTTCTTTCTTTCTTTCTTTCTTTCAGACACAGTCTCGCTCTGTCACTCAGGCTGGAGTGCAGTGGCGCAATCTTGGCTCACTGCTTCTGCCTCCCAGGTTCATGCCATTCTTCTGCCTCAGCCTCCCAAGTAGCTGGGACTACAGGCGCCCGCCACCATGCACGGCTAATTTTTTGTATTTTTAGTAGAGACAGGGTTTCACCGTGTTAGCCAGGATGGTCTCAATCTCCTGACCTTGTGATCTGCCTGCCTCAGCCTCCCAAAGTGCTGGGATTACAGGTGTGAGCCGCCGCACCCAGCTTTTGTGTCTACTTAAAGACAATATCATTTGAGTCAGTATACTGAACACTACAGTCTGAATGCTTGTCACCCTCACAAAAAAAAAAAAAAAAAAAAAAAAAAGATATGATGAGATCCTAACCCCCATGTGATTGTTTTAAGAAGTGGGGCTTTTCAGGAGGTGATTACGTCATGACAGCAAGGCCTTCATAATGAAATTAGTGCCCTTATACAGGTACAAGGGAGCTTTTCAATCCCTTCCACCATGTGAGGACACAGCAAGAAGGTACCATTCTATGAACCAAGCAGTGGGCCCTCACCAGACATCAAATCTGCCAGCATCTTGATGTTGGAATTTTCAGCCTCCAGAACTGTGAAAAATAGATTTCTGTTGTTTCTAGGCCACCGAGTTCATGGTATTTTGTTGCAGAATCTCAAATAGACACTTAGTAAAGAAGATTCTCCCTCACCACTATGGGTGCACACCATCCAATCAGTTGGGGGCCTGAATAGAACAAAAGATGGAAGAAAGGCAGATTCTCTCTCTCTCCTTGAGCTGGAACATCCATATTCTCTTATCCTTGGACACTAGAATTCCTGGGTCTTGTGCCTTCAGACTCCAGGATTTGTACCAGTGGGGTCTCTGAGATTCTCAAGCCTTTAAGCTCACACTAAATTACACCACTGGCTCTCCTTGTTCCCCAGATTGCAGATGGCAGATTGCTGGACCTCTCAGTCACCATAATAGGGTGAGCCAATTTCCATAATAAATTTTATCTTATATGTATCTATAACCTATTTGTTCTGTTTTTCTGAAGAACCCTGACAAATACAAACAGCTACTGGTAATTTACTTAACATAAAATCAATTGAAATGCTAGCATGAAAGAAAATAACAGATTGAAAAATGAACAAAACAAAGGTGCACTTTTAAGACCCAAAACACACACACACACATTTCCAAGAATACCACCACCAATAGAAATCCTTTTTATAGTACAATCAATAAAAATCTCTAACAGTCTCAATAAAATACATTTTTGTTTTGCACGCTTTTTCTGTAAAGGACCAGAAAGTAAATATTTTAGGTTTTCTGGGCAATACATTCTCTCACAATTAGTCAACTCTGTATTGTGGTGTGAAAGCAGCCATAGACAGTCAACCAGAAGGATGTAGCTATGTTTTAAAAATCTTTATTTGCAGCCGGGCTTGGTGGCTCACACCTGTAATCCCAGCAGTTTTGGAGGCCAAGGTGGGTGGATCACAAGGTCAAGAGATTAAGACCATCCTGGCAAACATGGTGAAACCACGCCTCTACTAAAAATACAAAAAATTAGCTGGGCGTGGTGACATGCGCCTGTAGTCCCAGCTACTTGGGAGGCTGAGGCAGGAGGATTGCTTGAACCTGGGAGGCGGAGGTTGCAGTGAGCCAAGATTGTGCCACTCAGCGCACTCCAGCCTGGCAACAGAGTGAGACTCCGTTTCAAAAAAAAAAAAAAAATCTTTATTTGCAAAAATAGGCAGCAGGCTGCATTTAGCCAGGAAACCTGTTTACCAATGCTTGACTTACACCAGTTCTACAGTACATGCAACGTGTCAGGCATGCAGTATGCACTTCCTAAAATTTGAATGAATAAATCATTACAATGTCAATAGGACTTTTGAATGCACACATACAAATATATTCATTTCAGCAGAGAAGAACTGTTTTATGTGGGAGAAATAAATAATAGAATCTGACTTTTAGAACTGGAAGTGACCTGAGAAATATCTAAATATCAACTCACTAATTTCATGGATGAGGAAACCCACGACAATAGTATTCAAACGGCAGGCACTATATTACATATACCTTTCTTTAAAACGAAAAAAAAATACATTTCAAAAAAATCCTAAATAACCAAACAAAAAATTCCAAAAATAAGACCTCTCTAGATTTAGTGATAAGGAATAAGATAAACATTATTGTAGGATTTTATTGTTTGTCACAGTATATGACAAGCAGCAATTTTAACATTTCACTAGTTTTTTTATTGCTCTGTCATAATTTTCCCATAAAACATGCTACTGAGAGAAATAACTTTTTCTAACAAAAATAAACTAAGTTCCTATCTATCAACATTGTGAGGAAAATTGTCAGGCATTGCAGAGAGAAATATAGGCTCAATTTTTGAGTAAGGTAGGAGCAACTAATATATTATGCATTTCCCCATTACATGACTTCTTTGATTATCAAACATACAACACTTTATCTACCCTGAATTTACCCTACTCTTTCTCTAAAGAAGGGCTGCATATAAAATAGAAGATTATACAGACATCTATATTTAAACACACACCAATGGAAGGGAAAGAGTTTGTATTTCTATTCAATAGCTACTAAGGAAAGTGTGAAACCTCAGTTTTGTATAAATGAAATATTAGGATAATTTTAATAATGTATACAAAAACAATACTATATTATCATCGCATTCGTGTACTGTATTTTAGGGAAGAACAGAGGATGCTCTAAGGAAATGGTTACTGGGGGAGGCATAAAGCATAGTCCAGTGTGGTTAACTACCATCAACTCGTGAATATCAAGTATTGGCTCTTCTTCCAAATAACTATCACTATTTTACAGTTCCTTCCTTAAAACATCCCTTGTTGTTACAATAAAAGATCGTGGAAAAAACACAGGAACCAATTCACTAAAAAAAATAAAATAAAATAAGTACACCAAATAGAAAAGATACAAATATGACTCAGTAAAGGTTAAGAATACATGTAAACTTACATAATCTTGTTTACCTGAAAGAGAAGTTGCCCGTGAAGACAAAGCATCAGAATTTAATAGAAATAATAGCAGTTTGCCAATCAAGGTAAATTGTCTTGGGTCAAACACTTTTTCTTCCTATTCCTCCATTTTTTGGTTTCTGAAATGCAGGTTTGGATGAGATGTTCTGTAGGTTCCTTAGAGGTCTATAATTTTAAATATGTTTGTTTAAACGCTTCACATTTTCTAAATCATTTTGCAACTAAATTAAACATCAACTGAACCTCAGGGTAATATGAGATCATGCAATGAGGGGACATGAAGCCATTGACCGTTTCACATTTATCTTTCACGAGAAAAATGGCTTTTAACCAGAATAAAATTCAACAAGAACCTTTATATCACAAACTGAATGACAACTCAAAATAATATTTTAAAAGCTCTGAATAAATTAATCGTGTCTGGAGAACTTCCTAAGCTAATGCATAATGCTTCTTTTTGTAAGACAACACAAAATTTTTCTGTTTAATGTTTCCAACAACAGGGCTGACTGCATGATAATTAAATGAAATACTATTAGTTTACCCAGATATTACATTGTCATTGTAAATTAGAATACAGGCAGCCCCCAATTTATAGTGGTTCAATTTACTATTTTTCAACTTTATAATGGTGCGAAAGTGATACACATTAAGTAGAAATCTTACTTTAAATACCATTTTTGATGTTTTCCTGGGATGATGAGATGTAGTATGATACTTATGATTCTGGGCAGTTGCAGTGATGCACGGTTCCCAATCAGTCATGCGATCATGAGGATAAACAACTGATATTCCACAGTATATTGAACTTCCAGCATTGTTTGGATATTGTGTTTTATGTTTTCGCATCCCATCATGTCTAAAAAAGGTCAATCTGTCTCCTGTGTCTAGTGAGAAGAAGGGGAAGGCAATTACTCTTGAGAACTCAAAAATAATTGCTCAACAAGGTGGCAAGCCAGTAATAGCTGTTGCATGTGAGTTAGGACTTTCATAATCCACAATCTCAACCACCATAAAGTATAAGAAGTGAATCAGTGATGCAGTGAAATCATCAGCATCAGTTAAATGCACTGTCACCACCATTAAAAACCTGGGTCAGTTAATGATATGGAAAAATTACTTGTCATGTGGATGGAAGACAAGATACAGAAGCAAATACCACTTAGTCTACTGCCGGTCCAGGCTAAGTCAATAAATCTTTTCAATACATTAAAAGAGCATGCTGATGATCCTGTCTACTTGCAAATGTTGATAGCAAGTCACGAGTGGTTCTAAGGCTTTAAAAGGTATCAGAATTTTCATAATGTGAAGGTCAGTGGTGAGGAAGCAGATGTCAATAATGAAGGTACCAAAGTTTTTAAGGAAGAGTTGCATAGGATACTTGATAAGAAATATTTGCCAGAACAAATATTTGGTGTGAATAAAACAAGCTTGTTGTGGAAGCATATGCCAGGACATATATATATTCATCAACAGCCCAAGACAATGCCAAGACTCAAGGCATCCAAAGACCATGCAATGATACTTTTGGTTGGAAATGTTGTAGGGTCAAATTAAAGCCTTTACTAATCTATCATTCTCAGAACCCTAGAGCATTCAAGAATGTAAGTGTATTCTTCCTATTTATTATTACCATAACAAGAAAGCCTGAATGATATTAGCATTGCTTGAAGACTGGTTTTTGAACTGTTTTATTCCACATGCAAGAGAATACTGTAGGCAAAACAATATCCCATTCAAGATTCTTCTGATCTTAGACAATGCACCAGAGTACCCACAGCACATTGGTGATATGCATCCTGATGTAACAAATGGTTATTTGCTGTCCAACATGACTCCACTCATTCAACCAGTGGACCAAGTCACAATACTGTATTCAGAACGTACTATCTACACCAAATGTTTGCACAGGCTGCTCAAATGACTAAATCTGGCCAACCACAGATAGTTTTGGAAAGATTTTAACATTCCAAATACTATCTGGAACATTGTTGCCACATGGGAGGATGTCGCACAGCAATACATGAATGGCATTTGAAAGAAAATTTCGAAGATGTGTGAACACATTCAAAGGCTTTAACAAAGATTCTGCTGTTGATGAAATGGTAAGGAACGAGATTTTAGTGCTTGGGAAGTAGCTAGAATTGGACATTGATGAAGAGGCTATTCATGAGTTTGTTGGCATTGGTGCTGAGGGGCTGATCGAACTGGAGGAAGAAAGAAGTAAAGAAGTTAAGGCAGAGGAAGAAGTTATATCCAAGGCACCCAGAAAGTTCCCAGCAAAGAAACTGGTGCAGGTGTTTGCTACTGTTGGTAGTGGCATATGGACATTAGAAGAAATGGTTATCAATTCCAAGAGACTCTCAAGAGCTGACAAGTACATACAGGATATTCTTTCCTCCTATAAATACACATGTAATGAAAAGAAGAAGCAAGCTATGCAATCAAAATTTGACATCTTCCTGAAGAACACTATGCCTGCTAAACTGTAAATATGTTGATGCCCCAGCGGCTTCCAACAGCTAGTCTCAAGCCTCATTGGAAGAGAGATAAATTGATGACTCTGTTGCTGTAGCATCTTCATCATCTAGCAATCAATCTTGGTTCAATGCTTCATTCTTCAGGCCCAGTGTGCTTTCAGCTGTGTACATTAATGGTAAGTACTCATATAACCATTCTGTTTGTTCGCTTTCAGTATTTGATAAGTTACACGAAATAGTCAACACTTTATTATAAAATAGTTTTGTGTTAAATGAATTTGCCCAACTGTAGGCTAATGTTAAGTATTCTGAACACACTTGAGGCAGACTATGACGTTTGGTAGATTTAGGTGTATTAAATGCCTTTTCAGTTTATGATATTTTCAACTTACATTGAGTTTATTGTGATATAACCTCACTATAAATCAAAGAGCTTCTGTACTGTATTTGGACAGTATATCTCTAAAAATGTTTTATTGAGCAAAGTAGTTAAATTTTTTCCTGATAGAAAAGTTACTGCTCTTGTGCCTATGTACTTTTGGATAGACAACTCTGAAAACCAACATGTATCTTCCAAAAGGTTCAATGCTAACAGAACTAGCACACATTTCTAATCCTCATCAATATCAATACAATCTAAAACTGTTTTCCTATTCCTTGTAAATTACTATTTTTAGATGGCTTTTTCACAATTTTATAATCCAGGGCAAAATTTCTTACTCATTTTTCTCGTTCATTTGTTCAAGAAATACACAGTCAGCATCAACTATGTGCCAGGTATATATAGTTTTCTGACGTCTTCCAAAACATTCAGAAAACTACTTGGGGGAATAAAAAGCTTTTGGTTCAGCTACAGCTAGATATTTAATCACATAAATATCACATAAAAAATTACATAGTGATTTTTTTCTTCTTTTTCCATTAGCTGTTCACCTAATGATAACTTTAACTTAATAACTTTAAAACATAGATGGAAAACTGTGCCTCCCTAAGGTGGTGAACCTAAATGCCTTACAGTACTGAAGACTCTCAATCCTCCGATATAGGGAGCTCTCATCTCACTGTTTCTGGCCTTTGAGCCAAGCCTCCCTGTTTTCTAATCCAAAATTCTTAATCTCAGTACTAGAATTCATAGTTCTAGAACCCATAGGTATTTATGCCCCTAAAACCTCATTGAAAAACATTCCACAGAGTATAGTATGCAATGGTAGAGAAGTGGACGTCTGAAACGGCAAGGGTGGTAATAAAAACTCGTATTAGATGCATCTCTTTCCGGCACTATACCGAATTCTTTACATACAATATTTTATGTAATCTATAATTTCTCTGGAGAGAAGTTATAATCACTCCATTTTTAAAGTGAAAAAGTTGATGTTCAGAGAAAGTTCAGGACTCACACAAATTAGTCAGACTCTGAGCCCTCTTCTGTTTCAGAGAATTAGAGAAACACAAATAGACCAGGAGAGAAAAAAAATAAATCCCCAAAAAACGCACATGTATGCTCCTTCCTTCCCTAACCTACATCCAATGAGTACAGGAATCCAGTTGCTTTTGCTACTCACTGAACCCACCACACATAGCTGGGAATCTTGTAATGATTTCCTAGACATCGTTAAATAAATGATAATTAATTTACAGGCATATTATTCCTTGCCACCTTTATATGGTACCTTTTTTTTTTCCTTGAGACAGGGCCTCATCTGTTGCCCAGGTTGGAGTATAGTGGCATGATCTTGGCTTACTGCAGCCTTAACTTCCTAGGTTAAAATGACTCTCTCACCTCCCGAGTAGATGAGACTACAAGCGTGTACCACAACGCCCAGCTAATATTTTTGTATTTTTATAGAGATAGGATTTCTTCATATTGCCCACTATGGTTTCTAACTCCTGGGCTCAAGTGATCCACCTGCCTGGGCCTCTCTAAGAGCTGGGATTACAGGCATGCACTGCCATGCCTGGCCTATGTGGTGCTTTTTAATGTTAATCATGGATAAAAATAAGTAATACAAATATAAAAATATATATGGCATGAAAAATTGTACACATATCACAATAAAAATCATTGAGCTTTATGAAAAGTAAATACAAGCTTAAATATTTTTAAATGAATATTAATTGGCTTTGGCTTCTACATTGCCAGATAAGAATAATGTACAAATACACAAAGAAGCAAAAGGAATAAAGGGTTACTGTTAACTAGCTCAGATTTTATTCTTGGCTAATTTCACCAAAATCTTAATCTAGTCAGAGTTATCACTTAGATGATCTTTCTGATTTAGAGTGGAACAAATTTGTTAGAAAAGGGGGGTTTATGATTCTCATTCTCTTAAAAATGAGAAATCCCTCCCCGTGGTGTAGTGAGATAAAGAATATGTTTAAAAATTTGTGCTTACTGAGGTTGAAGATAATTGTCATTTTCCAATGCAACTCTGAATTTTATTTTTAGTACTAGATAGAGCGCGTTCAAAGTCCCAAACTTTCTAATTAATGTATGCAGGAATATTGATCTCTGAGCAAAAATAGGAACTGAAAAATGGATAACAGATATTTTGTCTTTCAAATCTAAATAAAACACCACAAAGTTGAAGTGTACATTAAGATCTCATTGCACCGCCAGACACGGTGACTAACGCCTGTAATCTCAGCATTTTGGGAGGTGTAGGCGGGCAGATCACGAGGTCAGGAGATTGAGACCATCCTGGCTAATACAGTGAAACACATCTCTGCTAAAAATAGAAAAAAATTAGCCCAGTGTGGTGGCAGGTGCCTGTAGTCCCAGCGACTTGCGAGGCTGAGGCAGGAGAATGGCATGAACCCAGGAGGCGGAGGTTGCAGTGAGCCGAGATCGCGCCACTGTACTCCAGCCTGGGAGACAGAGCAAGACTCCATCTCAAAGAAAACAAAAAAAGATCTCATTGCCAAGAGTCAACAGTCTTAGAAGAGAGGTCATATGGCAAGCAGACATGAGTAAAGTAAAGAAAATAACTCCTCTTCCCAAATATTGAGCCGGTTAGGAGGGTTAGAGAATCAGAGGATTCCTGAATACTGACTAGAATAGAGAACGTCTGTGTGAAAGTTCTGTATGAAATAACAGGTGTGCGGGCTGGTTCTTCTTCCCCATTCTTGCCTCTTTCCTTAGCTTCATCACAGGGACTTGGTTCTGGATTCTGTACAATATCGTACAAATGTAAATAAACATGGGATTTGGAAGTAATCAAACCTAGTCATTCTAGGCTTCACCACTTAATATAGTTTGACCTGAGGAAAGTACCTTCTTCAAAATTCAATTTCCTCAATTTTTAGGAATCTAAAATAGATGACTAGAGGTTATTGGGAGGATTTGAAATAATGATTTTAAGTGCCAAGCACTGACATACAATAGATGCTCATAAAGTCATTGAAGATATTGTCATTGTTGTTGTTAGCAGTTTAATAGTAACAAGAGTTAGTAGCAATATTCGTAGGAAACTATTTAGCTAGTAACACTAGAATGCACTCTCTTTTTGCTGTATAAAAAGAAATTTTAGTGGAGTTAAACTAACCATATTCTTTTCCTCCTCATTCTTGTTTATAAAAATTATGATGTTAGAGCTTTTTATTCATTTTTCTTTTTTTTTTAATTTATTTATTATTATTATACTTTAAGTTGTAGGGTACATGTGCATAACGTGCAGGTTTGTTACATATGTATACTTGTGCCATGTTGGTGTACTGCACCCATCAACTCATCATTTACATCAGGTATAACTCCCAGTGCAATCCCTCCCCCCTCCCCCCTCCCCATGATAGGCCCCTGTGTGTGATGTTCCCCTTCCTGAGTCCAAGTGATCTTATTGTTCAGTTCCCACCTATGAGTGAGAACATGCGGTGTTTGGTTTTCTGTTCTTGTGATAGTTTGCTAAGAATGATGGTTTCCAGCTGCATCCATGTCCCTACAAAGGACGCAAACTCATCCTTTTTGATGGCTGCATAGTATTCCATGGTGTATATGTGCCACATTTTCTTAATCCAATCTGTCACTGATGGACATTTGGGTTGATTCCAAGTCTTTGCTATTGTGAATAGTGCTGCAATAAACATACGTGTGCATGTGTCTTGATAGCAGCATAATTTATAATCCTTTGGGTATATACCCAGTAATGGGATGGCTGGGTCATATGGTACATCTAGTTCTAGATCCTTGAGGAATCGCCATACTGTTTTCCATAATGGTTGAACTCGTTTACAATCCCACCATCAGTGTAAAAGTGTTCCTATTTCTCCACATCCTCTCCAGCACCTGTTGTTTCCTGACTTTTTAATGATCGCCATTCTAACTGGTGTGAGACGGTATCTCATTGTGGTTTTGATTTGCATTTCTCTGATGGCCAGTGATGATGAGCATTTTTTCATGTGTCTGTTGGCTGTATGAATGTCTTCTTTTGAGAAATGTCTGTTCATATCCTTTGCCCACTTTTTGATGGGGTTGTTTGTTTTTTTCTTGTATGTTTGTTTGAGTTCTTTGTAGGTTGTGGATATTAGCCCTTTGTCAGATGAGTAGATTGCAAAAATTTTCTCCCATTCTGTAGGTTGCCTGTTCACCCTGATGGTAGTTTCTTTTGCTGTGCAGAAGCTCTTTAGTTTAATGAGATCCCATTTGTCAATTTTGGCTTTTGCTGCCGTTGCTTTTGGTGTTTTAGACATGAAGTCTTTGCCCATGCCTATGTCCTGAATGGTACTACCTAGGTTTTCCTCTAGGATTTTCATGGTATTAGGTCTAACATTTAAGTCTCTAATCCATCTTGAATTAATTTTCGTATAAGGAGTAAGGAAAGGATCCAGTTTCAGCTTTCTACTTATGGCTAGCCAATTTTCCCAGCACCATTTATTAAATAGGGAATCCTTTCCCCATTTCTTGTTTCTCTCAGGTTTGTCAAAGATCAGATGGCTGTAGATGTGTGGTATTATTTCTGAGGACTCTGTTCTGTTCCATTGGTCTATATCTCTGTTTTGGTAAGAGGAGCATGCTGTTTTGGTTACTGTAGCCTTGTAGTATAGTTTGAAGTCAGGTAGCGTGATGCCTCCAGCTTTGTTCTTTTGACTTAGGATTGTCTTGGAGATGCGGGCTCTTTTTTGGTTCCATATGAACTTTAAAGCAGTTTTTTCCAATTCTGTGAAGAAAGTTATTGGTAGCTTGATGGGGATGGCATTGAATCTATAAATTACCTTGGGCAGTATGGCCATTTTCACGATATTGATTCTTCCTATCCATGAGCATGGTATGTTCTTCCATTTGTTTGTGTCCTCTTTTATTTCACTGAGCAGTGGTTTGTAGCTCTCCTTGAAGAGGTCCTTTACATCCCTTGTCAGTTGGATTCCTAGGTATTTGATTCTCTTTGAAGCAATTGTGAATGGAAGTTCATTCCTGATTTGGCTCTCTGTTTGTCTGTTACTGGTGTATAAGAATGCTTGTGATTTTTGCACATTAATTTTGTATCCTGAGACTTTGCTGAAGTAGCTTATCAGCTTAAGGAGATTTTGGGCTGAGACAATGGGGTTTTCTAAATATACAATCATGTCATCTGCAAACAGGGACAGTTTGACTTCTTCTTTTCCTAACTGAATACCTTGATTTCTTTCTCTTGCCTGATTGCCCTAGCCAGAACTTCCAACACTATGTTGAATAGGAGTGGTGAGAGAGGGCATCCCTGTCTTGTGCCAGTTTTCAAAGGGAATTTTTCCAGTTTTTGCCCATTCAGTATGATATTGGCTGTGGGTTTGTCATAAATAGCTCTTATTATTTTGAGGTACGTTCCATCAATACCAAATTTATTGAGCGTTTTTAGCATGAAGGGCTGTTGAATTTTGTCAAAAGCCTTCTCTGCATCTATTGAGATAATCATGTGGTTCTTGTCTTTGGTTCTGTTTATATGCTGGATTATGTTTATTGATTTGCGAATGTTGAACCAGCCTTGCATCCCAGGGATGAAGCCCACTTGATCATGGTGGATAAGCTTTTTGATGTGTTGCTGAATCCGGTTTGCCAGTATTTTATTGAGGATTTTTGCATCGATGTTCATCAGGGATATTGGTCTAAAATTCTCTTTTTTTGTTGTGTCTCTGCCAGGCTTTGGTATCAGGATGATGTTGGCCTCATAAAATGAGTTAGGGAGGATTCCCTCTTTTTCTATTGATTGGAATAGTTTCAGAAGGAATGGTACCAACTCCTCCTTGTACCTCTGGTAGAATTCAGCTGTGAATCCATCTGGTCCTGGACTTTTTTTGGTTGGTAGGCTATTAATTATTGCCTCAATTTCAGAGCCTGCTATTGGTCTATTCAGGGATTCAACTTCTTCCTGGTTGAGTCTTGGAAGTGTAAGTGTCCAGGAAATTATCCATTTCTTCTAGATTTTCCAGTTTATTTGCATAGAGGTGTTTATAGTATTCTCTGATGGTCGTTTGTATTTCTGTGGGGTCGGTGGTGATATCCCCTTTATCATTTTTAATTGCATCGATTTGATTCTTCTCTCTTTTCTTCTTTATTAGTCTTGCTAGTGGTCTGTCAATTTTGTTGATCTTTTCAAAACACCAACTCCTGGATTCATTGATTTTTTGGAGAGTTTTTTGTGTCTCTATCTCCTTCAGTTCTGCTCTAATCTTAGTTATTTCTAGCCTTCTGCTAGCTTTCGAATGTGTTTGCTCTTGCTTCTCTAGTTCTTTTAATTGCGATGTTAGAGTGTCAATTTTAGATCTTTCCTGCTTTCTCTTGTGGGCGTTTAGTGCTATAAATTTCCCTCTACACACTGCTTTAAATGTGTCCCAGAGATTCTGGTATGTTGTATCTTTGTTCTCATTGGTTTCAAAGAACATCTTTATTTCTGCCTTCATTTCGTTATGTACCCAGTAGTCATTCAGGAGCAGGTTGTTCAGTTTCCATGTAGTTGAGCGGTTTTGATTGAGTTTCTTAGTCCTGAGTTCTAGTTTGATTGCACTGTGGTCTGAGAGACAGTTTGTTATAATTTCTGTTCTTGTACATTTGCTGAGGAGTGCTTTACTTCCAATTACGTGGTCGATTTTGGAGTAAGTATGATGTGGTGCTGAGAAGAATGTATATTCTGTTGATTTGGGGTGGAGAGTTCTATAGATGTCTATTAGGTCTGCTTGCTGCAGAGATGAGTTCAATTCCTGGATATCCTTGTTAACTTTCTGTCTCGTTGATCTGTCTAATGTTGCCAGTGGAGTGTTGAAGTCTCCCATTATTATTGTATGGGAGTCTAAGTCTCTTTGTAAGTCTCTAAGGACTTGCTTGATGAATCTGGGTGCTCCTGTATTGGGTGCATATATATTTAGGATAGTTAGCTCTTCCTGTTGAATTGATCCCTTTACCATTATGTAATGGCCTTCTTTGTCTCTTTTGATCTTTGATGGTTTAAAGTCTGTTTTATCAGAGACTAGTATTGCAACCCCCGCTTTTTTTTGTTCTCCATTTGCTTGGTAAATCTTCCTCCATCCCTTTATTTTGAGCCTATGTATGTCTCTGCGTGTGAGATGGGTCTCCTGAATACAGCAGACTGATGGGTCTTGACTCTTTATCCAGTTTGCCAGTCTGTGTCTTTTAATTGGAGCATTTAGCCCATTTACATTTAAGGTTAAGATTGTTATGTGTGAACTTGATCCTGCCATTATGATATTAACTGGTTATTTTGCTCGTTAGTTGATGCAGTTTCTTCCTAGCCTCGATGGTCTTTACATTTTGGCATGTTTTTGCAATGGCTGGTACCGGTTGTTCCTTTCCATGTTTAGTGCTTCCTTCAGGGTCTCTTGTAAGGCAGGCCTAGTGGTGACAAAATCTCTAAGCATTTGCTTATCTGTAAAGGATTTTATTTCTCCTTCACTTATGAAACTTAGTTTGGCTGGATATGAAATTCTGGGTTTAAAATTCTTTTCTTTAAGAATGTTGAATATTGGCCCCCACTCTCTTCTGGCTTGGAGAGTTTCTGCCGAGAGATCTGCTGTTAGTCTGATGGGCTTCCCTTTGTGGGTAACCCGACCTTTCTCTCTGGCTGCCCTTAAGATTTTTTCCTTCATTTCAACTTTGGTGAATCTGGCAATTATGTGTCTTGGAGTTGCTCTTCTCGAGGAGTATCTTTGTGGCGTTCTCTGTATTTCCTGGATTTGAATGTTGGCCTGCCCTACTAGGTTGGGGAAGTTCTCCTGGATGATATCCTGAAGAGTGTTTTCCAACTTGGTTCCATTTTCCCCCTCACTTTCAGGCACCCCAATCAGACGTAGATTTGGTCTTTTTACATAATCCCATACTTCTTGCAGGCTTTGTTCATTTCTTTTTCTTCTTTTTTCTTTTGGTTTCTCTTCTCGCTTCATTTCATTCATTTGATCCTCAATCGCTGATACTCTTTCTTCCACTTGATCGAGTCGGTTACTGAAGCTTGTGCATTTGTCACGTATTTCTCGTGTCATGGTTTTCATCTCTTTCATTTCGTTTAGGACCTTCTCTGCATTAATTACTCTAGCCATCAATTCTTCCACTTTTTTTTCAAGATTTTTAGTTTCTTTGCGCTGGGTACGTAATTCCTCCTTTAGCTTTGAGAAATTTGATGGACTGAAGCCTTCTTCTCTCATCTCATCAAAGTCATTCTCCGTCCAGCTTTGATCCGTTGCTGGCAATGAGCTGCGCTCCTTTGCCAGGGGAGATGCGCTCTTATTTTTTGAATTTCCAGCTTTTCTGCCCTGCTTTTTCCCCATCTTTGTGGTTTTATCTGCCTCTGGTCTTTGATGATGGTGATGTACTGATGGGGTTTTGGTGTAGGTGTCCTTCCTGTTTGATAGTTTTCCTTCTAACAGTCAGGACCCTCAGCTGTAGGTCTGTTGGAGATTGCTTGAGGTCCACTCCAGACCCTGTTTGCCTGGGTATCAGCAGCAAAGGCTGCAGTAGATAGAATATTTCTGAACAGCGAGTGTACCTGTCTGATTCTTGCTTTGGAAGCTTCCTCTCAGGGGTGTACTCCACCCTGTGAGGTGTGGGGTGTCAGACTGCCCCTAGTGGGGGATGTCTCCCAGTTAGGCTACTCAGGGGTCAGGGACCCACTTGAGCAGGGAGTCTGTCCCTTCTCAGATCTCAACCTCCGTGTTGGGAGATCCACTGCTCTCTTCAAAGCTGTCAGACAGAGTCGTTTGTGTCTGCAGAGGTTTCGGCTGTGTTTGTTATTGCCCTGTCCCCAGAGGTGGAGTCTACAGAGACAGGCAGGTTTCCTTGAGCTGCTGTGAGCTCCACCCAGTTCGAGCTTCCCAGCAGCTTTGTTTACCTACTTAAGCCTCAGCAATGGTGGGCGCCCCTCCCCCAGCCTCGCTGCTGCCTTGCCGGTAGATCACAGACTGCTGTGCTAGCAATGAGGGAGGCTCCGTGGGTGTGGGACCCTCCCGCCCAGGTGTGGGATATGATCTCCTGGTGTGCCTGTTTGCTTAAAGCACAGTATTGGGGTGGGAGTTACCCGATTTTCCAGGTGTTGTGTGTCTCAGTTCCCCTGGCTAGGAAAAGGGATTCCCTTCCCCCTTGCGCTTCCCAGGTGAGGCAATGCCTCGCCCTGCTTCAGCTCTCGCTGGTTGGGCTGCAGCAGCTGACCAGCACCGATCGTCCGGCACTCCCCAGTGAGATGAACCCAGTACCTCAGTTGAAAATGCAGAAATCACCGGTCTTCTGTGTCGCTCGCGCTGGGAGTTGGAGACTGGAGCTGTTCCTATTCGGCCATCTTGCTCCGCCCCCCCATTTTTCTTAGATAATACACAGATTCCCACAATTGAGCTTGAAAATTAATGACTTAATCACATAGTCTGACATCACTTCTAGTCACTCTGTCCCAGATAATGTGTTGCTCAAGTCAGTTCTTCCATTAGTGATAGATGTGCTGCTGATCCATGTGCAAAGCCAGCGAGTCACACTCTTCAGTGATTCGCTCTTCAACTGATAGAATGTCACTGACTATGAACGGTATTTCAAATTCAGTTTTAATTCTAGCTTTTCTTAGACCAAGCTTTAACATTTAAATAGGTAGAAAATAGTGACAAAAATAAATAAAACTGGACATCGATGACCACTATTAAGTCTGCCCAGCCACTGCAATAGCAGCTAACTTCTTAAAAACTGGTAAACAATATTTATATTGGATAATGGAACCATGTGGAAGGAATGATTTTAATTAAATTCAACTACCAAAGTTAGAAAGTGATAGAATAATGAGACAGAAGGAAATTCCCAATACACATTATTGCAGGGGCATTTTTTAAAAAGTTGAACAGCATATCAGGTAATTTAAGGTCTGTTCCTAACAAGCCTGAAAAGTGTGTCGACTCAGTCTTCAGACTTTGCAAAACTATGATAGGCAGCAGTTTCAACTAAATGAGAAACAGTCTGAATTGACAAATCCATAGCCCCTTAATTTTTTTCTTTATAAGTGCTTCTTTTTTTCCAAATTAAATGGTGAGCTTGGAAGATTTGAAGAAGATACCCCTCTCCACCTTCCTATGTCTGTGATCTTACTTTGAATTTATGTCACTTGATGCTCTGTAGAAGAATATACTCCTGTTCAAAGCCCGGCTTTGCAATTCTCATTATATCTAGTGTTGGCTTCCTGTGAAAGATGGATAGTTCCATCTAGTAATCCCCGTTATTCTCCCGTTGAAATCATTATTTGCTTTTATGTATTATTTATTTTCCTGGCTGCTTGATTTCTTAAGGTGAGTGGTTATCAAATAAGGACCTAAGACTTCTCTGTATCAACTCTCACCTAGGGTCAATTTTGATCTCCAAGGGACACTTGGCGATGGTTGGAGTTATTTTTGATTGTCACAACTAGGAGAGCACTATTGGCACCTAGAGGATAGAGGCCAGGGATGCCTTTTAACATTCTACAATGCACAGGACAGCCACTCACAACAAAGAATTACAAATGTCAATACTGCCACTGTTGAGAAACCCTGCAAAAAGGAAGCAATGGATATTCTGAGCTATTTTCAATAACTTTTAAAAGCCTAATAAAATGTGCACTTATCTAAAACCACATCATACAAGATAAATAGAATTTAAATTGTCTTTGTTTTTGGTTGATTTCAAAATAAATCGGTTTAGTGTTGCCTCTTATTTCATGCTCTTGAGAAGCCCTGGTTGGCAACTGTCTACGCTATTTAATGAGAAATGGTTTGTTTATAACAAATATAATTGAGCTGGCATTTTTTTAAATATAAGGTTAATGAAGGAATAGATTAATAAAAGCAATAATTATTGCTGATGAAGTTAATAACCACCGATAGAGGTCTTATTTATCACAAAAGAATGCTTAATCTTATATAAAGGATATGTAATCTCGTCTTCTAAAAAACATAAACAAAAAAAATTTCCAAGTGAGTTTGTCTTCTTTTCTAATTAAAATTTCATCACAGCTCCCCATACTAGCTTGCAGCCTATCATTTTAGTTTTGATTTTAATTGGTTATTCATCTCCCTGGTGTTTGGTGAATGTACAGATCTCTTTATGGGATTTTCAGACTTGAAAGTATTTTCTCAGCTCCAGATGAGAAAATCATTTTCTTGACCTAACTATTCTGCTCTTGTACATTTCTCTTTTTTCCACGATAGTTTTCAACTGGAATGCTTTTTGCCTTTCTTTTGATTAGCTCTCCTCCATCTTCCTGTGGTGTGGATTTACTATTTTTGATCTACAAGAACCACTATGACCCAGGCCAACAACAATCCTTCTCTAACTATGTATGAAGTTCCCTTCGATCTCCATTTGCCTTGATGCATAAGGCAAGTAAAAAGCAGTGGGAATGGTAAAGACAGTTCGTGACCCACTTTTAACACTGAAACATGTTGAACAGCATTACGCTATTTCCAAGGTAGAATCTGTGTGTTATACCTTTCTCTTCAAAACCAATCCTCACACCACTCCTGCTGAGACTTTGCTAAGTCTCTCTACTTTTGTGTATCATATTTTTGTAAAACCTTGAAATATATACTGTTTTTGGTCATTCTATTCTCTAGACTATTATAAGCTTCTGCTACCCTTTAGAAGAGTTGAGTGGCTACTTCAGCCTCGAAAGAGGATGAAATGTAAAGGGCCTGCAATTCTGATAGCTGCAGAATCAACATAAAAGTGCCCTTTTGAGTAGATGGCAAAATCAAGTCACGGTCACTATCAATATTGTATATCCTAAAATTTAAAGATTATAGGGTATAAATTTTCATTAAATCAGTTGATAATTGTGCCTGAATGCAATTGGCCAAGACCCAGGCTAGGTGGCAGTAAAATAAACATGATCCTCTCTCAAGGGGCTCATATCCTGCTAGAGGAAACTTACAGGTAAGCAAAGACAATGTGTCATGTAGCATATGTGAGATATGCACAGTACATAGAAATAAACACAGTATAATAGAAACATGAAGGGACCTGTTCAATCCTGCAGAAGCAGGGGAGGGGAAATTGGGGAGACTATGCTTATTACATTCTCTATTTAAAATTTTCCACAATACTCTACTATTCCCTCAACCTCTGTATAAGATACAATTTACTCCCTCAGTAAAAACTACCAATATCTCTGATTTCTCATCATCTTTTTCCTTCTGCTATTTACGTTCTTTCTTATTTCCTCAATTGCTTATTTTCTTCATTTCTAACCATGAAACGGCTATCTCAGTAATAAATATCTGACTGGGGACAACTTGATTTCCAGGACACTTTTGACTAGTTGTCAGAGGAAATAAATTTAGTTTGGGAATATTTTCATTCTTTAGGTATTAATTCTACTTTTCTTTTACTCCATTAGAAGTCTCACAGAGAGGACCCAAATTTCTAGCTAGATATTTTGCCTCTGCCGCAATATGGGACTTGTAAAGCTTTCAGATAGAAGGAAGGCACAGGCCAGGCCAGGGGCTCACGCCTGTAATCCCAGCACTTTGGGAGGCCAAGGCGGGCGGATTACGAGGTCAGGAGATCAAGACCATCCTGGCTAACACAGTGAAATCCCGTCTCTACTAAAGAATACAAAAAATTAGCCGGGCATAGTGGCGCGCACCTGTAGTCCCACCTCCTCCGGAGGCTGAGGCAGGAGAATGGTGTGAACCTGGGAGGCAGAGCTTGCAGTGAGCCGAGATCCCACCACTGCACTCCAGCCTGGGCAACAGAGCGAGACTCCATCTCAAAAAAAAAAAAAAAAAAAAAAAGAAGGCAGGCACAAAAGCCTGAGCTATGTCACACTATTGCTCAGAAAGTAAGACTTTATGGGAATAGCCCAGTTTAAACTCTGCTTTTCTTCTGTAAATAAATTCAAGTCACTTGATCTTCCTTTGAAACTTTCTAGCTAATCCTTTTGTTGAGTCCCTCTGGTGCTTAAGCAAATGGTTAAAACTAATTTGTTTCCCACCTTGGGGAAAACGTTTGTTGTAGAAGAATTAACTTAACTAGATCAACAAAGCAGCTACCTCCTTTGTTATCTTAGATTCCTACCATCTCTAAGCCCCAGAATGTTCTGACCCTGAAGCCTGCGCAGGCTGGATATTTTTAGTATTCCTCTCCAATATCCTCTGAAAAGTAGTTACCTGATTTGGAAAAAAATACACTTGTTAAATGTATTTTAATAATATAAATTACTTACTTTAAAATCACATATGTGTCTGTATATACATATAAATATATGATACATAATTATATGTATATTTGTATATGTATAATTACATGTGTCATGTGATATAAATTTAAGCACCATGTGTATATAGATGCAAACACAAATTCAACTTAGATTAGAATCACATGTAAGAGCTTGTCAGAAAATTAAAATAATCTACCCTGATTTCAATTCTAATTTAAAAATAAATTAATTGATGTACAGAAATCTAACATAACTACTCAAAGTCATACAAGCTAGTTAATAACAGAATTAGCTTGAACTAATAACAAGTATTCCACATTTCTACTCCAGTGCCTTGTCCGTGTTAAAAATTTCACAATTAACTTGTGGTGTACGCAGAGTCATTTTTATTGTCACCATCTGTGATAGGACATCAGAGGTATGTGCTCTGGAGCAATGAGATTTTATCAGTCAAACAAGGATGACTAAATGAGGAAATGCTTGTCTAGTACTTACCAAACTGACTGGCACAGAATACATTTTTAATAAATCTTAGCTTTTGTTGTTGTAGTTGTTTTGGTTGTTATTGACACGTAATGTTGT